>NC_091392.1:156791104-157113604 GCF_032191515.1 Phaenicophaeus curvirostris | reverse complement strand
AAACAAATGTATGTCTTTGGAATATACAGGTCTGACTTGCAGAACAGCCAAGCACAGGAAGGTTGTGCAGCCATCTACCCTAGTAGGTCCTCAAACACACCAGTACTCCCCTGGGGGCAAAGATCTTACACTAAGATAAAAAAAAGGAGGTATTAGCATCATGTTTTAACTGTCTGAGTTTCCTATTGACTGCAGGAAGGAAGTGCAGGAAGAGGCAATCAATGGCCGGAAGAATGTGTGGTGTAGGTGCTTCAGAGGAGAAAATTGCCAAGCTGCCAAGTCTCACAGGACAGATGAACCTTGGGAATTTTATGCAGAATCAAAGGAAAAAGAAAGTTTGTCCCAAAGGAAAAACTGTGGGCATGAATGCTGAGTTGTTTGAAATCAGCTTGATGACAATCCGTAAACGCATTTCAACAGTGGGTGTTTAAAGTGTCTCCACTGCAAATACAAAATCTATCTGTAGGAAAAAGAAGGGAGATGCACAGCAGGGAAGAAAGACACAGCCAAAAAAGTCAGAAGAGATTTATTAGAGGAATCCAGGACAATTAGTATCCAACCCATACTGATGCCCATAACACCTTTGGAAACCTCCTGTCAGTCAACACGAAACCTGGTAAAGATATTCTAGATAACATAGAATCATAGAATGGTTTGGGCTGTAAGGGACCTTAAAGATCATCTAGTTCCAACACCCCTGCCATGGGCAGGGACACATCCCACAAAATCACGTTGCTCAAAGCCTCATCCAGCCTGGCCTTGAACACCGCCAGGGACAGGGCATCTTCTGCTTCTCTGGGCAACCTGTCCCAGTGCTTCACCATCAAATATCTTTGAAGTCTTCAGGTAAGGGACCCAAAACGTCATGCCAAAGTCAATGCAATTTCAAAGACAGGCATTATTTGTACAGGATGAATATGGCTTAGAGCTGTATACAGCAAAACCACACAATGCATCATATGGAATTTGTATATAAATACATGCTAAAGAATATCTAATTTGAGCAAAGAATCCACACTAACTAAATTATTTAAGAAAAATTCTTTGCAATGAGAAAAATCATTTTGCTGGGACAGACAGTAGGGGAATTCAATTTATTTTCTGACAGAAGGTGGCAATGTCTGACAACTGGATCTCTTCAAGGTTCTTTGGCAATGACACATATTTTGGAAGCAAGCTGAAGACAACCTAGCATAGTGTAGTCAGACTCAAAAAGCAGGAAAGACACTCTGACAAGGCCTACACTGTGGAGGCTTTCCTCACTGATATTGCATGACAGAGGTTGCTTTGCTGCCTGACTTTACTGCTGTATATGACAGAAGTGGGTAGTACGATATTTCCCTTGTTGTATTGTTGCTGGTGCAGCAGCAGAATGGGGTTTTTGGTGGTCCTCAGAATCCGGTCATCACAAGCCTTTTCCTCTCTGCCTTTCCCACCCTGGATGATGGTTTCCTAGACCAAGACATATTTTTGCATTCCTGTCTTTCCACCATGGTGGTGGAGAGGAAGATTTCCTCCGTTTTTTTAGTGGGAAACAATGACCTTCTCTTCTCTCTCCCCTGGCAGGACAGAGAGTGTCCAGAACCATCACATGGTGCTCCAGTCATTATAAGCAGGAATATCTATGTAATCAGTGGATGAAGGGATAGAAAGCCCCCAAAGCAGTGAATATTCCCTAATTGCTGCAGAAGAACATTAGGGCTCAGAAGGGACAAGTGTGCAGAACAGGCCACCTTTGACACCTCTCAGCAGTGCCCTATGGGGTAGTTTGGGCAGAGCTGACTGGTGCATGTCCACTAGGGATGCCTGATATTTCTGCGAGTCTGGTACCACAGGCAGAAACATAACTCTGTTGATGAGATGTAGAAACAAAATACAGAGGTTGGAGGACCTCATGTTCTACCTAACAAAGTTAACAGGAGGAAAAAGAACAGGAAGCCCAGATGCTATTGTAGGATACCCTAAGCTACCAAATTAAGTAGGAAGTATGGAAGGTAATTGGACGATAACATTTAAATACTTCTACAAAAACAAAGCAGCCATTGCTAAATAAGCTCTTCTCTCCTTATAGCAGAGATATGCATGAAGGAGTTGAAAGGCTGAAAGCACGAAATAGAAAGTCATACTGAAGTCTAAGGACATGATTTCAACTGTGGGCATGATTCACCTTTAGAACAAGGTATCTAAATAAGAGGATTGTCCCTCTCTCTTCAAATAAAGATTATTCTCCGATTAAAAGAAAAAAGTGCTCAATACAAGTCACTGGGAAGTCTGAGTTAATCCTATAGCCTTGGGCATAGAAGGTCATGGGGATGCAACCTTTAGTTTTCTAGAGGTCCTTCTGATCTTTAGCACCTGTGACTCTCTCCTGCAAAACTGCACAATGGTATCATCTCACACTGCTCTGTGACTGTGCTGAGAGTTACATAAAAGGCACTCAAGGTTGGTTTAAAAATTTGAAAGCTGAAGAATCTACAGGGATTTGGTGTAGTAGCTACTCACTTTCACTAAGAAATATAATATATGTACTTCATTGCCAGCCTGGATTGGCATAATTCCAGCTATGCTGATGCCAGGAGTCACTTCCCATGAATGTGATCGTGGCTATCATCCGTTCCCCCTTGAATAAACTAACCAGAGAGGATTCCTAAAGCCTCAAAAGTCTCTCAAGGCATGTCACCTCCCGGTACTCAATTCATTCCTGAAACTCTTTTCCAGCTCCTCCTAATTTTTCAAACTCTTTTTCTAAACTACAAACACTAAGTCTTAGTATTCAAGTAACGATCCAGTTTTAATATAATCTGAAACATAATTCCATAGCAATATCCATTCTTACTCAGAAATGCTAGAGCAGAGCAGACAATTATAAAACAATGAATAAATTAAAAAAAAAAGAAGAACCAGAGTAATAAACTTAATATCTTTTATAAATTGACAGGAACTTATAAATAAATTGCAGAAGTTTCTTCACCTGCCTGTGTAGGGAGAAACTGGGACTACTGAGAACTTTCAGCTTCACACCCCTGGTCTCTACATGACTCCTCATAAGCCCTTTGCAAAAGGTGTTTTTTCACTTTGCAGAATGTACAGTTTCCATAATGCGGGGTACTGACATTACTAATATCTGGTAGCTGGTCACATGGTAAAAAGTGATTTTAACACAATGGTGGCTCATATCAGCTGTTACTCAGTTGACAACTGAATATTTGTATTTAGAAGTCTAAAATTAATATTCACATTCAAGGTTGATGTGGTCAAGCTTGTTTCAGAAAGAGTTAAGGAGAACAGATTATGTAAGACCAGTAAGTTGGAAGTCATTCATGTGAAGATGGCAAATACCAAAAGCATCACGTAAAGAAACAGGAATGTTATGCAATCATTTAAAAAGTTATATTTACTAAATAATTCAAGCCTGATTCACCATTACATTATACAGTACATAATTGTTCATGTTTCTAAGTTCGTATCTCTTATTATCATGAGAAAGTAAATAATAGCTTCAAACAAGATCTGAAATTAAGTTCAGTATTGGAAAACATTCAAGTTCTTTTTAGCCTCATGTAAACATTTCCCTCTTAAGATAATAACTTTCCTACCTGTTCACAGTAGTCTGCAAATATTTAATTCAAAATCAAATCTGGAATGCTTATGCTTTTGAAAGAGTCTTCTTTGTGGGGGAAAAAAAAATAAGTAATAATAAAACAGAGAAGCCTGAACTTGGTGTAAGGATTACTGCTTTGAAACAAGGTGAAAGTCAGAGCACAGTTAGCCCAAGAGTCAAAACTTGTTGAAAAGGAAGGGAATGAAAAGATCAAGCAAAATGTATAAAAACTCGCTCTGTAGGAGATCTCCACAATGACATAGTCTCAGCTAGTACCACACACTGGAAGCTAAGTCACGCCATAATACCTTTAACTTCTACACCATAATGACACCTCTGGGTCAGCCCATGGTCCTAGCAGTTCATTGTGCAAAGGAAGCAAAATCCTTGTCATAAAACATCCTAGAAGGTGCCTGTGCCCTCCTCTCTCCAAAGGGAAAGGAGATTTCTGCTAGCTCCTTCTTGAGGATTGGCCATTGCATTCAAGGAAGTGCTGGTCTTTCTTCTGCTTTATTGTCTGGATTTTGGGGGGCTGTCAAATGTTCCATATCACACAGCAGGCTGGGTAGTTTTTCAAACCTCATGCAAAGGGGTAGTTTGAGTTCCTCCTTAGGTTTCTTCATTCCTCTGACCTCCGGGCAAGTCATGGCGGCAGAAAAAGCTGGTCAGGTTAGCTGTCTGGCAGAGCCATACAATATTTTTCTCTAGTAAGGCTCCCCTCCAAATAGGTTCTCTTCACAAGCACATGGTCTTGGATACCTCTCCCAGGCACAAGACCCTGCTTGTACCCTGGCTACAAAATTCCTGCTCTTCTCAAATCCAGATCCCACCCTGAAGAAGGGGCAGCTAGTCCCACCAAGCTCTCCGTTTGGAGAGCATTAAATATATTCACCCTCCTGGAGAGGCAAGGGTTTGTTGTCAGCTCTCAGCACCCACCAAGCCCTCTGTGGGACAGCTCCTGCCAGTTTGAAATCCTGCTCTCCCCCACTTTTCCCCCTGTTTCCCACCTCTCTTATATTGTGCGCTAGGACCCAGAGAGCACTCAGGAGGACTCAGGAGGGCACTGCAGCGGTGCTGCTGGCCTTCATCCCTCACCAAGGGCTTGAGGCTCCCATAATAAACAGCTCCAGCCAAACTGGGCAGGTTAGAGGGCATCCCTCCTAATTTTGCAAGCAACACAGGGTAGGTCCCACATCACATGCAGGCAGCAGAATCCAGACTATCATTAAGGACATGACAGACAAACTACAGGAAGGTGATAGGGGTCAGAGCTGTTTTGCTGAGCACCATGGATCCCATATCACCTTTGTCCAGCAGATACCTGTGAAAGAAGGCAGAGCATCCCACAACCTGCCCAGTAACCTGAGAAGGTTGCTACGGCTTTCCTAGACAGTCTCACTGCACAAGCCTGTGGTATTTAAAAGCAAACTCTGCCACTTGGAGTCGGGTATTTAAGGAACCAGCCACAAAGAGGACAGAAGATAGCACTGAGGATTTACAGGTGAAATACATATTTTGATTTAAATGTGTGAATATAGAGGCAGGGCAAAGTGGAACAAGATGACTAAAGTGTTAAAGGATGATGGAAGCATGGAACAAATTAAACTTACCTGGGATGCATCCAATACGCACATTAAATCCACATCCTCTTTCTGCATGGAGATATCTCACTGAATTACAAAGGATAAGGGAAGGAAGGCTTACATCTTCATCCCTAAATATATCACTTGTGTCTCTTAAATCTGAGCCAGTGGAAGAGTTGAACACTGCAAGCCAAATCCTATTTAATTTATTTAGCTACACATCTGTGTGAAATATAGTCCAATTACAGGCATTAGGTTACTTTGCCATGGCTGCAGCCATTTGGCTTTTATTTCCAGCAGGCTCTAATTAAATTATCACAATGCAGGAGCAGACAAGTTTCCCTTATACGTGACTGCAATTAAAGGCACGCAATCACAACATTTTTTAAAGTGACTCCAATCAATTGGTTACAGTAAAGAATCCCATGTAATAGAGCAGTGACTCCACCATTAAGATGGAAAGACAGTTTCTGTTTCAATAATCTAGTTCCCTTTTATTACAAGTTCTGCTCTTGGATAATTTATTTAAAGTTCATTATGTGTCTACAGCATATATCATTTGCCCTCAGCTTGGGCTGCAGAAGTCCCATTATGGCCAATTACTTAGTGTGATAAAATCTGCCACAGTACAAACTGTTCCTTAATTAGATTTAAGTTTTGTCTAAATTCTATTTGTAATTCAGACAGCAAAATAATAAGACCAACCACAAAGACTTGCTGTCTCCTTTCTTTGGTCCCTGTGGTAACCTGTTAGTTTGGATGTAATCTTAGGGCTGTTTAGAATCTAGACTTCCAAACTCTTCTGCTTTCTTGCAATACGTGTCCCTATTTCATGTTTCCATTACTAGTGTTGGGCTTGGGAGTGGCCTGGCCTGTGGTGTGCATAGCCCTGGTGCTCCCAGTGCCAGACAGGATGCCACAACCTGCTACTGCAGGATGGAGCCTTTGCTATTAACCTGGTTAACCATTAACCACACCAGAGACTTCAAGTTTTTTTGGGAATGACAGTATCACTGCATTACTTCTTAACTGAATTAGAGCCACTGGATTTATCCAAATCATTCCCTGCCCTGTTACCAGCCATGAGAAGAGATTTGAAGCTGTTTTGTTCTTTAAAAACAAATGTCAGTGTTTGCTATGTGTCTCCTCAAGCTCTAGTTTCATTTTTCGAAGTATTTTAAGTAAGTTTGAAGCAAACAATCTACACAAATTTGTATTCAAATCCTGTGCCCTGTCTCTGTGAGATCCCACAAGTGAATGAGGGTTGAAGCAACATAAAGATAATTCAGAGTGGAGCAAGAAATAGATGAGGTGATTCAGTAGGATCCTTTTTCATCAGATCCAGGCCACAGGAATTAGAGGATGGGCATCATCCTATACGAAGTTACATTGCTCCTGAAAAAAATTCAGTAGAGATTTATTCATTTTTTCCATCAAAATGTTTGCTCCACTTTAAAAGAAAGAAGTATTCACACAAATGCACTCACTGGATGCAGCTTTAGTAGTTACTGGCCATGTGCTCCAGTGGCTCCTTTTTTTCTGTTGTAGACACTATGCTTTCTTTACTTCCCTTGAATCGTCCTCAAGTCTCATATTATATCTTGCAAATGGCCGCTTTGCCAAACTGGATGAATTTATTTTGATGTTTCAGAAAACTTCTAAGATGAATATCTAAGTGAGACATCATTTAAAAATTTTACAGGGATAGAAATTTACATAGCAGCTAATGACAAGCCTAAAAATAACCTATTTTTTGCAACATCAATCTTGATAATGAATTGAAAGAATGAAATATTCTGCTACCAGTTATTTCCAAGGAGCAAAGAGAGAAATGTTAACCAACTTCAGCATCAAAAAAGAATATGAAAACATTTCAACACCTGCTCTGTTTTCTACTTGATGAACAAGGCTGCAAACAGCTTTTATGGAGCAGTTCTGGACATTTGTCTCTATACTTTTGGTCAGTAGAACAACACAACTATCTTGTCCTTCTGTTCCACCTGACATCTGTTGAGAGAAAAAGGTGAACTTTGTAAAACAGGGAACACAGATCACACACTGTGGGGCTGGAAATCTCTTATATTACAGCTTCATTGTGTCTGTGCAGACCCTTCAATGAAAATATGCACTTTAAAAAAAAATTGTATCTACCTCTATGCAGATATGATAAAAGGCCTCTAGATCAGGGTAATTCTCACCAAAGCAGCAAGACCTTTCCTGATTCAGTAATGGCACCTTAACAGATTCACTGTTGGGAAGTTGGAAGTAAAGACCTGGTTACTAGTTGGTTTTAACAGCCTACATGATGGTCTATCAATGAAGAAGTGTTTCTGTCTTCCTTAAGCACTAGGGAGAAAACATGAATACAGCAAACAACAACTTAGCTAACCCCCAAACCTGGCAAGACAGCGAATATGACTTTGCCAACTACAGTCATGTGACTGAAATCTGAAGGCTATACCTCCTCATTATGCACAGCGTTGTCTTTCTGGCAGGCTTCCCAGGAAAAGTCATTTAATTTGTGTTTACAGCTTCAATATGAGGCCTTGGAAGAGCAGCACTATCATCAGCTTGGAGAAGAGAAGGCTCTGAGGACACCTTATAGCAACCTTTCAGTACCTGAAAGGGGTCTACAAGAAAGCTGGGGAGGGATTGTTTACAAAGGCTTGTAGTGATAGGACTAGGGGGAATGGGTATAAACTGGAGTGGGGCAGATTTAGACTAGACATAAGGAAGAATTTCTTCACCATGAGGGTGATGAGGCACTGGCACAGATTGCCCAGGGAAGCTATGGCTGCCCCATCCCTGGAGGTGTTCAAGGCCAGGTTGGACGGGGCCTTGGGCAGCCTGATCTAGGGGAATGTGTCCCTGCCCACAGCAGAGGGGTTGGAACTGTATGATCTTTAAGGTCCTTTCCAACCCAAACTATCCTATGATCACACTGAAGCTGGTGCTTATAGACCAGCTCTACCTCACCACCTTCCCTTCCTGATACACTACTACAGCAGTGGGGACCACTGGATGTTTAGTGAATTCATGTGCAAGTTCAAAAACTTCATCTTCCACTTTAACTTGAACAGCTTCCATCTGTTCCTCACCTGTTTCATCACAGGGTAATGCTGTGCCCATTTTTAAAAAGGGCAGAAAAGACAACCTTGAGAACTACCGACCTGTCATCCTCACCTCTGTGCCTAGGAAGATCATGGAACAGAACTTCCTAGAAGCTGTGCTAAAGCACATGGAGGACATGGAGGTGATTAATGGCAGCCAGCACGGCTTCACCAGGGGCAAATCCTGTATGCCAAATTTAGTGGCTTTCTATGATGGGGTGACCACAGCAGTGGACACAGGTAAACCAATGGGTGTGATCTAACTAGACTTCTGTAAAGCCTTTGACACAGTCCCCCACAACATCCTCCTCTCTAAATTGGAGAGATATGGATTTGATGGGTGGACAGTACGGTGGATAAGAAACTGGTTGGATGGTCGTATTCAGAGAGTAGAGGTCAATGGCTCAAAGTCCAGATGGAGATCTGTGACTAGTGGTGCCCCTCAGAGGTCCATACTGGGACCAGTGCTGTTTAATATCTTCATCAATGATATTGACAGCAAGATTGAGTGCACCCTCAGCAAGTTTTGCAGATGACAAGCTAAGTGGTGTAGTTGCCACACCAGAAGGATGGGATGTCATCCAGAGGAACCTGGACAGGCTGGAGAAGTGGGCCTCTGAGAACCTCATGCGGTTCAACAGGGCCAAGTGCAAGGTCCTGCACCTGGGTCAGGGCAATCCACATTTTCAGTACACGATGGGGGATGATGTGATTGAGAGCAGCCCTGCAGAGAAGGACTTGGAGGTGCCAGTCAATGAGAAACTCGACATGAGCTGGCAGTGTGCGCTCACAGCCCAGAAGGCCAACCGTATCCTGGGCTGCATCGAAAGAAGTGTGGCCAGCAGGTCAAGGGAGGTGATTCTGCCCCTCTATTCCTCTCTTGTGAGACCTCATCTGGAGTACTGTGTCCAGTTCTGGAATCCTCAACGTTGGAACTAAATGATCTTTAAGGTCCCTTTCAACCCAAACTATTCTATGATTCTATGACTCTATGATTCTATGATCGCCTCCTGTAGTGATGGTTCACCCTCTGAAGTTCTTCCACAACCAGGAGAAGTGGTGGACAGTGGTGATTTGCACAGTCATTTGGGTGATCTCACTGGCACCTGCTAGCCCCATCAACTTCTTGATCTCCCCGAAAGAGGCGCAAACCAGATCCTTATGCCTTGACCTTAAAACTCTGAAAACCTGGGCACAATCAGCTGGTATAAGTGTCTGTTGACTGTCCTGGCCTTCTTCTTGTCCTTGCTTTGAGGTTTAACAAGGCCAAATGCCGGGTCCTGCACTTGGGGCACAACAACCCTATGCAGTGCTACAGACTAGGAGAAGTCTGTCTAGAAAGCTGCCTGGAGGAGAGGGACCTGGGGGTGTTGGTTGACAGCCGACTGAATATGAGCCAGCAGTGTGCCCAGGTGGCCAAGAAGGCCAATGGCATCTTGGCTTGTATCAGAAACGGCGTGACCAGCAGGTCCAGGGAGGTTATCCTCCCTCTGTACTCGGCACTGGTGAGACCGCTCCTCGAATACTGTGTTCAGTTCTGGGCCCCTCACCACAAGAAGGATGTTGAGGCTCTGGAGAGAGTCCAGAGAAGAGCAACAAAGCTGGTGGAAGGGCTGGAGAACAGGCCTTATGAGGAGCGGCTGAGAGAGCTGGGGTTGTTTAGCCTGGAGAAGAGGAGGCTGAGGGGTGACCTCATTGCTCTCTACAACTACCTGAAAGGAGGTTGTAGACAGGAGGGTGCTGGCCTCTTCTCCCAAGTGACAGGGGACAGGACAAGAGGGAATGGCCTCAAGCTCCGCCAGGGGAGGTTTAGGCTAGACGTTAGGAAAAAATTCTTTACAGAAAGGGTCATCGGGCAGCGGAACAGGCTGCCCAGGGAGGTGGTTGAGTCACCTTCCCTGGAGGTGTTTAAGGCACGGGTGGACGAGGTGCTGAGGGATATGGTTTAGTGTTTGGTAGGAACGGTTGGACTCGGTGATCCGGTGGGTCTCTTCCAACCTGGTTATTCTGTGATTCTGTGATTCTGTGCTGACAGTGACTCTGTGCTATATGCTCCTCATCTGTACCTTGGCTACCAGACCCTACATATGGGCTTGCTACAAGCAAAAAGATTATAGACTTGCTGTCATCCTCTTAGTGGTCTTCTATATATGCAATCTTCCCTTCCACATCTTTTGGGTAGCTTGGGTTGAAATTTGGTTGTGTCCAGTCATCTGTCAATTGGAGAAGAAACTCCACTCTGCCTGTATCATCTCTTGGCCACTGGCTGCAATCCACACATGTGGCAACCTACTACTACATTATGTCATGATGGGAGGTAACTTCCAGCAGGCCATCCTCTCTCTTTCAAGGTGCACATGGAGTAAATATGTCCAGCTTCCTGGGAACAACAATAAGGTGACCAAGTCAGAAATTGCATTAAAGTTATGAAGAAATCCCAGAAAACCTAGGATAGCTTTGGTGCAGTAAGCTCCTGCAAAGGCAGGTGTGTTGGTATGGTAGCAAGAATTGCAGCTGGCTTCTCGCTCTCCCTGCAATAAAGCACTTGTCAAAAACCTGCCTTGGGTGCAGGTTTATATATAGATCTCTTAGCAACCAAAGGAAGGGGGAGTGAAAAGAAAAGATTGTAAGCCACCTCGAAGGTGGAAATTAAAACCACCTGACCGGGTTGTTTCCAAAGACATTTGGGAAGTGCAGGTTTCTCTTGCTCCAGGCTTTGTGGTTGATTACAGAAACTTTGAGAGAGCTTAGTTTGGACATGAGAAGAACTTCCATTGATTTCAATGTTGTCACTGATGTAGTGCTTAATTTATTACAGCCTGAGTGAAATGCAGCAGATATTGTCATGGTTGCTGAAACTGGTGAATTACTTACTTAGAAAGCACCTAGATAAATCTGATGTTTTCAAATGAGGTGGACCTGATAAACTTCAGCATAGGGCACTGATGAACTGAATGGCGAAATCTCAGAGCTGGCCTAGGGAAGGATAAGAGCAGTACCAAAGGAGGACATAGATGGTGAATACAAGGAGATATATAGAAAGTGAGAGATACATATATATAAAAATGAAGAAATAGGTAGATAGATAAGGATATATACATAAGGAAAAAAATGGAGGAACAAGGAATTAACAGTCACGTTAATGTTCATCTCAGAAAAATAGTGAAATAAACAATCAGATGATAAGTCTACACAGGGTCAACATGGGTGAGTACCAGCTATGGATCTATCAGCTATATACAATTCTAGATCATTTTGATTTCCTACTACAACAAATTAACAGGCTCGTGCATAAAGATGTTGTATACCCTGAGTCCAGAAGGAGTTTTGACACTGTCTGAGACCATCCTCTTGTGTGTAAACTAAGGGAACAGTCTGGAGGAAACTATTGTTGCTGGTTACAGAGCTGTACTTGAAGTGGAGATACTTGTAATTTACTATCAGAGTAGTGGGAGCAACTAAGTGAGGATTTGACCAGGCTGTCCTGGGTTTGGGGATATTCAGTATTTTCATTATGAAATTGGATGATGAAATAAAGTCTGGTTATTATATTTGCAGATGACATGAAGCTGAGAGGACAAATTCACATTGACAAATTGCAACCATTAGACAGTGACAGGTGCAAAGTGCTATGTTTAAGTAGAAATAATGAACCATAAAAATGCAAAAGGAGAAAAAAATATTTAGGTAGCAGTTTGGCAGAGAGAAAGACGTAGTGTTACAGTGAATCACAGGCTGGACATTAGCTGACAGTTCCAGTGGGCTGACAGCTTCTGCTGTGGTAAAAAAACCCCAAGTGCCATGTTGGAATGTATGAATAAATATAATGTGCAATATTTGTGTAGCAGCCCTTACACCGTTTGCAACCTTGATACTCTTTCAGCTGCAGCACCATACTGCTGTTCAGGGAAAACATAGATGAGAGCAGTATGGCAAGAACGCTCAGAGAAACAACTGAAGGGGAACAAACTAGACAGAAAACCGAAGGGTCTTTAAAACCCTTAAAGGTGGATATCAGGATGGCCCTTCTCTCAGGATGGATGATGAAGCACTGAAAAGGACAGGAGGAATCTCCACCACTGGGTGTCCCCAGGAGTGGGCCAGCCAGGCACTGAGCATGACCTCTGGAGGTCCCTTTTGGCCATGAGGCTCTGTGATTAGGCACACATTGCCAACAACATTGATGCTAGTGAAACAAGTGGTGCCCAGGAGCATCCCTGGTGCCGGAGCTTGTCCTGCTGTGCTGCCACCATGCTGGGGAGCCTAAGGCAGGGGGCTGGTTGTCAGCAGCCAGCGTGCTGGTGGCAAAGCCGGGGCACCCCCCACAGGTTAGCACTGTACCCTATGGGCAGCCTGAGTATGGGCAGCGCTGCATAGGTACTGCACCTACACAGGACAAACGATGGCACTGTAAGTGTTTTAACATGTCTTGTGGATATCTAAAATACTTTATTTGGTAAAGGTTCAGCCGTCAGATACAACTTTTTGAAGCAGTGTCACAGGCCTTTTGACCTGTTTTCTGGTTTGTCCTCTTCTCTATTGTTGTCAAAGCCTGAATTTTGCCACTAGATGGTGATCATTCATGGTCAAACTACCTGGATTCACATATGCATGTTTGATTCAGATCCACGAGTTACGCAAATATACGAGATAATTTACAATAAATAAATATTTTCTGACCTAAATTCATTACGTCCCTGCTGTCTGACATGGGTGAAAAGTACAAATGTACTGCATAAATTTCCTTCCTCTTCCACACACATGAAAGCACAAGATGTGTCTACCGCTTACACATCTGAAGGAGTGGATTAAAAATTATCCTTTCTCTGCTCTTAGAGCACTTTTAATTCTTCCACTCAGAAGCTCTTCCTTCTCAAGCCCAAGCTGAGCTTATCACAAATGAACAGAAGCTCTTAAAATACAACTACATATGCAATATAAAATGGAGTGGCTAAAGGTAAAAGGTGTGAAATGGAAGTATTCAAGTCTTTCCGTCTCTGACAGAAAGACTGGCAGTCCCACAGTTTCAGTGACTTGGAGAGAGGCTACCTTTGTGTCTCCTCTCCTCTCTTTCATAGAATCATAGAATCATAGAATAACCAGATTGGAAGAGACTCACCGGATCATCGAGTCCAACCATTCCTACCAAACACTAAATCATGCCCCTTAGCACCTCGTCCACCCGTACCTTAAACACCTCCAGGGAAGGTGACTCAACCACCTCCCTGGACAGCCTGTTCCAGTGCCCAATGACCCTTTCTGTAAAGAATTTTTTCCTAATGTCCAGCCTAAATCTCCCCTGGCGGAGCTTGAGGCCATTCCCTCTTGTCCTGTCCCCTGTCACTTGGGAGAAGAGGCCAGCACCCTCCTCTCTACAACCTCCTTTCAGGTAGTTGCAGAGAGCAATGAGGTCTCCCCTCAGCCTCCTCTTCTCCAGGCTAAACAACCCCAGCTCTCTCAGCCGCTCCTCATAAGGCCTGTTCTCCAGCCCCCTCACCAGCTTTGTTGCTCTTCTCTGGACTCGTTCCAGAGCCTCAACATCCTTCTTGTGTTCTTCCTTAACATAGCTATTGCTTGGTTGTCTTCTCCTATCTCACCTGCTCATCCACCACCTCTCTTCAGTTAGTTTGGGCTAAATTAGCAGATTTTAAAGTGCTGAAGTAGATTAGGGAGTGTTTCTGAGAGCTGTCATTTGCTGGTTGGGCCAGAACCTCCAGGAGAAGGACAGTCATGACTTCCATAAGCACGGCTGGATTTGAAAAAGGACAAAAGGTCAACCCTAACTCAGGCATTTTTAAAGCACTCGAGGACTGCTCAGGTGTTCTGCAGGACTGAGAGATCATTATCTCATCTGACTCATTCCTTTTGCTTACTGTGAAGGGTGACATCTCGATAGCATCTATTTTTAGCAGCTGTTAAGTTTACTGCTGAAACAAGGATAAGTGCTTCAATTGCAGTAAACAGGAGACACTTTCCAAGCTCTGTACACAGTGTGACAACACAGCTACATAAATTACTACACTATTGCAGGCTAATTTACAGCATAGTTATGCTCCAGTAAGCATACTTCTTTCAAAAGTCTCTAGGATGTTTGTCTGCACAGACTGTCCATATCAACTCAAGTACCTACCAGCAAGTTGTAGGTACCATAGAGAGACCAAGAGAATAACTTTGTGAGGTAAACAGGGTTCACATCTCTCAGGAGGGTGAGACCACTGATGATACCAAAGAGGAAATTTTGGAATTGCTGACTGCCTTTTTAGACATGGCAAACTCTATTTCTAATCCGGTTTTATCTATCTGCCTTTCAAGCAATTCCATGTCATACTGAACACCTAAGAAGAGAGTGAGAAGCAGACTGCATGTAGGACCAAAATTAATATCATGGCAAACAGCTAGTAGAGAGAATGGATAAAATGGCTAGAGAATGGTCTATTTTGACCTGGGCTGTGTTGGATATTGATGAGAGATGTAATGGTATGTGCTGTTGGGATGCTGCTGCATTGGCTGTATAGTGTAATGGTAGCGATCCACCACATGAAGCGGAGGGTGGTGCCAGGCTCTCCACTGAGTGATTTAGACCTCAGGTAGATGTTGTAGTTTTGCTAATAAGGGTAAACTAGTGGAATAAATGTTGAATGACTGCTTCCATTTGTCCGTGTTTTGTACTCTGAGAATGCTGGGTGAGTGAACTTAAACTTGAAAGCAGCAAACAGACACATCACTATTCAACTCCTACCAGCCCCAAACTGTATTTGCCTTTCCCTGCCAGCAGAAAAGGAGAGGAGATGTAAAGGAAAATATTTTGTATGTTCCCTCACAGCTTCCTTTTATTTTGTGACAGTTGGGGCATTCAGTGGTGCCAGCTGATGCCACTCCAATGTAAAGGTCACAGAATTAAGTCTAGGAGGGTAAAGAAATTTATCCTAAAGAAAGTGTATTTCAAGGCCTGTTTTCTGAATAGTGACTAGAAAAGGTCAGTATTTTTGACTAAGGTGTCTTGCTGACTTGGTGCTTGAGCCTACTGGGTGCTGTGGTGGATAGCAAAGCAAGTCAGACACTTCTAAAGCAGGAGAAAAAAATATGTTCCTGCTTTTAGTCTGAGCTGGACGCTGGGGCCCAAAAGGAGAAAAAGTAAAGCTCATAAACACTGAGCTGAATGTCTTTCCAAAATAAAATTTAAAGATCAAACGCTGATTTTTTAAAACACACACAGGGAACATGATTTCTTGGGTAGGCTGCAGGCAACTATAATGCAGAGTATGTTCAATTCATCACTGCTAGAACTTAAAAGCTCTCTGAATTAAAAGGTATTTTATCTTCTCAGATGTCTCCTTGGTTTCTTTGCTCCTCACGATGGTTGATATTGCTGGTTTCTAAACCAAAAGATAGCTGGACGCCTGGAAGCTATAGTACCAGTGATGCTCTTCACTCTTACATGGAAAAAAAGTTTTGAGCTTCTGTTTTTTAAAAAAAGGGAAAGGTGTTTTTCGGAATTACTTTACAGTTTTCCTTTTACTTTGTAAAATAGTGAAAGAAGGTTTTGCAAAGAAGAAAAAAATACAGCTTTGTGCAGACGATGCCATACTGAACCCTAATAATGCAAGATAGAAGATATAGGTCCTGGAGACGTATTCCTTCATGTGTTTTCATTAAATTTGATTGTATTTCCAGTACGTTCCCTGCTATCCAAACTAGCAAACTTGATACATCCTTCCCTCTCTCTTCACTGCATCCAACCTGTTGCTCAAGACCCATCAGCTTTTTGAAAAAAAAATAAAAAATTAGGGAATTCATTCTGCGCCTTCTAATGGTTCTGCTAAAACCTTTGTGGTTCCTGTTTGCTCATGATTGGCATTAGCTACTTGGCTGCATCCCAGGGAGCTTTCAAGACAATTCTCGTGCATTTGGCAGGTTCCATATCTTGTTGGTGGATCTATGACAAGATATTTTGCTATTACTGCAAGAGCATCCTGTGATATTCTCACATCTCTCCTCCAAATTTCAAGGACTTTCATGGTAACAACCACTGTGCAAAGTGATGGCTTGGTCCTGCAGCTGACAGGGCTAGAAAACAGCTTCTCTGAGGATGCCTCAAAGGGCATCCAAGGTAAAGCCTCCCGCTTTGCTCTTGTTACAGACGTGTTAAGCTGAGCAAAAAAAGGAGGTGACTTGGCACAAAGCTGGGAAGCATTATAGCTGGATTTATTTCCAGTCCAAAATGATCCCAAAGGGGCAATTTTCCACTGAGTGAGCCAGGCTGGCCCAGTCACTTATGGCCTCAGCAATAATGAAGAAGACCTAGCAGACAGTGGCATACAAATGCACTGTGCAACAATTTCAAGCAATACATCTTTTTGAAAATTCCCTTTTGCCTTCACTTCATAATGTTTTTTGTCAATGGGAAGTTATCTTAACAGACAAGGCAGTAGCACCTGCCTACAGGCGTTTCCCCGCATTTCACTTTCTGCTAGTAAGCAGCTCTGAGATACTTATATATCATCCCTTTTTTACAGGTGACGAAACTAAGGCAGAATGGAGTTAAGTGACTTGCCTCTGGTCACAAAGCAAATTAGCAGCCAGGTAGGCAAGAGATCAGTTTCCAGCCCAGAGCTTTTACGAAGTGCATTTTAGGCTTAGGGTAGGATTTTCAAGGGAGTGTTCATTGCTTAGTTGAAGCACTTCAATGATAAAAGCTGAGTTAGAGCAGTGCCTGCACTATTCATGCCCTGGTTTATCCCCAGTGTCACACTCCTCATCTGTGGAAGGAGCACTTCTGTTTTCCTTCACAGAAGGTTTTGGGGGACCAGCTTTTTATCACCAAAGTTAGTTGGCTACCACTGCTCATGATCTCAGTCAGGAGCCAGAAATCAACTGCATTCATCCCATTTACAGGTTTCTATCAAGTATTTGTTAATTTGAAGGTTAACATTAAATATTAGCAATATATAGGGAAACTTTCCAGGCTAAAATGTGTGTGTCACAAGGCAGGTTAGGCAAATTTTAGAGGTAGGTTCCATAACTAGTAAGCTGCTCTCACCCAAGAGGCAGGGTGCTGCAACTCATAATGATGCTGAGAGAGCACATGGGTTCAGCTAACGTGTCACAGTTGGGGTCAGGCCTCTTCCCAACACACCGTAACGCAGATCCCGTGGTCCATGCTCTGCCTTCAGATATGGATGTCGGCACCTTTTTTTCCCCTGGCAGAAAGGAAAATGGCATTAAGAAGCAGATTTTTCTTATGTCTTCTAGATTTCCATCCTCACTTCTGTTCAACATGATTAATACAGCTATACTTACTTGTCCGAGCTCAGTATCTGGCCAACAAACACCAGTGAAAATCTACATCTGTCCCTCGACCATAATGAAATCCTAGCAAATATAGCCCCCATATTTTTGCTAAATGCAAACCTGAATCTCATTGAGGAAGAGGATAGACAGGAATGGGGTCTAGTGTTTTCTGGGAACACTATGAAAGTCTGTCCTGCAATAATTCCAGGCTGTGCCCGAGGTTCTCCAGCCTCTCATGCTCCCGAAGCTCAGCTCTGCAGATGCTGCAATAATTCAAATTCCCAGTAGAGGGTAGACAAATCTTTTCCAGTAAAAAGATCACCATGAAAAAGCTTAAGTATGCCGGAAAACATTGGGGAAGAAGGTCTGGACTGGAGAAATAGCAGACAGTAGAAAAAGGAAGAACAAAATTAGTTCATACCATCTGTGAGAGCAAGGTGAGAGCATTGATTCAAGTTTCTCTAAAAAGACACAATCTCTAGCTTATACTTCAAAATCAAATACAGCTAGAGTGTCTATGTGGCTATAAACATGTAAATCATAAATCAAATTCAGCCAGTCACTGACAGGAGCCAATTAAATGTATCAAACAGTTAGAAAGGATAAAAAATAGGGGATTAGAATTTATCCATTTCATATTCAAGACTAAGTTGGATGAGGCCATGAGCAGCCTGATCTAGTGGGAGGTGTCCCTGTCCATGTCAGGGGTGTTAGAACTAGATGATCTTTAAGGTCCCTTCCAACAACCTCTCCTGCAAAAAACCAAACCAAACATAAAATCAGTGAATTCACACACACCCCACCACCATCCCCCGACCCCCAGCTGCCTGGGCAGAAACATCAAATTGTGGATTTCTCTTTCTCTTTTTCTATTGAACACTCTATTAATGCAGGAAATAGTGGCTTGCATTTTCTCTTCATATATTTCTCCACTGCTGAAATGCAAAGAGGTTTCTCTGAGCCTTGCTGAAGTAGTGGAAAGTATGGCTGTAGGCATCAACACATACTTCTCTTCTTGCTCTCCCTGATAGAGAAGATCCTTCTCTGGGTGAGTCTGATAGTCTCAGGGAGCTCTCTGCATTGGAGATAAGGGTACTCAGAAAAGATTTTCTCACCACATCCTATTTGGGAAAAAAATTCTCAACACATATCTGCCTTCTCCAGAGGAGGATTTCACGCTGACTCAACAAGCCCAATGCTAGGGAAGACAAAGCAACTCAGAGTTTATTTTCTAATTTAGTCCCAGATCTACAAAGATGTCATAAGAACCAGAAGCACTACCTATGCAAGCTAAATGCTGTTTTTGAATGCTAAGCAAGGGTTTAATATGATCTTCCCAAATGTGACTTTTTTATGCTGACAAAGGTGAGAACCAAGGAAGACCCATCAAAGAAACAAAGCTCCCAGAGGCACTCCTGCAGCCTGGATGCCTTCCACAGCTAAGATAATTAAAGACTGAATAAACTGTACCTTGGAAGACAGGCATGGTAACGTTCATTACAGCAACAGTTGTGCTCTCTGGTCTGCCTCTAAACAGATTTGGATTTTTGAAAGGTACATTGCTCCTCTGTTCTGGATGGGTCCACCTGCTGATCCCATATAGTCTTGTGGTGGCAATGATTCTCTCTCCAGTCAAGTAAGTTGATGAAACTGCATGAGATGGAGCACTACGGGTGGTAGTCTCCGCAGTTGTCAGATCAAACGCTAAATAGGAGGTGTGCACAGAGAGAGATTATACTTGTGGCCCTAATGAGCCAAAAAGAGGAGCTCTTCAGGCAGCTTAATCTGTTCTCACTGCATTAAGGCACACAAATGCATTACAAAGAGATACTCACGGCACAATATTGGGAGTGAAGGGATAAGCATTAATATTGAAATGCAGCTGTATGAAATATAGTCAAACAAGGTTAAATCATATATTCTCTATCAGACATAGAATCATAGAATCACCAGGTTGGAAAAAACCCATCGGATCATTGAGTCTCACCATTCCTATCAAATGCTATCAAATACATGTAACGTAAGGTGTGGATGATAGCTCTGCTGGATGCCAGCATGAGCTAAGGAGAGTGAGGAATCTGGAGTTTGGCACAAGGCTGCATTTGATGTCTACTAGACTATTTCAGGAGACCAGATTTGTCTACCCTGTGGTTGCCAACATCTCTACCACTCATCCTTGCTGTGATATTTTGGACAACTACTGTAAGTGACATAGGTCACATGCAAAAATCTTCTGTCTTCATCACTCTGAAGAAAAGGCAATATTTAATTGAAGAAAGAGTTATCGTTATACAAAATTACATGATAGCAGGTGAAAACCAGAAAAACTCTTGTAGGGAGTCAAAAAGATGGATTTGGTAATAAACAGATGGATCTTGGCAACTGTGCTTTTTCACCAAGTAGTTGCCTCAGGGGGGCACTTGATGTTAAATTTTGTTCAAAAATTCCTTTTCTTGCATGAACTGAAAATATTGAAATACAGAGAGATGACCTTTATTCTGAGACTCTCTTGCGTATTCACTTTTGAGGCCATTAGAGAAATCCATGTCTGCTCCATCGGTTTCATAAAGCTTAAATCAATCACTTAAATCAATCAATTCTACAATAAGTTCTCCTTGTTGCTGTCTTTCTGGGATCCATGAAATGCATCGTCTCACCAACACATGTTTCCACCCTCAACCTTTCTACTCAAAGGTAGACAATGGAGAATTTTGTACTAGGATCCCTGTGTCATGAGCTAGAGATGCTGGAGGCTGAAATGCCATACCAAGCAGCTTCCCAACCAGATCTTCAAAGAAAGAACAAATTATATTACTTCTGAAGTCTTCTTTCTATTGCTTGTGCAGCAAGCTCTGGTAGACAATGTATTGTCCTCCAACCTGGCACAAACAGGCAACAGGATACATTACTGACACTTGAAAAGAGATCAGCATTTTTCCCTTGCTGTCTAGGAAACTTCAGCTCAATCCAGCCGCTGACATCTTAGTGCTGAGGATTCTCTGTGTACGCTCAACACTGAGGGAGACAATTAGGAAAAATGTCACCGCCCGAGATAAGAGAGATCCACTCACTCCTTGAATTAGGGCTGACCCCTCCATACCTAGCTTGTTTAGAAAGAAATCAGATATGTTGATTCCACAGAATCACAGATTTGTGATTTGAGATAATAAAATATTTCTGATAGAGTGCTTTTCCTCTGGAAACTGATGAATCAATAGAATCAAAATGCTTCATGTAAATACCTTGAATCTCTTAAAGATGTTGATAGATACCAGATAGGCAGCAGCCAGGCTGGTTGCCCAGCTAGCCAAGCAGTCCAAGACAGAGTATGGGGAATCATCAATGGTGGGACAGAAAAGGCTGCTGCATTGTCCATGAGGATGGTCCAGCATCATACAGCTTCTTTCTTGGGACGGAGCAAGTTTCTCTCTGGAATGATCTGGGAGAGGGACACAAGAGACATAGAACTTGATATTCCTTCTCTCAGGTTTTGCACAAAAGCCAGTGCTGCTGGGAGCTGTGGCTGATCTGCTGCCACAGTCACAGATAATACTGATGGGAATTTCTAGGACAGAATTGCAACGTCCAGCTCTGGGATATTTAGCATGACAAAATTTTCCATCTGAGTCTAGATTACGCAGCAAGCTCACCCTTATTATTTTCAATAGTGATTTGGGCAGTGGAGTACAAAGTATATACCCTTTAAGCATGCAGATGACAAATGCTGGGACTGCCAGCATGCTGGCAGACAGCATTAGATTCCAAGCAATTTACAGAAATTGTAAATTGCCCACTTCAGCCAAAGCAACCCCCAGTATCAATACAGGCTGTCTGATGAAGGGATTGAGAGCAACCCTGCTGAGAAGGACTTGAGGATGGTGGTGGACAAAAAGCTGGGCATAAGCCAACCATATTCTGAGCTGCATAAAAAGAAAGGTGGCCAGCAGGTTGGCAGAGGGGATTCTGCCTCTCTGCTCTGCTTTGGTGAGACCCCATTTGGAGTACTGCACTCAGCTCTGGAGTCCTCAGTACAGGACAGACATGGATCTGTTGAAGCAGGTCCAGAGGAGGGCCACAATGGTCAAAGGAAAGAAGCACCTCTTCTAAGAGGAAAGGCTGAGAGAACTGAGGTTGTTCAGCCTAGAAAAGAAGAGGCTCTGGGGAGATCTTATTGTGAACTTTCAGTACTTAAAAAAGACTTATAAGAAAGATGTGGACAGAGTTTTTAGCAGGGCTTGTTGCAACAGGACAAGAGGTAATGGTTTTAAACTAAAAGAAGGTAGATGTAGACTAGGTATATGAAAGACTAATTTTACAATGAGGATGGTGAAACCCTAAAACGGGTTGCCCATGGAGATGGCCTCATCCATGGATACGTTCAAGTTCAGCTTGGATGGGGCTCTGAGCAACCTAATCTAGTTGAAAATGTCCCTGCTCACAGGAGGAGGGCTGGATGAGACGATCTTTAATGGCCTCTTACAACCCAAACTATTTTATGATTCTATGAAATAAACAGAGCAAATACAATGAGGACAAAAGCAAAATCTATCTTTGTAGGAAAATAACAAAAACTGCACAAATCTGGACTATTTACTTAAGCAGCAGTGCTGAATAAAGAATCAAAAGGCTACACAGGTCACAAGATGAACATCAGTCAAATACGTTGTGCTGTTGTAAACAGGGCAAACAGCAGAATGAACTAAGAGCACAGCCTGGCAGGCAGGATGAGTAAACTTTCTGCTTTAGTAATGTGTTTCCTGGGGTGATATGTCTGCTCTGACACTGGATGTCAAGAAGGACTGAGATCTTCAGGACAGGAGCAGAACAGACAAAAAAAAAACAAAAAACCAACCCTAAACCAAAAAACAAACCCCCCAAAAAACCTAAATCTAAACAAAGAAAAACCACAACAAACCCACCATTTTTGGGATTGGGAGTTGTTCAGTCTAGGAGAAGCAGCGCTGAAGAACAGCTCTGAAGGAAAGATGATAGTGACCTTCACACGTGTGACCTGTGGCCAGAAAGCAGAATGGTCCCAGCTGGGACTAGGTTGGGAAGATGTCGGGCATGAAGCAACATGTCCTGTGGGTGCAGAGAAGCAGAGGAATAGTTTGGTAGAGAGAAGATTACTGAGGTGGTTGGAAAAGCATTTGCTGGGACTGCCAGGGGTATAACCCTGTCCTGGGCAGCAGATGGGCAGCATGTCCTCAGGAGTTTTCTTCTACCCTAGTTCGTGTAATGCCATGTGCAAAACCTCTTTGAATCACAGGTTTTCATGAGAGAAAAGCATATTGCTAGGCACAAAGATAACCCCTCAAAGAAGTGAGGTGTCCGTGCTCAGCTCATTGCAGGGACTGTGCTTTGAAAGCCAATGGATTAGATGCTCTGCTAGGGTTTCCAAAGCTAGTGGCAATGTACCAGGTTATACCTCCATAGAGTATGATGTGCAAAATCTGATGCAAAAGCCTGGTTAGTGATTCCCTCCTCAGGTTCCAGCAGACCACCAATCATGCCAATATGTGGAAGGAGATTTGTACACTGGCAAAATGCAGAGTAGTGCATTTCAGGTAGGCTAAAACTGCCCTGACCCCAAACAGCCTGAATGTGCAGGGCACTGTATTTTTTATATCCTCTAACACATTGTGTCGTCTAATTTTATCACCACCTATTAAACAGTTCCCTTTTAAAAAATAAAAAACCGGGGTCAAGCACACAGGGCTTCTGCTAATTGTCTTTTCTTGAGAAGTGTAATCTTATGTTCCATGGTGACGTGATTTCTTTCCTGTTTCCCTCTTATTCCAGACTTTAACAGATAATGTCACAGTATTTAGAACAGGTATTGCCAACTCTGAGAGCAACGACAAAACTACACTGCATCATTATTCTGTATCACTGGGTTTACAGAACATTTGGTTGTGAAGGTAGCTAGGTTAGCTGCTTCCTGACAACTCTCTGCTTGGGCAGAGGGAGTGAAATGCATACCTTCATCTCTTGCTTTATTAGTATTTGGCTTTGAAGATAATGCTCCATCAAAAGCCAGTTCCACCACAGATGGCAGCAAAATGTTGCTTTCTGCACTATGTGACTCTGATTTTCCAGTGCTTCACGATTTTTGCTCTTGGACTATATAAGCCAACACAGTCGGTCCACTGTTCTGTCTTCAAAAATAACAAAGAGATGGTGTTTTAGCTGAAGCTTATGCCCTGATGGAGACAAATACAATATATCAACTTACAGCAGAGATCCCCAGCTGACCCAAGTGTTATGGGTAAGCCTGATGCTGTGTTAGTTCAAGTCCTGCAAAGCTCAGAGTTCTGACCAAAGCCCAGGAATGGCTCTAATTGTCATGTTGAAAGGTAGCCTAGAAAGGCAAAGCAAGAGAAAGCCACTGCAGAGGAGAACACCTCCTTTTCATATATTTGATTTAGATGAGGGAAAATGTTAGATTAAAAAAAAAAAGTAAGTATGAATTCCTCAAGTTGGGTTTGTATGAATTTTTTCTTTGAAAGGTATTTCAAAAATCCATGTCTCCACCCCAGAAAGCAATTTAGTCATGTGAAGATAATAATATTCAGTATTTAAGCATCATTTAAAGAGCACAAGACCCTTTCAAATGCAGGGGAGCCGCCTGACTCTCAGCATGAGGCCAGCAGAGCAACCTGGGCAAACTGGGGGAGCGAAGGGAGCCATCCTCACTCTTCCCATGCTGGCAGAGAGGTTTCTCTACCAGGAGGAACAGAACAGGAGTGTAGGACAAGGAGCCTGAACACCTGCCCTGTTTGCAGAGCTCTCCACCTAAAAGCAAGGGAGGATGCTCTGACAAATACAAGACCTTCGACTCCGCAGTCAGGTGACAATTTGCCCGGCATTTTGTTGTGGGATTCTAGTTTTGTATATTTTGTTGCTGTGTTCAACTGACCTCTTCTTTCTGCTTATTATTTTACAATAGTAAAATTCTACCAGACAATTAACTTATCAGAAAGAAGCAAAAGTAATGCAAACAACTAATTTATCAGTTTATAATCTTAGTGATTGTGAGAAGAAAATAATTAAAAGCTATAAGCTTGGGATGGAAATTATGCTTTTAAAATATAAAGTGTATTCTGCATGGCTGAGCTCCCTTCCCTATCTTTTCTGTGCTCCTCTTGGCAACAGTTCTGCTGGGAAGGGTTCATTTCCAAAGTGCTGGAGGGATTTCATCAGGTGGGAGCTGGACACAGAAGGAGATGAGTGCAGTAACGAAGCAAACCAAGCTTCCTTCTTCCAAGAACCAGGCATTAGCTAAGGGCTCATGTTAGCTGAGAGAATGGTATCTGGCTAATAGAAAAATTCATCATTCACTGCATATATTGAATTTGTGTGTAGAGACCTGTGACAGTACAAGTCACTTTCTGAGGACACAGCTTTATTAAGATGGACCAAGTCAAAGGGCAGACTTCCCTTCTCATGCCATAGCATGCTGCAAACATATTACAAGAGCAATGGCACTGCTGAAAAACAGAATATATCCTCAATGGTTCAAAACATTTTTTTATGCTGGAGGCCACATGAAAAGCACTCTTTGCTAAATCCTGTACTGACGCATTACTGGAAGCTAAGGGTGTACATCTCATCTCACAAGAGTTTAGAGGCTGCTTCATCTTGGAACTGAGAAAAACCCCAAAATAACAAGGCAGTAAATTGGTCCTCTCTGTTTTCAGACCTAAGCTGGGTCATTTTCAGGAAATGCCCCATTACCTAAAACAATTACAACTGTTGTCACATCTCCAATGAGTTTATTTTGGCTTTTACTGTCTGGTGGGAAAACCTTAACTGGTGCAGCTGCTGTGTTTAAAGCCACTTCATAGCTGGGTGCACCTGCCGTGTTTTTTATTCACTGGTTTATGGTCTTGCCGGTGCTATACAAGGTACCTAAGCACACACTGGCTTTGAGCAGGCAAATTGTCCCATTGTCTTTCCTCTCCCCGCTCCCCATGGGGAAATTTGCTTGCTGAAAGTTCAGCACTCATCTAAGGGCTGCAGTAGATTTTTGTCTTCTATGCCTTGTAGTTGATGAGCACCAATTCACTTCAAGGACTAATATTAGCCATAAAATAGCGCCTCAGATCCATAAAGGCTATTTTCAGAACTATATTGAACTACTTCTACTCAGCTGATGTGGCAGCAGTATTGCTTATATTCTAGATCATATATGCAATTTTCCTAAGGTAAAATATTCCTTTCCAGAAGTTTTCATTAAAAGTCTCTATTACCTACGTAATTGGATGGCAGCATTTAACTGTGATTAATTTAGAGTTACCATGCATTTAGGGACTAACAAAATGTTGCCCTTACCAGTTTGTCTCAGGGGATGAATATGAAGGGAGAGCAGGAGCCGATTTCCCCATGTGATGAAGATGCACAGTATCATTCTCAACAGAACTGAGCATTTCCCAACAGTGGCCTGATAACAGCTGTAATTAGATAGTCAATCACTCACAGAGTAAGATCACCCAAACAAATGTATGTCTGCTAAGGGAAATAGCCCATGGAAAGATTATATGTTTGCTGAACCAAAAGCAAAACATATAATGAAGACTCTTAACACTCCGCAGCCTAGCCCTTGCCCAACAAGTGCCTGTTTTCCTGCATAATGTTTAATCAGAGCTATCCTTGCCATTTCTACTGCACCGTAATGGGTGCTGTCCTATCCGAAGGTCTGACTCTGAAAGAAGTCTTTCACTCATGCTTGTGGTTTTTAGATCAGGTTTTATGAGAACAGCTGCTACACTAGGGGAGAAATTTGTGGACCCTCATGCCTGTAAGTCCTAATTACAGTCAAGTTCAGTGGTGATGCTGAGACGCAACAAAAAGCCCTTCTACAACCTCTTCCACCCCAATGCCCACAAAAGCTAACAGGCAGCCCATTCGGAGGAAAAAGACATTGCTTGAAAGAAGTCACATGTGATTTAACAGAAAAAAGGAAAGCAAAAGCATTGGACTTCGTTCTCCAGTTCTGTATTTTGAATAGATTGTGTGCTCCAGATGTGGGAACTCATCTGTCATTCTGTGCATTCTGCACATCACAGAAGGAAAAATACAATGAGAAAAGATGATAATAAGTACATCACACACTCCATGACAGCTGATCCAGCTTATAGCATAAAGTTTTAAAAGGAAGTATTTAATTAATATTTAGTTAAGAATCCTGCCACTAAATCATTCTAGTTTCCTTTCTAGATAGTGACTAAGAACAAAATTTACAAATACACACAAGCTCTGTAGGATTTTATACTAGTTGTTTCAGGAAAGGTGCAAGTAGTTAGCTTATTTTTCTGTTGTATTCCTGTAATTCTTATAAATGCTCTACACGTTAGAGAAAATAACAGTGCATCTGAAAAACAGAACTAGGGTTGTTTAGTCTGGAGAAAAGGAGGCTAAGAGGAGGTCTTATCACTCTCTACAACTACCCAAAAGGAGGCTGTTGTGAGGTGAGCGTTAGTCTCTTCTCCTAAGTAACAAGTGATAGGATGAGAGGAAATGGCATCAAGTTGCACTAGGAGAGATTTAGATTTGATATTTGGAAAAAATTCTTCACCAAAAGGGTTGTCAAGAATTGGAATCAGCTGCCATGGGAATTGGTTGAGTCCTTATTCCTGGAAGTATTTAAAAGACATATAGACATTGTGCCTAGAGACATAGTTCAGTAGTGGACTTGGCAGTGTTAGGTTAAGGGACAGACTTGATGATCTTAAAAGTCTTTTCCAAGCTGAATGATTCTGTGATTCTGTGATCAAGCCTACCTAGAAGACTATTGAAACAAGAGATGAGTGCTGTCTCCCAGGGAGAGCATTGCTGGAGACCAGCTTCACATGAGGGTGGTTTGTTGCTGATAATGCTAAGAGAAACACCACTCCACAGCGGGAACCCATATATAACCTTGCTGCATCATGAGACAGTCTACCTCTGCTGTTCTTCTCTTGTCCTGATCAGTTCCCATCACTGCTTCCTGGAAGTCCTGGAGCCTGTGCACCCACAAAAGGAGCCATAGCCCCTCACCAAAGTGCCAGAAAACTAACCTGAAGGTAAGAAAACTGGTCTGTTTTCAGTCAGCTCACTTATCCAACTTATCCCAGGATTGTAATAAGCACTGGGACCATTGAAAACATGGTTTAGGATGAGAGGAGGAAAGTAGTAGCTGCCAACTCTTATGATAGCAGCCTGCAATTAGACCCATTTAAGCCAACTGAAACTTCAGAGTATTTAGATTTCCCTTCTATGCTTATGGAGTGGAACAGGGTGAGGATAGCCTTAAAGCACAAAAAAAAAAAAAAGGGCACTTTTTTTTGTAAGGATCAGATTGGTCTATCTATGGGCAGTCTTCAAAAGTCCATGGACATGAGGTGGAGAAACTACTGGTAAAGAGAAAAGGCCCGCAGACTGAAGAGGTGAAAGTCACACTGCAAAATCAGCCTTTATTCTTAGAGATTCAACACGATGTCAGGCAAGCAATCTAAATTAGATATTTGCAAGTGGTCCTTGTTAGTTTATCCATAATTTCCCAAGTGCCTGACAAGAGCCCCTGGTCCAGTTGCATGGCTGCAATTGAAGCCAATATTTCCAAGGGTGTACATGCAATGAGGAGTTCATTTATTCAATGATGAAATCCTGGTGGAGGGTACAGGGAGGTCAGGTGGAGGCAGGCCCCACATGGTCTCTACAGCTGATGAGATTACATGATCTGGACAAGCCAAGGAGCAGAGCTCAGTGTCCATACAACCTTCTATTAGTCACCCACTCTAGAAATTAGTCTGAAAATGGGTGTTTAACTTCCTTTTCCTGTCCAGAGTTAGATACTCACAGGTGACCCCAGTGGCTGCTCAAGGCCCCAGTGCAGCAGTGCAATTCTTGGTGACGGTGTCAGGAAAGCCCATTTCTACTTTGCATCAGGCAGCACCACTGCCAAGGAAGGATAAATACCTGCCACTGCTGCACAGGTTTTCTATTACTCAGGGGTATAATGGATTAAGTAGTGGATGCATTAAATGATCCCTAACTATAATTATCTCCCTCTGTGCTTATAACACTACAGCCTCATACAAATGGTTTCTAATGACACATGCAGTGTCTAAGAACAGGGTAATAGCTATTTAAACTATTGCTGATCCCTGAGCTGTTACACAACGGTGTATTTTACAATTATTGAGAAACTTTGGACATTTTTAAAAAGTGCTCTGGGCATTGACCTAGAGAAAACTTGATCAGATGAGAGCAGAGATGATGTCCTTCCCCTAATAGTAACATATAGCTAATGTTCTAGTCATCAGACATTACTGCTGCCCCAGTCTTGATTTCCCCCATTACCACTCTTTCCCTGCAATATGATTAGCAAAACAGATAGCCTTCTCCCAATTCATACCTACAGGACAGGCCTTCAAGCAGAGTCAAGATAGTCTTCTGAAAAATATTCTTACCTGTGTAGTTCTCGGTAACTACATTTATACACATAATGTTGCTCATTCAATACCAGATCATAAGCCTCATCAGCAAGTAGGACCTATAAAATGTACCAAGACCAAAAGGCTGCTGGCCACACTTGGTAGCTGAGGTGTCTTTGCAGGGACTAGTTTGCAAGCTCAGGGTTTGAAGCCTGCAGTTACAAAATTCAAGATACTATAACTTTTTTCTTTTCTTCATCCTCAAGCTAAAGGATGATAGTGAGGGTTTTTATTCAAGAAGAGTCTTTTTGTTCAAGAAGCATGGAAAATTGCAGTTCTTGTGAATCATGAAGGCTGAAAGCAAAGGCTCAAAGGAAAACAAGTTTGCAACTTCAGCTACATTAGTAGTAACCAGCTAATACTAATTGTAGGTATTTTAGTCACCAAAAATAAGCAGAAAGTATGCCATTGTTCCTGAAAAGCACATCATGCCAAAAGAAATCTTCATTTTTCACATGAGATAAAAATTGCGCTTTGTTATAAATTTGTTTTTCATGAAGACAGTATGTCAATATTTTTCACCTGACCTTGAAATGGCAAGATGCCTCATTCACTTTGGTGATCAGGTTGCACTTCCCAGGAAATGGAGAAAAAATTTAATTTTGTCTTTTATAAACACATGCACCCACACATACCCACTAATTTAAATGTGATCTGCTGCTATTTGAATACTACAGGTCTACCTCAGCATGCAAAACTGCCAGCAAAGTATGATCTGCCCACTGAAGGTAAGACAGCATGAATGATAGAGGGCAAAAGAGATCTCATCCAGCCACCCAGGTGTAAGAGCTGATACCTGATCGAGTAGCTAAGGTTTTCTACCAGTCTCCTAATTTATGGCCACATGGAGTTTCAATCCGCCAGCGAGTGAATGTATACGGCTGCAAAGCCACGCTGAAACCTGCTTCACTGTAAGGAAGACATAAATACATTTAATTTGTAGTACTGTTTGCTCAAAGCAATATCAAAAGGAGAAGAAAAATTGCAAGTTTTCAGGTAAGCAATGTTACTCCATTTTCAGTTTGGAGGGTTCAAGATTGCAGTGAAGAACTGATCAGCAGCACAAGAAACCTAACTGGGGATTAATCAAAACTTTGAGAAAACTTTGCCTAACTTGCTTGAAATATACTAGTGAGAGGCATAAAGATGGGTAACAGTGGTATCACCTAGCAGCAGAAAAGAGAGAAAATGTGTATATCTCTAGATTTTGGGAAGGTAAATCTGGATTTGTTTAAAACAAGCCTCATGGCCTTTATCTAATGCATTGTCTACTGCAAAGCTGCAATACCGGAGCTAACATTCATGTTAAAAAGCATCAGCATTTTAACTAAATTTCAGAGAGATTGTTCGACTATCTCTCTGAAGTGCTCCTGAGTAACAAAGTGATACTCATCTTTCTGACTCCTTATGGTCAAATAATTCCTGTTTTGTCTCAGCTTTAATGACTGGCTTTGTCAGAATGGAATCACCACAGGTACAGAGAAAATTTGTCATTGGGATAATGAAGAAATATCCATACAAGTAACCTGCTAAATGCTGTTAACCAAACCACATAAAACCCTAATTCTATACACAGGGTTTCAAGGGCTGCAATAAGGTATAATTCTGTCTTTTTTTAATTATTATTATGTTTTTTTTTTTAATGCAGTGGCTTCATCATGGATGTTTAATGCAACACAGATTTAGTTTACATACTATATTTCTGGGACAAGAGAGAGTGATTTGGGCTTGATAGTAACCTGTCTAGCACTTCATGAAGTCACTTAAAAGTATTTTCTCAGATGGAATAGGTTAGGATCTGGAGGAGTGGTGCTCATCTGAGATCCTGAATACAGACAGTGGCACATGTCATGCCTCACTTGAGACATCTAGGTCTGAACTAGTCACCTGGGGCCACCTTTGTCATCTGTGGAAAGAAATGCGCACGCCAAAAGTGTTAATAATTTACCTAAGAAACCTCATTTCTAGATATGTTATGACCTGGAGTAACTTACATGTATCCCTTGATGATGAAGGCAGTAGGGAGGCACTTAGAATGACTGGCTCTACTTTAATTATCTAACTTTCTGATGAAATGTTTGTTTTTCATCCTCAGTTACCAGGAAAGGTAAAACAATACCAGGAAAGGTAAAACACTACCAGGAAAGTTTCTGTCTTGAATTCGCTGTGTAAGGATCCAAACTGGCTATGGCAGACAAGAAAGCATTTCAGAGACAAGCCTAGCTCAAATTCATGCAGAATGGGAAGCAAGATTAGTGCCTTCACTCAACATCTGTATTTTCTGTCTTCTCTCTCCACTTTGAGAAACAGTCTTTAATCATTTAAAGCAGTTTTATGCCACTATGAAGCTTGATTTTTTAAAAAAGAAATGCATTTATATTACTTTTATACTCCAATGACTCCAGGAGAATAAGATCATATTCAGGGAACAAGCCATGATTGTCAGATTATAGGAGAAGCAGGTCCCGAAGTCTGTATCTGAACCTAACATCTTGGATTTCATGAAACCAGAACAGCATCTCTGTTTTCATGAGCACGAAACAATGATTAGTTCAGACTAATGAAGATAAGATATGGGCACTATTCTGCTTTCTGAAAGGCTAAGACTAATTCACAGTATTGCAAAATCTAAGCTCAACCTGTCTGTCTCTCTAAGTGTGTACTTCCTACTCCTGAAGGTTTGCAGATAAGGAGAAATTGTCTTCTTCAACTTAGGATGTTAAATAAAGGAAAAGTAAAATTTATTTTTATAAAAATTAAACACATAGAAGAAGGAAGGGTGACATTAAACATTTGAGTGTGGTTATCTAGGCCAGAGTTGTGTGTGTTAGCAAATCCCTGTGTCCTCCCTCTATTATGCTTTGTCAAACATACGACAGTTTCTCCCAGGACAAAAGATGCTTTCATCCCAACAAATCAATTAAAACTAAACATCTGAATTTTTTAAAGCTTGAAGAAGATTTCTGCAAACATGACATCTGAACACACCAACAATTTTACTGCTCTACCAGGCCATGCAGACCCGTTGACAAGCTGCCAGGATGAAGATTTCTTACAGGTGAAATTCTATCTCTCCATCTTTTACAGCCTCATCTTCCTGGTGTGCTTCCCAGGGAACATCATGACAATTTTTGTTTACTTTTCCAAGATGAGGCCCTGGAAAAGCAGTACCATCATTATGTTAAACCTGGCTGTCACTGACCTATTATATGTAGCGACGCTTCCTTTCTTTATACACTACTCTGCTAACGGAAACAACTGGATTTTTGGAAACTTCATGTGCAAGTTTATTCACTTTTGTTTCTACTTCAACATGTACAGTGGTATTATCTTCCTTAGCTACTTCAGCCTCTTCCGCTTTTTTGCAGTTGTCCATCCAATTAAAACCCTTTTTATGCAAAAACAGAGATGGGCAGTTGTGACTTGTGTAGTCATTTGGATTATTTCCCTGGCAGCCATCAGCCCCTTGGGCATCTTAATTGCCACGAGGCAAATGCAGAACAGGACAATTTGCCCGGACTTGGCTTCTGCTGAGGACATTGACACTAGTCGGTGGTATAACTGGCTGCTGACGATGTTTGCCTTCATCTTGCCCCTGCTGATGGTAACTCTGTGCTACGTGCTTATTATTTACACCTTGGCCACGGGGCCCCACATGCAGGCTTGCTACAAACAAAAGGCTCGCAGGCTAGCTGTTGTCCTCTTGATGGTTTTCTATGTGTGCTTCTTCCCCTTCCATGTCTTTCGAGGAATTTGGCTGGAGCTCCGAGTACAACCAGTTAGCTGCCGCTTGAAGAACATGGTCCTTTTTATGTTTATTATGGCTAAACCTTTAGCAGCGTTAAATACTTTTGGGAACTTACTGCTCTATGTAGTGACAGGAGACAACTTCCGACAGGCAATCATCTCGCTTCTCAAGTTTCAGACAAAGAAGACCTTGAAGTAGAAGAGATTGATGCCATAAAAGAATTTCGGAGAAAGGGCCCACATCTGCCCCCAACCAGCCAGTCACAACCTCCCCTCCATCAGAGAACTCTGGTTAACCCTGCCAGTGCCAAAGGAGAGTTAATCTGTTCTGTACTTTGAGTTGCAAGTTAATCATTAAAAAAGAAAACTTATAATTTATAATAAAAAGCTTTAAATAAAATAATGAAAAATTAAATGTAAAACTCAGAAATTTCTCCTTGTTTGCTTCCTGAGCCCTTGATAACCACTTTTGGAGAATGGTCAACAGTTCCAGAAAAAAATAGTTGCTTATTAGTATCATATACAGATTTGCCGTGGGAGTAATTTAATTTAATTTTAGTGACATAGAACACAAGGGTCTAGTCTAAGCTAGGTGTCTGCCTTTGACTTGTTTACTGAGCAATGGAAAGGGGTAAGACCCTCTAGAAGGCAATTCTTCACACCTGTCTTAGGCCTGTAGGAAGTGCATCTCACCTCCCTGGAGACATTGACAGGGTAGGGGCACGCATATAAGCTAATCACCTTGTCCTCCCTTTATAATTTCCCATTATAGCAGAGAGAAATAAGCAGGTTTAGAGTGTGATTCACCTAATTATTCTTGATGCCTACACTTGGACAAAATGAATCATGACCTAGAAGTGCCTGTTTCTCTCCATTGTCCATAAAAGGCAAGTAGAATCATAGAATCGTAGAGTAGTTAGGGTTGGAAGGGACCTTAAAGATCATCTAGTTCAAAACCCCCTGCCATGGGCAGGGACATCCCACTAGATCAGGCTGCCCAAGGCCCCATCCAACCTGGCCTTAAAGACCTCCAGGGATGGGGCATCCACAACCTCCTTTGGTAACCTGTTCCAGTATCTCACTACTATCATGGTGAAGAAATTTTTCCTAATGTCTAATCCAAATCTGCCCCTCTCCAGTTTATACCCATTCCCCCTTGTCCTACCACCACAAGCCTTTATGAACAGTCTCTCTCCAGCTTTCTTGTAAGCTCCTTTCAGGTACTGGAAGGTTGCTATAAGATCTCCTCGGAGCCTTCTCTTCTCCAGGCTGAAAAACCCCAACTCTCTCAGCCTGTCCTCATAGGGAAGGTTCTCCAGCCCTTGAATCATCCTTGTAGCCCTTCTCTGGACCCGTTCCAACAGTTCCATATCTTTCTTATGTTGAGGATTCTAGAACTGGATACAGTACTCCAGATGAGGTCTCACAAGAAAGGAATAGAGGGGCAGAATCACCTCCCTTGACCTGCTGGCCACACTTCTTTTGATGCAGCCCAGGATATGGTTGACCTTCTGGGCTGCGAGTGCACATTGCCAGCTCATGCTGAGCTTCTCATTGACCAGCACCACCGAGTCCTTCTGTGCAGTGCTGCTCTCAATCATGTCACCCCCCATCATGTATTGAAAACGGGGATCGCCCCGACTCAGGTACAGGACCTTGCACTTGGCCCTGTTGAACTGCATGAGGTTCTCAGAGGCCCACTTCTCCAGCCTGTTCAGGTCCCTCTGGATGACATCCTGTCTTTCCAGTATTGCAACTATGCCACTCAGCTTGGTGTCATCTGTGAAGTCATATAAAAGAGGAAAAGTGATCTATACAAGGGTCCTGCCTGCTCCCCTGTTCCCCTGATCAATGTGGGACTCCAGCTTTCATATTGTTTTCATGCTGCAACACCTGATCCCCTGTCCTCTGTGCATTTTTCTCCTGCCCTCAACTCCTACTGCTCCACTGCGTGTCTAGGATCCTATGGTGTGATATTAGCCAACCAAACACAGTGACAATGACAGTTGCTGCAGAGTTGTCAGCATCCTGTTAACTCTTCTTTCATCCCACTAAAATTCATCTTCAGCTCAGTTAGGGAAAAGCGGGGGAAGACAATAAAAATGTTATCAAGAAACTGCTACCAGTTGACATGACAGTTAGGTCCAACAGCAGAGCATGATACTTGTATTTTAAGATTTACATCATCGCAGATATGGAGAACACATTAATATTTTACTAATTTTTTATTTGATATCCATAAGAGTTGCATTTTCTTTTTAGCTTTAATTTTAAATGTTTTTGTAAGTTTTTCAGAACTGCTATGATGCAAGGGCTTGATATCCCTTCCAACAACCTCTAAAGTGCTTGCTTTAAGGAGAAAGGAACTAACAATATTCAAGGAGTAAAAGACAAGCCTATATACTTAATCTGCTATGGGTAGGGCACCAGTCCTTAGTAAGTGTTATACTATGATCACTTACTGCTTATTATGCTTTTTTACTTTCCTTTTTTTCTCTGGCAGCCTGTGCTCTGGGATACTTCTGCAAACACTACAAGGAGCAGAAGATACGTGTCCACATGCCCAGCACAGCTGTGAGAAGGAAAGGCACTGCACAAAAACACTTTGTAGGACAACCCACAAAACCAAGTTAGCTGGTTGCATTTGGTTTAGAAGTGTAACAACACAAGGATGGACAAAGAAAATACTCTTTGGTCTTGCAGCAGCAGTAGAGGAGAACAAGCTTCTACCAGTTTATCAAATGTGTCCATTCCCAAGGAGTAAACCTGAACCTCAATTAAACATGCCATTAATTAAGCACTGTATTTAAAAGCCATGGCTGCTTTCTTTTTGTATACGTATGCAAATAGCCATTTAGAATACCCCCACAGAACCATTAGTAGATTTCCACTTTATAAAACCATCTACCCAAACATTAACCTCAGAGGCTTGTCAGGAGTTTGCATACACAAACCCTGAGGAAAGGAGACAAGGTTGACTTAACTTGTGAGAAAGCACAGGTAGCAGGCTGAAAGCACGAAGCAGGGGTTCAGACATTAGCAACAAATCATGATGAAATTTTGAATCTATTATCTAAAGACTTCCCAAACTTTTGTGACATCTTGGGCCAGCATCACAAAGATAGTAGCAACACCACAATACATCAGCAGTGGTGGTCTGGCTCATCCCAAAATCAGCAAGGCTGACAACAAATAGCAATACCAAGGTAGAAAATTTCTGCAAGAGTGACCTATAGAAACCAAACCTCCTCATCTTGAGCAAACGCTAATGTGTGATTTTAAGGCTGGCTCTGGCACCTAAGCTCCAGAAGTGGGCTGGGAGTTCAGGGATGTCCCTATGCCTCGCTTTGTGTGACGGAGAAACAAGCCTGTTCCTCTCCTACCACAAAAAGTCCAACAACTGGAAAATCTTTTCCTTACACAAGTCTTGGGCATAATTCATAGCAAATATGAACGTGGAAAAGCAGGTCTGATCTGTGCCATAGGAAGTCTTCTCTGGGAGGGGATGATACTGCTGTGCAGCTCAGTCAAGGCTGAGGACATCCCACCAACCACCAGCACAACAGGGAGGGGACAATCAGACTGTGAGCCCTGTATAAAACTGGGTTTGGTATTGCTGATTCACCAATAAATCAGGGCTGGGAAAATATGAATGCTTGTACTGGTCCTGTTGCTGATTGTGCCTCCCATATAACCAGATAGAGTCACTTAATCTCCCCCTAATTATTTCCCCTGGCACATTCTGTCCTCTTAGAGTTACAAGCTCTATGGGGCAGATGCCTTAGTGAGTATTTGCACAGCAGGACTTGAATCCCGAATGGGCTCTTCTAGCATTATGAAAATTCAATCAAGGACTTCAGCCATGAAAATGTGAACGATGCAGCTACTCATCATTTGTGCATATTAGAGACACATAAACATGTATATGCAGATGCACATGCATGGGGAAGCAGTGTCTAATGCAAAAATATAACTCTCTTAAAATAACAGGGCTATGCTATGTTTAAGCTTCTCCCTTTGGATGCGAATATAGATTTTACTTATTCCTTTTCTCTCTTGTAGAATAAAAATAGCATTTCACTGGGGACAGAAGCCAGCTGAGCAGAAATACTTTTCAGGACAAGAAGCAACAGAAAGGCTACAAATGTAATTGCAGCAATGCGCAAAATCTTCTGAAGAAATTTTCAAAAGTTTGTGATGACATACTGGGTTAAATAAACATTATATTTTTTCAGATATAATTTTATGCTCTACAGAAATTGATAACATTTTACTAGTGATTCAAAGACCAGTCTCTAAGTATGAGGTTTTATTCGTATTTAGTATTTGTAGCATGCAGCTATTTAGCTTCTTTTTTTGTACCATGGAAAAAAACCGGATTTGTCTATGTGATAATGTTCTGTACTAAAATTGATTTGGATGTGTATCCAAGGGTAGACTATTCAAGTCTGGAGTATTTGTTTGTGTAAATTTTGACATAAATTTTGCTGTTAAGATGTTGATTTTTCAAGATGATTGTGTGTCTCATTTCTGCACTGCAAAATTGAATGTGTCTCACTGTACCAGCAGTATAGGCTTAGTCACGTACTTAGAATACAAAGAGCATTCTTATCTGACCTGTTTTAAAAATATATCTTACATTACACTGAGCTCGATCACCCTCATACGGTGACTATTTTTGTTCAATAAAGGAACTGATTTTTTTTCTCCTCTGAAAAAAATAAGTGGGCCTGTAATCCTGTTCTTCTTTTATTTTAACTTTCTTTTTTTTTTTCTTAGCAATGATTACTGGTAAAACATCCCCAACTAATTTCAGCTAATATACAGGCCTAGCTCTGAGATAGCTGTCTTAGGGAGGTTTTGTAGTCAGCAGTGAGAAAATGGAGGCTTGGGGGGTCCAATTATTCCCCACAAAGTAGGCCAGGTGAATTGTGCCTTAGAAGTGCCTTCCCAGAGGGGCAGCATTGTCCATACTTCCAACCAACACCTAGGCTTTGGCATGATGGACCTGGTCCACCGTGTCTCAACTGCAGGTTGATAGTTTCTATATGGAAAGTTTGCCAAAAAAAAAAAAAAGAGGTCTGGGTTTTGATTTTGTGACAGTTTTTTTAAGGTGTATCTGCAGGGCATTTCAGTGATTTTTTACAATGTCCTCTGGATCATCATTATCTTCAAGTAACCTAGTTTAAGATGACTGGATTATATTCATGTGTCCTGCTAAATAAGAAACTGCATTTACGCAGAAAAGAAGAATAGAAAATATCCTATATGTCTCCTCTATGTGTATTCTGTACATTGAGAGAATATATAAAAGAACATAGAGATCTGTGAAGAAATAAAATAAGCATAAAAACCTTCAAGGACAAGACTCAGCTCAAATATGTGGGACATAAGAGTGGATGCTCTGCCCCAATCTGCAGTCCTCAGGGAGGATCCTACCCTCCTTGCACACACCTAAGGGGACTACACCCCTTTTAATGGGTTGATTCACTTGTGCAAGCCAGGTGCTTGTGGGACTCCACTGTGTGAGGGAGTGCCAGGCAGGCCAAGAGAGAGAACTAGGATGTGGCTTTGTGCATCAGAAAACAGCAAGAAGTGAACTGTGAAGAACGACAGGAGACCTTTCTAGCACTGAAGAGACTGGCAAGTTACAAGAAAAAAAAAATGAGCTTACAGGATTCAAAAAAAGGAAATGTAACGCTATAATAAATAAATAAATAAAATAAATAGGTAGGGAGATATCACAAGGGAAGAAGATAAAGACTCCAGTGTGTCAACATGGTTGCACGCACACAAACACACACAGAGTCAAGAACCCAAGATGCACTTCAGAGGGGTTACTTGTGTTCGAGTTCTGTTTGTGCACATTTGAAATGTCACTGCTCTGTATCTCTCCAAACTTTCTGAGTTTGCTGGAGAACTTTTCTAAATGGCCCTTAGAAGAGCTTGTGCAGAAAGGATTTGTCATTAGACCCCTTTAATTTGCCATAGCTCTGAGATGGGACACGCTGTAACTGACACCCTAAATGGGGTATTAAAAAAATATTAAGGAAATTCAGCAGTACAATTTATGGGAGATTCCTCCCTATAATGTAACCAAACTATTAAATTTCTTCATGGAACTTCTGAAGAACACAATTTTCAGCAGTGATACTGAGAGATTGCCAAGTGCCTGAGAAATATAGGTGACAGGAAGATTAAAGTGAGTGGCAGACCACAGGATGACAGCTGCTGGGAGATATCTTCCCCACCTGTGGAACCTGCTTCTGAACTGACATGCATTAATGCTCATTCCTAATACTTAGTAATCTCTAAGCTACATGTGTAGTTAAAGACTGACACAGCAGGAAATCTGTCTCAGTTGCACCCAAGCAGTGCCCACATCAAAGGATATGACAGAAAAATATCCTCCTTTTACACAATGATAAGGCAACGTAATGGCTTAAACAAACATTGTGGGATGAACATGGAGCAGAGTGCTATAGAGGGATGTACATGATTTATTCCTCATGTCATGAAGCCTTGGCCATGTCTTGTTGGTCCAGCTGCTCTTACACTGTCCATTCAACATTATATTTGTCCTTTAAAATTTACAGTGACATATCTACCTACTACAGCAACAAATTAGGAGGACATTAGAGATTCCCTTATCTACTCACAGGATCTGTTTTCAAACAATCTTCCCTAGCTTTTCATAATCTAAGTTTATTCAGACACCCAAAGGGCTTATAAATACAGGTCATTGTGATAATTTTTCCCATCTTGCTTACAGTTATTTTTGCTAAGGAACCATGCATTTCTTCCACTGTGGGGGCTCCTGCAAGATCACAAATTGAAGAGACCCCTTCGTGATCCTACCCACCAGATCATGGGGTTCATTACAACCACACACTGAAATCCACCCATGGGTGGGACCTAGCATTTGCCTACAGCTCAGAGGGTGGAAAACCAGTGGCCAAAATGTTAAGTCAAGTCCCTCAATCTGTCAGAGGAGAAAAGCAGATACTCCTGAAGGCTGGGGGAGGGAGATCCCTCTCTTTATCCATCCACAGCTTTGACTCATGGTCTGAACTCATCCTCTTGGTCCTGCCTCCAGTTAGTGGAATGAGGCAAGCGTGCCTAAAGCGATTCTTTTCCTCCTAAGCCAAATGGCATGAAGAATCCATAAGGTCTCTTTTCCAGGCACCTAGACACCTACAGTTTACACATCTGCATGCGGACACAATTGGGGAATCACAGAATGGCTTAGGTTGGAAGGAACCTTCAAAGATCATCTAATTCAACACCTCTGCCATAGCAGGGACATCTCTCACTAGATCATGTTTCTGAAAGCCCACTCAACCTGACCTTGAACACTTTCAAGGATGAGGGCATCCACAACTTCTCTGGGTAACATGGTCCACTGTATTATACATACAGGGAAGCTGAGCTGGAGGTGCTTACACCACCCTCAAAACAAACTTAAAGGCCCAGACATTGGTCTCAGTCTGGTGAGACCAAGGGCACTTCAACCTGAGTATCTCTTTCAAACAGGCATAGCTCACAGTCCATGCAGGGAGACAGGAGCTGCAGTGTCACCCTGCAATTCCCAGTTGTTGTGACACCGTCGATTCAGTTCCCTATCAGCTTCTTCATCTCTCCTTTCCCCCTAAAAGTCATGCATTGAGAACCAATTATATTTCCCTGGAGCCCCTTATTTTCAAGTTTATCTTCACTGCTCTCTTGCATATCCATGTGATCCCCTAAATGTCTATTTTAAGATTTACTTATAATTCAGCTTTCATTTCTGAGGCAGTGGTCATTTGTCACAAAGTATATATCTCTATAAATATTCCCACATGGTTGTCACCCTCACTTATCTTGGAGGGGCAGGGGGGGAAGGGTGGTTCTGACACAGACTAATGATACTGGGGCAGACTAGGGCCACCACTGTCAGCTCTTGCCTCACCCCTGAGAAAGCGTATTTGAGTATAACTACTGACTCAGTGGCAAGGTCGGTGGAAAAAGGACCAGAGCAGTGATGAATACCAATCTAGGACAGATCCCAGCTAATCCCAACATCTTCTTTCACTCTTTTAAACAGCTTGACTAGAACTTGTTCCTTGCACGTTTGCAGTCACCAGATGCACTGGTTATTAGAGGATGTGCTTCTCAGACGTGTGGTAAGTACCAAGCCAAAAGCACTCCCTGGAGCAAGAGTGTTTATTTACCTTGTTCTAGGCCAATAGATGTTTTGTTAAATCTGGCTCTAGGTGTCATAGGATAATTTATGCACACATCTTTTTTCCGTGACTATTATTTGAATAAGCACCTGCATCTGCCCCTGAAATTGCACATCAGTTATACAGATTTGTCGCCAGGAGATAAATGAATCCTATCTTCAAATTCATGATTAATGTGCTATCCTAGAAAACCAAATGCTAAGTTTAATTAGCTCCTGGACTAATTGTTTAATTTTATTTTTTTAAAGAAAATCTTCCAAAGCATTGCTAGCCAAGCATTTAGGGGGCTACTGCTCATTTGAAAGGTATTAATGAGCCACCAGCAGAAGACAAAGTAATCATCAAATCCAGTGCGTGGTCATACAGCCTCCCTCCAGCACAACACTGGTGTGCTAAAGTGCCACAACCAGTCTTATTTATGCTTACTACAACAGGCAGATTAGATGGTTCTTCTTTGAGCAAGAAATTGAATTTAGGTGTTGACCAAAAGGGTCGCGATAAGTACATTCGGACGAACCGGTATTAGGTTCACTCATGTGAATTCAGTTATTCAGATCAGTAAGCAGCACAATACTACCCAAACCAGAAAATTTGTGGTCTGAACAGAAGCTACAACTGCGCTGAGGTGAATCTGGAAGGTAGCTCATATTTAAACCTGGTTAAATCCCACTGTCAGTAAGATTTATTTAGCTGCTTTACTGGATTGGGATTTAGGTAAATACCTCCATGTATACTACATAGGTAAGAATTTTAACATGGAACTTTTGCAGACAGTTATACTTTTTTGATAATGTAGATAAACACTATTAAATGATGACTGTATCGTAAAGACAGTATATTAATATTAATTAATATTTCAGTGCTCTGCAAACTCAAAAAATAGAATCTTGTTCACTGCAGGCTCTTTTCAAGGTGTTAGGCACCTTTGGTGACAGCTGCAGATTTTATCCTTTCTGACCTGAACCTTTGGCTGAAACATGAGCTGTGGCTCTCTGTAGTGGCTAGAGGGCAAGACCCACTGGTCTCAGAATTCACCTGACTTCAGGATTTGGGGCTGAGAAGCAACCAACTTACCTCTGGTTCCCAGGATCCCCCCAGCAAAGTCTAGAGGGAGTATCCTGCACTCAGGTCAGTGCTGAGGTGATGGACAATGTTTATACTTGACAATATCAGAGACAGACACTACACCAACCATCTGCAGAAAAGCAGAAAACATCCTCCACCAGTATCGTGAGATAATTTGTCCCTAAGACATCATCACCATCTATGCAACACTTAACATAAGCTGCTGTTTATATACCTAATCCAAACTAGCTCCTGCTGGACTTGCACAAACATTGGCAGCAGAGATGCACTAAGCCTCAAGGCAAGACAGGGAACATAATAGTTCTCAGTGGTGTATTTCTTGCAGTCTGTGACATGCATTAACAGATGAGGAGAGTCAGTGAATTCATGTATCCAACATAAAAGCCTGGTCTCACTCATAGCGTTTTTTACCAGGAGCACCTTTTGTCAAGTAATAAACATCCTTCGAATTGGCCTCAGCTGCATCCTATGCACTGTAGGGCTGCAAAGTTCAACATGCAATCACCAGGTAGGCATTTATTTTAATACATTGCATGTTGTACATGTGCGTGGAGATTCAAATATTAATATTTAAAACAGAAAAATAAGTTCAAATTCTCCTTGAAGAACAAGCAGATCAACCAAGAAAATCAGAGAAAAAAATCAAAACCACTCTGTGTGTGAGGAGCCCTGAATCTACACAGTGCAAGAGCCAGGGTATATTTTTATCCCATGGGATGTTCCGCTACACATTTGACTCTATAAATTGTGAACGGCCTTTACCTTTCAGGTTTTTGGAAATTATTTAGCAGGCATCTAATCCAGAGCCAGGGGATTTCTAGTTGAAGGTACAGTCATTGTCTGAAAAATGGTGAATATCTTCAAGAAATTACTGAAGTATGTAAGGAGCAAACAACAAAATATCCCAAGCTCCAGCTCCTTCAGCCAGTCTGCTTCTCACTGCCCCTTCCTGCCCTCTCCCAGTGCTCTTCCTTCTCAAAAATACTTTAAACATTGAACATTTACTTAGCCCAAATTCTGGAGAACTGGAGCACAACAACATGAGTAGGAGAACCATTATTTTTCTGGTCAGTAATTCAGATCCTTGGAACGTCAGGATATACTATGTGGCCTGGGAGATTTTTCAGTCCACTTGGGAATTGGATTACAGCCTCATAAAACATCACAGCGCTCCTATTATCACCTAAATAAAGCTGCCATCATTCTGGAAAAAATAGGTGGAAGCAGTCAGTCACCAAGTATCCAGAGTTGAAGCAAAGAATAATAAACTGACATATGGTTTTTAAGAAATTCTTCACAAGGAGGCAGATTTAATGCCCTGAAAGCTAGGCATTTACACACACAAAACCACACACTCGTCTTTTTTTTATCACTGTCTTATCTAAAGCACTGAGGGCTTTGTAAAGATGGGATCCAGGTGCAACACTTTCTGAATAGCTGATGATGACAATGTATCCACTGTATTATCCTCTCTCACAAGAGGGTGCCCGAGAAGTTTCTCAGCACTTATAAGCTAGAAAAGGAGCTGGCTTTATTGCAGCTGCCCAAGATTCTGCCAGGCTCAATACAAAATCCTGGCTGATTAAAAACCTCTTGCTGCAGTATTTTGCAGCTTGTGGTGGAAAAATGAGCTGGTGAAAGATAAGTTCTTCCACTGTGTCAGCTGGACCCTCTTCTGACTCCACTACTAAGCCACCACGAGTATAGAACAAGTCACTTTAACTTTTTTTGCACATATATAAAAGAAGATAGACTCATCTTTGCAAAACTCTTTGGGCAAGTCCCTATAGGCAGTGATTTATAAGTGTGATGTGTTGTCACTATTTTTTTTCCTCTTGCTGTGGGGATGGAGCCATTCACTCCATAGTCACTATGGGGGACCAGGGACTTGCAAGATAAGGATGCACAACCCATTTAGAAAGGCTTTTAGCTATAAGATCAACTCCCTTTCCTTTCTGGAAATGCTTGCGAAGCTGTTTCACACAGATCTAGAGTTAAGACCTACCTTCAGGACCACATCACTGTGGAAAAGTAGTATCATTTAAGGCCTAGCATCACTGCTCTCAAGCTCATATCTCCAGCATCTAAGGGCTTGGGAAGAGGTAAGCTTCCCTCACAAGGACCAGCTCAGTCTGTGTACAGGCACCAACAGGGGTCATGTACTCTCCTGCCTCCCCTCTGCCCTCTCCCTGCTCCCAGCTCTTTGTTCCTGCTGCTTACCTTGTGTCAGTGAACAACAGACCTCCTGCGAGGCATTTTCCCTCACATAACTGCAGAGAGCTACTTCAGGAAAAAACCTCAACCTGTGTAGTTTTCTGCTGTTGGAATGTATTGAAGCAGCTCACTGAGGAATTTGAGTAAGAGCTGAGCCTGCACAAAATTGTATGGCGTATAGAGAGAGGAGTAGAGACAAGGAGTGTAGCAGGGAAAGGGTTAAAGCCTCCCCCCTGTTATTATCGAAAAGCAATGAGAAGCCATGAAGTTGGCCCATCTGTCTACAGAGAGGGATGTGAGTGAGCTCAGCCAGTTCCCAGGCAAAGGATGGGGATTTCTGCTGCACGCAAGAAGCTGGTGTCGCCCCCGTAAGCGTGATCATTGGCATCAATACCAGACAGCACGGTCCACTTTGGGTGCCCACACTTTAAATGGATGTTAAATGTAGGTTTCAATATACAGTTACAGGAACAAGCATACTGAGAAACCCCTGAAGTTCAACCTGTTTGTATTGACAAAGGAGGGACTACATTGAGTTAGTCCCATTTTAGGTGTAGCTTCATAAAGAAATCACTGCTAATAGACAATTATTTAATCCAGCAAACAAACACATAACAAGCACAGCCTTCAGGCAGGAAAAAAAGTTGATTTAATTGAGATTCAAAATGAGGTGCACAGATGCAGTCAATTCCTGAGTACTCACGGAGTTCAAATCAAGGCTGGATGCCTTTTTAAAGGCCATGTCGTAGCTTGACAAGAAGTTACAGACTTGATGCAGCAATCTCTTGACACAGTTTTCTGAGCTGTAACACACAGCCTGTTACTGCTGGAGGATCAAAACCCACAACAAAAGGTGGGTCCTGTTGTTGCATTGGTGCCTTCTGTGCAGTGCACAAGGTCAGCTGCGCTTGCACCAGTGTGCACGCAGCTCTGTGCTGCGGTCGAGTGAGAGAATTACGTACCCATAAACAGGTAAATCTAAGGAGCTGCCTGGACAGCCATGCACACTCCTCCCTCTTCCTAATGCTTTTTTGGCTTGTGGGTTTCACAGCTCACACCAACATTTTGGTTTTCAACTATGGAAGAAATTACTGCTCAGAGTCTCAACTGCTGAGGTTTGCCCCATGAGGCACACACCGCTGCCATGTGTGCAATGTGCAGCTGGGGCTCGTGTGTATATGTGAGATGTGGAGGGAAAACAGCAGGTATGGAAAAGGCCAGTGCTGCCAAAGCATGAGGGGTAAGAGACAGAAAGAGTGCCACATATTTCTTCTCCCAGGGTGCATGTCATGAGCACCACCAGCAGGGATAACAAGCCTCTGTCTTTCCCAGCATATGCAAACACTTTCAATACTCACAGTCCTTCAGGGCTTTTTCAATCCTCTCGGGTCTCTACAGTTGGCACATGTGAGGTTTGAATCTATTCTTTTCAATATTAAAGTAAAATTTGAGGTATTTGAGCAAGTAGACATGGTTGGCAGGCTGACACATGCTTTAAGGTGTAAGTGAAATTCTGGTACAAGGTACTAGCCAGCAGTCCCCAGTTGCCAAAAGAGATGGAGCAGCCTTGAAGAGTGGGTGTGAGACCCTGATGGGGAGCCCCACACAAACTTCCTTCTCCTTGTAGCACACAGGGGGACAGCAGCAGGCACCCTCCAGCCTAAAAGTCACCCTGTCCTCCCCATGCATATCAGCAAAGACCAAGCAAATGGTTTGGTTTTTTCCCAGATCTCTACTCACACTTGTCCATACTTATTCCCATCCAAATTTAAGACACCAAGAGTTCAGCTTGCCTTTGCACCTTTTAACAGGGCCGTAACAAGCTCCGGAAGCTCGATGCTCTTTTTAAGTCATACTCCTGCTGCCTAATAGATGAGGCTATGGGAGCACTGTGGGATAATACGACATCCAGTGGTCACCCAGATAAGTCACTACTTCTTTCCAAGATGCCTTTCCCCAATTTTAAACCCCAAAAGGTGCAGGGGTTACCATGTCTTTCTTTGTGCTGGAGCAAGGTAAGCGCATGGTCAGCTTCCAGTGATAGCGCTATATGCCAAGCAGTAGACCACAGCTCATTCAAAAAAAATTGTCTGTTTGTAAACATATTTAGCCAGCAAGGAAATAACTGGTTAAGGAAAACAGCTATCTGCTCATCAGACCTTGGGAGATAGGGATCCTATCTGAGAGCACCAACAGAAATAGATTGATGTGCCCTGTGAATATACAGACTCTGCAAGGTTTCCCTCAGAGGCAACAGGGAGCAGGGTGCTCACAGGGCTTAGCAGGATCAGTGAGCAGGATCCAGTCCAGCTTCTTGCTGGAGCAACTGGAGTGACCAGCCTTCTCAGTTTCCATGGCTAATTCGAGGTAAGACACTGATGCTTTACGAAGCATAAATGCAAGAAGTGCAATTAAAGAGCAAACTTAGAAGTGATATGTCAGGATCAAGATATATTTAGTTTTCCCCAAGGATAGCCAGTGATATAACCAGAATTATTACCCACTGTTCCACAAATGAACCATTCTTTCAGAGTCTGTGAGGTGGTGGTTGCTTTCTTGAGTGCTGAATTCACTCCACTCCCACTCATGTCAGCAACTTGACTCGCAGATGATTTTAAGTCTTTTAGTCCAAATTGCCTTTTTCTCCCCTTGCGAGTGCTCTCACTAGGGAGCCTTCCTGAAAAGCACAGCAAGAACTAGATTGCTCAGGCTTCCAACAAATCGGGAGAAAATGGAGTAGAAGCAACAAGGCAGCTGCTCCCCATCAAACATCACAGTTAGGACCTGCCTGCCTATGAGATCTGACTTTTTCAGCTCCTTCAGGATGATGGGGATTTCATGAGCCTTTTCCTGGAACTGAAATAATAACTCTGCAGTCATCACCCTTAGTGTATTGTCTTTGGTTTTTATATGTGTTTCATTAAAAGACAGACACTGAAGAACAACGTAATTTTACAAAGAACTGGTAAAATACTCAAAGATAAAGCTTTCACTTAAACAGAAGTCCTTGAGTTTGGCACAACGCTACTATTCCTCTATACTAAAAGGATAGTGCTATGAAATTACTACTTCTGCGTGTTCATATATCACATGTCTATATTGCATATCACTGAGCCCGAACTATTGCTTTTCTTTAATCTCACTGTTTGTCTGTGTGATTAACCCTCCACCTCTAGTCTGTACCAACCCTTATCACACAGCTTGAAATCCTTATGTTCCCTGAGATCAGAGGATACTTGGCAAGAAAAAACCTGCCTCACATCCACACCACAAAAGCAATGATACACAGCAATGATGAAACTTAGGTAGAGAGGTTAAGTGGCTGTTGGGAATGGAATCCAGCATTGGAGATAGCACACATTGTACACAGGCCTGGAGGAAAAGATGTGATGCCCTAAGCTTCTTCATTTCCAGCGGAGGAAGAATTGGGCTGCTGTGAAGACTTCCAGATGTTGATACGGTCCAAATAAGAGGAACTACTAGGAATATCTAGCCCCCTACAACGTGGTTTACCCATGCATTTTTAAGCAAAACCACTTAATGTAACAGAGCCACCTTCCTTAAATGAGAGGTAGCACGGAAAAGCAGTAACTACCTAGCTGTCCAAGAGGAGGGGAAACTGGGCTTTCTCAGTTTTAAAAATGCAAGCAGCCAGGAGATGTCCTGTCCCATTGGTCCTGGGATGTTTTGGAGAAGGGGAAAACCTCCACACAACCTGCCGAAGCGAAATACTGCTTATCCCAAGAGCCCAAAGCAGCCTGCTCCTCTGGGAAGAGTGACTGCTGGAGCATGAGTTTCATATCAGTTCCCCATTCAATCGAAGATGGTCCTGGCAGGAGGGACTGCTGGGCCACACTGGGGGCACAGAACCTGTGGTGAGAGCTGGCTCCCTTCTTCTATTCTGTTCTTTTTGTTCTGGATTCTTTTCAGCCTGGTTCATCAACAGCCACCTCTGATGCCAGAGGACAAGGTGAGTGGCTGGGGGGGTGGGTACAGCTTCTGCTATCCAATTTTAATCTGTGATTGCAAGGCTATCAGCCTCCGATCCCAGCTTAGGCAGACTGGTTCCTACCTTAAATAAGAGGAGGTGAGGAACAGCTTCTTAAACTGCCTTTTATCTGTGTCTGGCTGTAAGATTTTTCAGCTCACTGCACTGCAAAGTTAATGGTGATTTATAATAACATCTCAGATAATACATGGAGAAAGCCTGAAATCAGTGGCTGGATGACTACCACAGAAAGCTGATGGGGTTAAGAGGAAGTCCCTGTTCAGGTGTGAAGTTCCTCCTTCCTTCTGCCAGCGTAAATACTCACCTTCTGTTTCAACACAACAACAACATTCATTTAAGCTCCATGAGTGTGGCCAGAAGAGCAGTCTTTTCACAATTAGGCATGGCTCACAGAAGGTTTAAGTGCTTTAGTGCCTCTTTGCCATTAGCGGCTGCCTCCCAGCTGTGACGCAGGGTCTGGCTGTCGGTTAATTCAGATAAAGTAATTAAAATTTGAGAGGTCTGCTGGGCCAGAACCCAGCTGCAGTGTGTGATGTAGATATAGGTTTAGCTGTGTTTTTGGCATTTGTGGTGAAAAAAAATTACTTTTTCCATTGAAAACACTAGGTTAAATTTTATGAATGTTATTTCCATCAAGACTCTCCTGGTAATGGATAACCTGGATGAGAGTGCCTGGTACTTCTTCAGCTCTGAGGAGACCTGCATTTGAGCTGAAATTAAAAGCTGATAATTTTAATGATTGGGTCACTTTTGAAAGAATAATTAATAAAACCCAAACAAAACAAAGCAAAACAGCCATGTCAGGAGAACTGCTAGAAGAACTTGGGAGAAAAAGTCACAGCATAAAAAGTACATTATGATACTTAAAAGGTCATCTTTGACACCTTAAACAAGGGAATGTTCTCTCAGCATCAAGCTAGTTGCACATCAGTGGTGTTTGGGCACAAGCGTCATTTCCAGGAGGGGAAATGAGAAGAAGGAAGGCCCATGGTGCAATTTTGCTGAGCAAAAATCAGTGGGCAAAGTCCCAAGTGTAGCAGGGCTCCAGAGCAGCACACTACTGGGGTAGGCAGGGGATCAGGGAGTAGGGACATCCAAGTCCCCTCTCCACAGGCAACAGCATCCTCTCCACAAGCAGCCCATGGGTGTTCTTGGAAGATATCTCCTACACTAAATTTCTACTGCCATATTATCTTCCTCTATGATGATGTGTCTGTTTATCAAAAGCATAGAATGTTTGCTAAATACTTCTTACCTCACTGTAAACAGCTTCACCTGATGTCTCAGCCCTTCACTCACCAGCTGCACGTGATTTTTCCCTTTCCAGCTTCCAGCCAGCCCCATCTAAGGATATAAGGGCTTGTTGTTGGTTTTTTATCATTTAAGCAAGCTTTTGCTAAGAAGAGGTATCTGAGACATAGATAGAGAGGTATCTGAGACACAAAATAGACTGTTCTTTATTCATTTACCTGCCACACTTCCCTCTTTTCCTAAACTAAGCAGTTAATAAGAATTCAGATTACTGTAGTAGAATTTATAGCAAGAATTTGCAGTAGCCAACTATAAATTTAAAGAAGTGGCAGCAGCAGCATGATCAAACCACAGTTCTGCTCATTAACATTTCTACAGTATGTATTTTCCACGGTTTACCTATCACAACTTATAGCCTCAGATACAACTTTAACTGAGTAAGCCTGTTTTTGAGGATTTCCTGTTTTATAACTGACAGCATTTCATACCTCAGTATATTTAAATTTATATTAACTGTGAGGTCTCAATGCGATTACCACATATAAATGGCAAAAAAAGTGAAAAAATAAATCCTACTGAAAATGGAGCATGCAAGTCCATCTCTGTATAGCTGTGGTTCAAGGAGGAACCGAGCAACTGGATGTCCCTCTTGAAATGGTGTTGTGACTTAGGCCCAGTCAGCAAATAAGCACCACACAGCTGCTCACTCACTCCTCCCACCCTGGTGGGATGAGGGAGAGAATCAGAAGGGTCCAACCTGGTGATTCTATGATTATATGATTCTATGAATAGTTTAATGATTGAAACAAAATAAAATAGTAACAACAATAATAGTAATAACAAAATATAATGAAAAGTAAAATAACAAAAAGAGAGAGGAATAAAACCCAAGAAAAATGGGCGATGAAAAAGAAAAACAACTGCTCACCACCTGCCAACTGATGCCCAGTCAGTCCCCAAGCAGCTATCACCCCCAATCTGCTTACCACAAGTTTACATACTGAGCACGATGCCATATAGCATGGAATACCCCTTTAGCCAGTTTGGATTAGCTGTCCTGGCTGTGTCCCCTGTCTGATTCTCATGCACCACCAGTCTTCTTATTGGTAGGCCAGTATGAGAAAATGAGAAGTCCTTGACTGCTTAGCAGCAACTAAAACATCAATGTGTTATCAACATTATTCTCATTCTAAATCCAAACCAGAGCACTATACCGGCAACTAGAAAGAAAATGAACTCCATCACAGCCAAGACAAGGACAAATGGCAAGCACAAGATGGAAAGGCAGAAAAAGCGCTTTTTCTTTGTCAGGAAAAAAAGTTCAATCCAGATTTGAAAGTGCTCTGGTTGCCCTTGCCTACTTTGGGGTGCCACAGCCCCCCAGCCTTTCACTGGGGGCTTAGAGTGGGATGTGAGGGAGCAGTGAGCTGCAGCCAGCTGCAGAAATTAAGACTGCCTTGTGTGTGCCCACAGGTGTAGGCGCCAAAAGCTGCACAGTGTAAGTCCATGTCAGGTGTAGGACATGGAGATAGTAGCAGGATAAGCTGGGCTGGTGCTTGGATTGCTTTGAAAACCCACAGTCACCTATTTGCCCTTTTAATTTCTGTTCAGATGTCTTTTACTCCTCTTTTCCTCACTCTTTTCCTGCTCACGGTGACACAAGCCCCATTGACGGTGGTGATCAGACTCATACCCAATATGGTCCCAGGATCTGTGGACCCCAAATCACCCTGCTGGCGGGGATGTCCAGAAGCAGCTGCAGAGGCTTAGGGCTTGGTGAAGGGAAAGGCCATCATGGCTGCTGTGTGTCTGCCAGAAGATCCCGTTACCTCCCTCGTGCTCCTCCTGGTGCATGAAGTGAGGCACAGTGGGAAACCTGTCACTGTAGCTGGCACTGACCTCAAGGAGAGGAGCGCCATGGCCACTCTGCATAATCAGTGCCTCTCTTGCACTGAAATCTCATCTGGGATCGCTTCATCTCAGTCTTTCCTCCTCATCTTGACAGTGAGTGGGAGCCACAGACAGATAGGCACTGTCCCTGAGAGCTACAGCACAGCTGGGCTGGGCGGGACCATACTCTGGTTTGGTTTTATTTAATGTAAAAGCACACACAAGGTACCTTCCAGTGATAGTTTACCAGAGCTACATCTCCAAAGGTACCTTCCTGAGTCAGTAGGCTACTTATGGGTGACTTAAGTAGTGACTCACCTCTTCTTCTTTTGACCAAACCTCTTGCCAGCTGCTGACTGCTGGTTTTGAGCAGCTGCTGCTGAACCCCTGCCATCCTTGGCCCAAGGGGCACATCCTTGACTTCTCTTGTACGAAGCTGTACTGAAGGTTTGTTGGCATTTTTATTTGAAAATGTTTTACAGATTGCACCCAGCATAAAAACGTACAATAAGACGTATTTTAAAGGCATAGTTTAGCCTAAGTACATTAGTCTCAGCTGAGTGCAATGTAATTTTGTCAAAAATCAGTAATCAATCGCTGAAAAGGCTTCTTCATTAGTAGCACTTATGCTGCTTCCGCATATTTAATACAAAATTGCCAATGAGTAAAGTGGGCATTCAGTCTCACAATTAACACATGCAGGTTACACAAATCTCACATCACCTCGTTTACTGATCACTACAAACCTCCATAAGGTTTTGGGAGCCTCTCCTGAAGGTTTTCCCTGCAAGGGACAATGGGGAAGGACATCACAACACCCTTTGACTCCTACATTGTATGGCATTTAGCACACGTGCCCTATTCAGATTGGGAAAGCCATGGCCAATCCGAGTGATATCAATGAAAGTAAAGGCTTACTAGCAATGTTTCTAAGATATGGTGAGGTTTGTATTGTCGCAATCTCACACATCGTAGCTAAAAAAGCACATGAGAGCACACAAATTATTTGAAAATCCATTTCAGTTAGAGGATGACAATACTTGTAAAGGCAGGGGAGATAAAGCATGTTACATTTTTTGAGTTCACTGCTGGGAGCACAGATCACAATGTTAGACAGTCTGTGACACTAAAAATCAACAGCCTGACAGTGGCTAGAAAGCCGCATCTCCAGTCTCTCCAGGCAGGGACAGGGATGATGGGTATCAGCACAGAGGTCCTGGGTCTCAGACAGGTTGCAGACAAAAGGAGGAATCCCTTGGGAGCAGAGGAGGAAATGGAGAGTGTGCCCAACAAGAGAAAAGCAGCTGTTCTGAGGGAGTTGTGACCACAGACACTTTTCAACTTTTCTGCTTTATCACCTGCTCTAAGGAAATCTAAACTACTGAAATGTAGCAGCCCTGCCATGCTCTAGTCAGACTAATTTTGCTGCGGGTCAGAAAGATGCCTATCAGCTAAAGGAAAACAGCCTTTCTGTCTCTTCTCTTATCAAACCCCTTTAAGAAGTTCTGACCCAGACTCCTTGATCACTGCTGCTCTTTGTACCTGTTGCTAAGCGTGATGGTGCCTGCTGGATGGGATGAACATCTGTATCTTTTTGGTTTTTTTCCCCCAAGTTACTTACTGCTCTCACCAGCTGTTCAAGGTCTTAGGCAAACATCTGTGGTGTCTCCCATCCTGCTGCGTGCAGGCTCAGGATGGGCAAGTCTACAGGTTATTTTCTGCAAGGGAATGGGGGAGGCAGCTGGCTGCATCTATATGAGTGGTCTAAAGTAGATCATGGCCAAACCAAGGGGCTATCGCCTGCTTAAAGTTCTCTCCAGCACAAGTCTGACCTGGCTTTTTCACATATGCCGCCTGGGGATGGTTTAGAGGCTGGCACAGTCCAGGGGCAGCTCCTAAGAAGTTGCAAAGGCAAAATCAGATTGCTTTGGGAGGAGCAGACATGCTTTGGGCAACCCAGTCTCCCTAGGGGCAAGCCACGGCACAGGCATTATTTGTGCAACCCCTGTCCACCCATTCTTCTCTTCAGCCATTGTCTCACATCCTGCTGCAACGAAGCTTTGGCCCACTGAGCTGGGACCTCCCCTTACAAAACTACACCTGCCATTACCTGTGTTTAATGGTTGTGGCAATTCTTGCTCATGCTATAAATTCAGCCATCTGCCAGGACTTTTAAGGACAATTTCAATGTATTTCGACAAAATAGCTGCTGCAGACCCAGGAGTTGAATCATCCCCAAAATGACATTTTACTGTAACATGTGATGCCATGCATGTGAGGCTCCAGAAGAAGATCCATGAGCAACAATGAGTAGATAACTGCTGTGCAAATGAAACCAGTAATAGCCCATTTCTATACCTTGGATATCCTAAAGTACCTCTTAGACAAAATGCTTTCATCAGATGAACTGTACATCAAACCCTGACTCCTGAGTGTGAAGCTCAGATGAGTAGGGAAGGGAGAACAACGTTGCTCTCATCTTGTCAGAAATCATCAGCAGAAAATGCCACGATGTTGACTTGGGCTAACAAACTGGACGGCTCGGCCAATCATCACTGCATGCAGGGCTCTGACACTAGGACAGGCTTTTTTCCTCTTGTGTGATGTATATTCAACAACATTATAGCCGGTGTATGCTTGTGTTGACCAATGTGTTGACCACCTAAGCACATCCTATACTCTAACTTGCTGTTCTCCTGCTGTCCCCTGAATAGTTCTCTTTCAAAGGGCTTTTCTGTCTTCAGACTTCTGCTCCCTAAAAACATGGTATTTATTAGTTCTTAGGACAGGTCGTATCAATTACAGTAGCTAAAGAATTCAACTTGCCCTAGTTTTGCCCTGAAACCTCCTTTATATTCATTACCTGTTTGGCAGACTGCATGAATTTGAATGCTGATATACAGAATAGAGTTTAAAACCAGTGTGATATACCCAGCCAACTAAAGAAGAGGACACTGGGTCTTATTTCCAGTTTTATTGAAAGGAAATATTAAATGCTCTGTTTTATTACAGCAGTTCTGATAGGGGCCACGTTATGCTAAATAATAGCTACTGTATTAACCCATGTAGAGGTCTGGGAGGTCCTAAACCTAACGTGGCTTCCATTTTGAACAGAACAGAAACTGAAGTAAATTCAATCAACATCTTACTTTACCATCTTGTCCTCAGGCCCGCAACATTTTCTATTTCAGACAAACTCCTTCAAATCCCACAGTTTTATCCCCACATAGTCCTCTTCCCAAACACCCTGTCAGCAGAGTCATTAGATGCTGGACTTCTCCAAGCAGGAGTTACAGTGCCATTGCACAGGACCTGCCTGGTCAAGACCAGCCCTTGAACTTTCTCAGTACCAATTATGTACTTGTGTCCTCTTCCAAAACCATTATTTATCTTGTGGCTTAGGTTCAGCCAGCAGCAGGTTAGAGCACTGCAGTCTCACATGTGTTTTCTGTGCCTCAGCAGAGACCCAGAGATGGCGACTGCAACAGTCACCATCTAGTAGTAAATGGTAGTAAATTTCTTCCATGTAGTAAATCAGCACCTAGGTAATAGTTTGCCAATGTAAGACAAATTGATTGAGATCTTAAATTTTGATAGGGAAAGGGGAATCAAGTCTTTTCATATTCAAGCCAATCCTCATGAAAAAGAATGGTAATGTTTTCCCTACCGTTTTTGATGTTTATCTCGTGTTAGACTAACCTTCCCAGAGGCCTGGTTCTTGTGTTCCCTAGCATTTCAGGTATATCCTTGGAGATGGAGTGAGATCTCTGAAAGAATACTGAAGTGCGAGAGCTGCATACCAACCATCAACCTTGACATCGCAGCTTGAGCGTAAGAGAATATGTCCCCTTGTGCTAGATAATTTATTTCAAATTGAAAGCAAGCCAAGATAAAAAGTAAAATCTCTGTGACAAAAAGAACATGATGTCAGAACAAAAAAAACCCTCCACATGGAAATTAATTTAAGAGGGCAACCCAAATAAATCCACAGACCTCAGCCAACCACTCTCCCAAGGAAATACAGGTACCCAAACTTCTTTGTTGAGATGAGCATCTAAGAGGCTATTATCTTCACAGTTCCCCAGCCCAGCTGAAAATGAAGAAGAGAAGATTGCTTACATTCACCCTCCTCCTCCACTTCAAGCTCAACTCTGTCTTCTACTGAACAGGTGGCCTTGCCAGGCTATTAGGAAGAAAGAACAGTAGGTTTGAACCACTTTGGCCCAGAAGTACAATCTACATTTATGTATTTTAATCTCATTTCCTCCTCCTACCATGTTTGCAAAGAAGAAAGGAGTGGGTCAACCAGAGCCAAGTGCACCACAGCGCAGGAAATTATGTACTCTGGTTTGGCAGAGATGCTCCATTTCATCTAGATGTTAAGGCAAAGGGAAGGCAGAGGCTTGGGGCACTCCTGTCCTGGCATTTCAGACTGGCTGTTTCAGGGCTCAATATGTTGGATCTCACTGGATCCCTCTGTGCTCCCCGCCAACCCCTAACTCAGCACTGTAAGTGCCACTCTAGGAGCTGAGTACCAACCTCTCGGCATTTCAGTGTGAATATCACAAAACCTGTTTTGTCAGTGTCTGGCAGTTATGGAAATATTCTACATTTGACGTGGCCTTGACCTTTCCAGCGGAGGTCTTCTCCTCTATGCCTAGGGCACAAAAGTCTACAAAGACATCAGTAACACACCCCTCAATCATGCAACCACAGCCGTTAAAAATCCTACAACCGAACTAATGATTTTCATCTCCCTTACAGATGAGATTTCAATTAAAAGAAAAAAAAAAAAAGCCAAAAAAGAGAAGGAAACTCTGCCACATCAGGGAAAGCTTATGAAGCTTACCGCAACTGAAGGCATTTCGCAAATTCTCTACCTTGTTTCACTTTTCTCAGACAATTCACCAGAGAAAGGACTTGTCACCCTTGAGCAGGATGTATCTACCTCTCAGAGGCAGGGAGGGGATAACCACAATGGTTTCTCCCGAGCTTGGTGTCAGTAAGAAGCCTAAAGGGCTTAGAGAAATTGAGCAGCAAGCCTCTTGCTCTGCCTCCAGCTGCTCACAGCTGGCGCTGCTGCCACCTGCACAGCTGGTGCCTGGTTGGCAGAAGCCACACTAGGAAGGATCTGTCTGGGTTTGCAGCACCTCTCCTGGCCCTCCCTGTGCTCTTGCTCTCCACAAAAGCAAGATGCCCTTCCCCAGAATGGGTCAGCCACCACAGCTGACCTCTCATCTGCCTTTCAACAGGACCAAAGCACAGCGTGAGGAAATGAGGTGGCAGCCTTCTCTAAAATGCTTTTGGGGGTAGTCCCTAGCCTGTGCTTTGCCTCAGCCTGGACACACTGCAGGAGGGTGCTGAGTGGCATGAGTATGGCAGGCAGGATGCCAGCAAGGATGTACCTTGGGCTGAACCCCAGCCTGGCTGTGGGTAGCTGAGCAGCAGATACAGTGTTCACAAACTAGCAGGCAAAGCCCATGGTACCCAGTTATACAGGCTGAATTGTTCCCAAAGGGGTGACCTCCCACGTGCAATGTCTCACCAGCCCACTTCACAGCTAAGGGGCTTTTAATGGCTGAGAGCATCCTCTGTCCACACAACTGCAAAACATTAGAGTCACCCAAACAGAAAAGATAAACTCTGGGAGTTTGCCAAAGTCTTAAACAATTAATGAGCTAAATTTCTTTTCTTCCTTGCTGAGATCCCAGTGTTGTCAGAGGAGCATCAAGGATTTTTTTTTGTTTATCAGAATTAATTTGCTTCTTCCCCCAAATGACAGCTGTAGCTTGGTTAAAGCAGTCAGTCTCACACTAATTTATTTGTTCAGCAAGTGCCATTCAGCTCCCCACAGAAGTTACCAAATTAAAAATTGTCAGTTTCTGTAATAGCCTGACCTTTTCAAGCTGAAAAAGTTCGAAGTCAGGCCCACTGGGTCCAAAATAAAAGCTGCCAAGAGCAGCTTCCCACACTGGGGCATCAATGCAAATGTTCCAACAGGTAAATAGTCACCCAGAGAACTTGGGAAACTATCTTGCAAGCTGAGCAAGAAGACAAGGTATCTTGAGTGAATTAAAAAGGATATACCGTTTTAGTGGTGTGTCCTTGGGAAAAGAGAGCTCAGGTGTACATCTGATCAAACCCAGACACTAGAAGTTAATACATTTACATATTCTGAATTCAAAAAAGGAAAATCCAAGCTTGATGAACAGAAGCTATTAACCCACTCTTGCCTACTTTTCCTTTTTAATCACTGTCCTGATTAAAATGCAGCAGTTTTTTTTAACAGCCTTAAACTTCAGTAACACTCAGAGCCATTGTGCCACAGTCAGTACAAATGCCCCCTTGGAGACCATCAGGGTTTCTGCTTGCTCTGGTCTCGCTGCAAGATGCTGCTGGAAGAGTACCAGTCTTTCCTGTCACCCTGCTCCCTGGTGTCAGGTACTTGAATACCCACAGAGGGAGCTGGGGTCAACCTGAGCCCCTTCTCCAGGTCTTATAGTGTTTTCCCTCTGCCTGGTGGCCACATGAATGCTGGCTCTGGTGCTGGGGAGGCTGTAGGTGAGAGCATGCGGGCAGGGGAGGGCAAACCTGGCCTTTCTCCTGTGAGAGGAGATCTAGCATAGTATAAAAATACACTCCAATACCCTGATTCTGTTCCACCTGACATAAACGAGCAACCTTACACAGTGCCAGGGACAGGTCACACAGACACTTACATGGAGCCAGGAACACAGCTGGGTTTTAGCCAGACACAGATGCAGTAAATTAATGCAAGGAAAGACTAAAAAGCTAAAGCAGCGTGTTAGGATGCAGACCTTGGGCTGTTTGCTCTAATATGGATTTGCTGGAAGGGTCTGGGATTTTGTTTTCTTATTTGTTTGCAGCCCTCAGAAGCACCACGTGGGACTCCTGTGACTCCCACAAACAGATGACTTCTGATGTAAACATACTGACACATGGTAGAGTATAATTTGTTAATGGTCTTCCCACTAATGATACAGATTAAAAACAACAGCTGACAAATCCTTGTCCAGAGGAAAGGTTACAGCCCTTGCAAGCCAGCAGAGCACAGAGAGCTAATCTGAGGAAGGAATTCATTCAGCCATTCCTGCTTTACATATAGTGGCAGCAACAATGCGGTTAATGCATGTGGCTCCTTAGGATTTATCTCACATTTTGATGAGCAGAGAGAATGAGACAGTGTCTCTCTTGCCTTTTCTAACTCCCTGATAAGTTTCTCAGGAACTAAATGTTTCCTTCTGGCCTCCTGGCATGGCATTTACCACAGAGTTTAAATAGTAATTGCTATTCCATGGGATGCTCTCCGTGCATTGGCAGGGAACAACTTTGGTCCCTTGGAGTCTATTTTTTTAATCAGAGGTTCAGCCATTTTGCTGATATTTTAGAGGCAAAGTTGAAAGCTATAGGACTATGCACTATAATTACACTATTTCTGATAACGATGGGGGTCTTCACAGGTTTAAGTGTTTGAACAAAGGTTTAACAATTTTTGCCAGAAAAGGGAGGGCACTGAGAAGATAAAGTCAGCAGAGAGCTTACTGATTAATTACAGCCTAGAACACACCATTCCTGGTCCCCGAGATTACTGTGTTTTGATTACTGCACTTCAAGACTGCATCACTGACTCTATAGACCTCTCTGAAAATATTTTTCCAGTGGAATTAGGAAGTCAATAATTGTTGTCACCAGGCTTCCAGCAATTCCTGCTGCCTACCTGGCTTTTTTTTCTCTCCACATGAATAAAAGCACTGAGTATGCTTTGCTTTTGTTACTGTGCATGCTTCCTTCATGAAGAGTCTGATTATGCCTGCCTGCCTCCTACGCATCCAATGTCCCACAGGCCCCTTTTGGCTTCCCTCCTCCAGTGTCACTGGAACTGCCTCCCCAAAAGCATATCTAGATTCCTTCCATTCCCTCCTCTGGGCCTGTTTCACTGTGGTGAACTGTAAAGTCAAACCATACAGCAGGTGTGTTGCAGGGAATTTCCATCGCAGTTTAATGCATGTAAATGACACATGGCCTAAAGAAGTTTTTAGTGTGCAGGGTAGAGCATAGAAAACATCATTTTGATGCACCTTTCTTCTAATCAGTGGAGCTGCATGGGGGTAGAGATTGCTCAGTGTCGTCTCAGAAAGTTTTATTTTAATTCTGAGGTTCAGTGGTATATTGGGGTATACTTAAACCACCCTGAGAACTCCCTAGATGGATGATGCACATGCACTAGATGTGTTATTTTTTTTTTTCCATGCTGCATCCCTCATCCACTGTACTGAGGCATCCCCACTGGGAGAAGCAGGTACTCAGAGCTTAAGTCAGGTTGCCTTGCTTACTGCTGATTAACAGCCTTGAATTAACTCTTTATCAAGAAGCAGTCAAAAATATTGTTGCAGACCTCAAAACATCTATGAGCTTGAGGTCCCTTACCTGGTCCCTTACGGTAAGAGCAAATCAGTGCATTAGATGCATGAAGCAGCCAGAACCCAAAATTCCCACTGGGCAGAAGGACTCCTCTTGTTCCCTCCTCTCCAAAGCCAACACATGCCTGTTGTTATGCCTATCAATATTCGTTACATATTTACAGTCTTGGCATGGAAATGCATCTCCTCACACTGCTGTATTATTTATAGACTAGGCCAAACACCAGGATATTGAAGTAAGGCTACAAGACATTTTCAGTTTCAGAAGCAGTTCATAAATAAGAAGTTAAGTCTTATATTTTAAGAAGAAACATTAAAGTTCTTGTCCTTGAGCCTTACAAGAAAAAAGCCGAAGAAAATACACTCCACAATACTGCTGAAATCTATTAACCTATTTTACTGTGAGGGTGGTGAGGCACTGGAACAGGTTGCCCAGAGGTATTGTGGTTGCTCAGTCCTTGTGTGTGTCCAAGGCCAGGTTGGATGAGGCTTTGAGCAACCTGATCTAGCAGAAGGTGTCCCTGCCCATGGCAGGCGGGTCGGAACTGCATGATCTTTAGGTCCCATTGAACCACGGCCATTCTGTGATTCCATGGTAATTATACTTCTTTGGCAGCTGCTGGGGTGGCAAGTTTGATTGCTGAGTTTCCAAACCAAAACACAATTAATAAGATTTTTGCAGAACTAAAAGCACAGCTCCCCCCTCTTCTTGACAATCTCTGCATGTAGCCCAGCCTTGCTTTCTACTGCTCGTAAATAATAATGTGGCTATCAATGATTTTTTTTTGCTATAATTTCTAAATGCAGTTGGAGTAAAATAAACCTGAAAAGGAAGTTTATTGCACTTCACATTTTTCCATATATGGTTTCACATGTGTAAATATACAGTGTTCATCACATTCTCCATATCTTATTAGCTGTGAGATATCTGAAATTCTTTGTCTTATCTGATCTGTGATTTAAGATTTTGACCTTTTCAGTTTTCTGTAATTTCACTGCCAGCTCACTCAATATGCCTTTGTTTACAGCCTTACAGCAGAGATACCAAGTGAAGAACAGAGTTGCTTATGTGCTGGAAAACCAGAAATTTCCATTTTTGCCAAAATTTATGTGTAAAAGAGGGAGGCAGCAATGTAATTTCCAATGTTCTTAAAGAATCTGAGAATACAGATGAGAAAGGGGATTAAACAACCTTTCAGTATGATTTCCTGCTAAAAGAACGCATCAGAAGAATGAGAAATACCTTTCTGTTTATGGCAACTTGTGTGAAAAGCAATTTCAACGCTAATAAAAACTGATTTTTCAGCTCCATGGTGAGAGCAGTAGAATGGCAGCATACATCTCTGTACTTTCATCAGATTAGTTGGGAAGGCAAATGAAGCCTTTATATCTGCTACTGGGATGTTAGGTCAGCTTGCCTCAAGTTCTGTCCCTCACTGCCTAGTCAGTGCTGGAGAATAGCTACTAAACTATTCAGGATGCTGAAGACAAGGGCTGAGTGTGAACTGCAGAGGACCCTGAGGACATGGAGTGATGGCAATAAAATGACAGATAAAATTCAAATTAGATAAATATAAAGCGAGGCATGAAGGAGGAAAAAAAAACAACTTTTCATACATAGTGCTTAGTTCTGAGTTGACTGTTGACTACCTGGAAAGGAGGTCTTGCCATTATCATAAATAATTTCATGGAAATGTTAGATTTGTGCTCAGAACTGGTCAGAAAAATCCAAAACTGACTTCTAGGTACATGAAAGCCACAGTAAACAGTGTGGAAAATTGTCACTTGCATTCACCATACAAATCCCTGGTGCACTTGTATATTGAGTGCTGCATGCAGCCGTGATCCTCCCATTTCTAAAGGAAGATGTAATAGAATAAGAAGTGCTGCAGGCAGGCTCAACCAGGATAATCAAAGACAAGCATGTCTTATGTTCTTTCACCTCCTGTATGTGGGGGGTTATGACAGAAGATCACGAAATCCGGAGCTGCATGAAGATAAACAGGGATTTGTTGTTCAGTGTCTTTTTTAATGAAAGAGCTAGGCATGCTTACATTAAACTAGAAGGTATCAGACTCAAAACAATCAAAAGAGGTAGTTTTCTGTTGTGCTCATGAAACTCTCACCACAGTTAAGCTAAAACACTCTTTGCTAAAGGTACTAGGAGTTTACTTATGCTCAAGAAGCAACTAGGTAAATTCAAAGAACAAAAGCCCTGTTAAATTCAGAGATTTGAAATTTGGTAAAGAAGTCCTCGAACTGAGAAAGGTTGGCAGCTAAGAGACAATGGATTTCATACACGTATATACACATTCACACACATATATAGAAATATATGAGCTTTCCTGCTCTTACAAGAAAACACTTGGGTCACTACCAGAGAGAGGATTCAGATCTAGTTGGCCCTAGTTCCACTCTTCCAAAATCTGTCTTTAATGTATGTATCTACAGTTTTGGTCATAAGATGTTGTTGCCAGAGGGAGATGAGGAAACCCTTATTTCAGTTACATTAGAGAGGTTACCATAAGCTTGAAATATACAGGGTTTGTCCAGTGGATGTGGCAACAAAGAAGGTAAATTAGTCTATAGATACAATTCATGTGCTTTAGGTTACTTCAGTTTACCTCACTTTGTAGTACACAGAAATAAATAGGCTGATTACGAAATCCTGGATCAGGTAGGTGTTTCAGGAGATGAATCACCCTCTACTAATGCCACATTTCCCAAGCCTGAGACCGTTATGACTCAATGAGATAGCATATTTTGCCTAGGAGTACCAGAAATACATATTTCCTACACATTCATTCCTTCAGATACTTATTCCATTTTGTGTTTTATTTAAACAGGTTTAAATGTGGCATAAATAATGTTGACTGATAAATTCTGCGTAGAGTTTATAAATAAAGATGCTTCTTTAAAACAAAATCTGGCAAAGACAACCCTGGCTCAGGCCCAGGAGAAGTTGTTTAAATTCAGCCTATGATGTGCTGAGCTAGCTGCCTAGTTGATCCAAACAGAAGATGAAACACCCTATGATTGTTTATCTAAACCTTTCACAAACTGCAATTCATTTATTTGCCATTTAATTCTCACAAACATATAGCTGAGTAAACCTGCGTTTGTGCAAATTATACAGCCAGTGCTGAGGCCACATCCTGAATTCTTTGTCTTCACATGACTCACTACAATTGGAGTGGTCATAGCTCCCATTTAACCCATCTGTTCTTGTTTTCTTTACATGGAGATTAGGATGCTTGGAGGGGGCACAGGTATCCCTATGACCCCCCCGTATTGATCTAGAAGCCAGAAGCTGAGAAGAGCTCTTGGTTCATGGATAGCCACAGGGACTAAGAGCTTGTGTGAGCATAGCAGAAGTCAAAGGGACTCACAAAGCAAGGGAGAGGAATCAAGGAAAGCTGAGAGACCAGCTAGGGTCCAAAGAAGCTAACCTGAGACAGGGGCTTGCTCCATGGTTCATAAAATCAGCCCGATGGAAGGAATTCACTGGAAGAAGCATTAATCCCCGAGAGGACATTGACACAAATCCTACAGCGCGTCCAAGAACGGTGAGGGAAGGGGGAAGGGATTTAGTATTTCTTATTCTAACTTCATCTCTGAGATGAGTACTGTCTTAGAAATGTTTTGCAAAATCATCTGCTACTACCAGCAAGCATTTAAAAAGAGTAGAGACAGATGAGAAAGCTCATGAGGCTCCATCTCACGGATGGACACGCTCAAGCTAGCAAGTGTTAGCTGAGATTTTGGCAATACTCCTGCAGACGAGAAAAAAGCTCCTGCTCTCAGCAGCTTGTCCTGAATGAGAAACATTTCTCAGTATCTAGTTCTGACAAAAACATCCCCCAAAACAAAGCCAGATGCATGACTGGGCTCTCTCTGACTGGCAATCCAAAGCAAAAGGGTTTTGCCTGTAGGACTCAATCCAAACTACACAAGTGGCCAGCAGTGGCATTGTGATAGACACATCTGTGTGCACATGGGCAGACAGACACAAGCGTTCACACACACATATCGAATTTTAGTCACTCACGAGGAGAAACCCTGCTGCTCCCCTGGCCCACGCCTGGAGCTTTGCAGCATTAAAGTCTTCCAAAATATTCATGCTTTCTTGGCAGTGTTTGTTTTCATGTGATATCTCTTTGCCGAAACACTGTCCTGACCGAAACACTATGCAACTGCAGCCCAGTCAGATTACAATGTGAATTACAGTAATGATAAAGTTTTAGTTTGGTCTGTTGCATTAATTTCACCTAGGGTTGTGTTGGGATTTTGGGTTTTGGGGTTTGTCTTTTTTTTTTCCTTCTACTTAACATCCAGCCATTAATTAGCATGCATATTCCTGCATCCTGTTAGTCAGAAACATTTTCACTTCCACAGCTGTGACATTGTCATCACTGCTTATCATAAGCATCACCAGTCCCAGATTTTCAATCTCACACTTGAAGCAGCGTACCTAACTCTAAACTTGCCACAGACAAAGCGAGACATTGCTTCATCTTTGCACGGCAGTGGTAACATGTCACTTAGATGTCACATCCTTGAAGTGAAATCCCAGAGGGACTGCTGGGTGACCTCGCCTGCTTTTGGTAGAGCACAGTATGTTCAGTATGACCCTACACACTCTGCCTAAAGATGCTGGGCCTAAGGATACATTAAGTACTCAGTATAAAGATTTCTGAGTGAGACAGAAATCCACTGAAATCGACTGGCAATTATTTCCTTAAAATCTGCATAGCTAAGCAGATTTCCCAGGGGATCTTCACACCCATATTTTGCCTTTTGCAGTGACTGTCTCTTTGTTTCTCTGATGCTCACACGCCTACCCAGTTCTCTGTTATTTCTTTGCTGCCTCACTGATTACAGTGGTTTCAGTCATCAACTTTCACAGAGGGTCCCCAGACCAGTGGTTTCTGTCTTAAATCTCCCCCTCTGGCCTCCCCATCTTCAAATGTCTAGACCTATCCACTTGCATGCCTTACATCCATTTCAAGTGCAGTCTTCCCAAAAGTGAGGTGCTGTCCCTCATCCTCTTCCACAGCTGAGGCTTCAGCTTCTCTAAAGTAATTTCGAGAATGTGTTCCCTGTGTTTACAAAGAGAGAGGGGAGGGAGCCTTTTCTGGCATGAGATTCTTTTCACACCATTGTCAATATCTAAAGCCGGTCAGACGGATGTGCCGTGGAAGTGCGTTTGCCTCCATTCCCTGTAGGAAAGTCTTGAGAGGTTGCATGAGGAGGTTGGCCGCCAAATGATCTCTACTTGAGTGAAGAAAATTTCACTCAATGTGTTTCAGAGTGAAGTGGTAAGGTTCTTATCTAGTGGACAAATTCCTGCAGTAGCCCCTTTGTCTGAGTAGGGAAGGCCTCATTTATTCTCACCATTACACATTTTCAGCATTCCTTGCTTTTACAGAACAGTAGGATTTATAAGTCATTGACTTATCTCCATATTGCCTGATCTCACTTGCACATATTCAGAATTTTAGGGACATACTCACACATTTCTTAGCAAATGCTGAAAGCTGTCATACTTTGTATAGCCTTTGTAGATAAATTAGAAATGAATGTGAATGAAATCTTAATAATAAAAGCCTTTCTCCAAATGTATGTAATACAATCAAGCAATGCTGAGTCTCACTCTTGCTTTCAACTGCGCCGTATATTAGGTGTTACAGTAGAATTTTCTGATGTATTTCTCAAAATGTAACCATGTACAGGGGTGGGGGAGGGAATTATCTGCCTTCTGGTGGCAAAATCCATTTTTTCCTTTTGCTATATAGGAAAACTTATCTGCAATACAGGCATTTATTTCATTTACCATCTTGCTGCCCCACGTAGTAACTGCTTTCACCAGACTGCAGGATCCAGAAATGTAACAACATGCATTTTGCTCCTCCATTACTTACACAGCCCAGCAGTGCATTTAGTTTTGTGCTCACAACTGGTGATGATGATGGACTCTCAGCTTGCAGAATGTCTCAAGTGATGTCCCTAAATGGAACAAACACCGTGGGGCCTATTTGATTTCCTAACTATAGGTCTTTAGGAGACAGACTGTTGTCTGGAGATCTGCAGGTATCTGAGACATCTGTACAGGGCTTATATATACGACAAAACATCTATTCTGACACCTGCAGCCTTCTGGAGCAGCAGTTGGAGGTCGGGTGGGCAACCTCAGGGCACCATAAACGGCACTGGATGATTCTGTTTAGCAGCCTGAATTGCTTCCCAGCAGTATGAGCTCCCCGTGCCATCTGGCCTTCACTGTCAGGATCCAGCCTTCCCGTCCACTCAGCTGTCAGCTGCTGCACATTTGATTTCAAACAATAGTATGATTTTCCAGAGGCTGACATTTGTCCCTCAGGAACTAATCTTGTTCCACAGTAGCAACCAAGCAAGCAAGAAGATACTACCACCACAATCTACAGGAATTTGGAGATTACAAAGTCCTCTAGCCCTCTTGCTTCCCTAATGTAAGTGCAGGTGGCATGAAATTATAATCTTCCAGTGTGGATTTCATTAATAGCACTAAAAGGAGCTATAAAAGGTTACCTAACAGAGTCATCTTGCAGGGCATATGTATAATTGTACCTATTTCTTCATTTTTACTAACCTGATCATAAGGGTCTCTGATACATTGAGTCCAGGTGCATATACATAAACATTTATGAAGACTTCAAGAGCAAAGCAGCAATACAGATGACTTCAGTGTTGAAGTGAATGGAACTAGAGGAATATAAAAATGGGAGACGGATATGTTGAGAGGAACCGATCACTACAGGCTCAAACAGCTGCTCCTTACAATGGTGTTTTTTAAACATTAGATGTTTGAGTCTAAGGTGCTGTGAAGAGCAATTAAAACCCCCCCAAACTAACTAGAACCTTTTAGAGCTTCCTCTTTTCTGCTACCCTCATCAAATCCTGTTTTTGCTGTGTCCCAAGAGTAATTTCTCATTGAGACTATAAGGGTTTTTTACTATTAATGCAGCTTTCCACAGGACTCGGCAGGTCAGTTGACTTTCTTTGATCAAAAGGGGTGAGTCATGGTCTCTCCATCCTAATTTGCAGCAGCATGGACTTCTCTTTTAACTAGACTCACCTCTAGGGGTTGTGGCATGTCTGTAAGTATTGTTGTTTGGAATATTGAGAAATGTGAAGTTTTGGTCTGAGAAAACAGAGCAGGGGCCTGGTACAGACCTAACAGTTACTCTGTAAAAGAGAGGTCAGTGCTTCCTCTTTACTTAAGTCTGTCCATGCTTCTCCACGCTCCCACCCCTGTCCTAATTCACTGTATTCATGTAGTTACATGAACTAGTATGGCTAAATAAGCAATAAGCTCCTCCCAAAGTCCACACGCTCCCAAAAGATACAAGCACATGCATATGAGGCTAATGGTGCAGCAGGAGACTGCAACTTCTCATCCTTCCTCACAACAGCTCACGAGATTATCCTGACAGTTTGAAGTAGAAATGAAGTCCAAAGAATTCACTGCCACTATTTGCATGCTTAAGTCTTAATTCAATCCAAGGATGGAAATTCTGACACCGGGGTCACTTGAATTATTGCTGGTGACTATTCAAACCTTGAGTCTCTTGTCTTAATTCAGTCTGAGATAAAGCCCAGTAAAGTCAATTAGAATCAAAAGATTTGGTATTGGGCCCCAATGTAATTAAATAGTAAGTTATATCAACATGTTTTTCCTCTATCTATATTTTGTTAAAAAACCCCACATAATTATGGTTACAGTAGATCGTTGCTAATGCTTGAAACTGGCCTGACAGAAGCAATTTCAGTCATTTTTATGGCTATGTAGATAAGATTAAACCTTTAATGTTTCAAAAACGCAAACAATGTTTATTTCCTGCTCATAAGTAATTCATGGACCCAACAATATTCAACAAAACTTCATTTTAAACAGATTTCTTAATGAGCATCATTTTACAGAAAACCACTAACAAATAAATATATGAAAACAATTGCTTTTGACATCACAATGGTTAAACACATTAAATAATTCATTAAATTGTGCTTTACATTAATGAAAATCCTTAGGTCTACAAACTATCTTGTAAATAGGAATAAAAGTAGATATGGTTACTCACAATACAATCTCTTAGTAGCAGAGTTCACACACATTATTGCACATAAACAGAAGGAATTCCTAAAGAATAAAGTAATTTACAGCCTATTAATTTACCCTTTCATCTTAAATATGGCAACTGATGGAAACTCTTGATTTTGGGTCTGGTTTTTTGTGGGTTTTTTTCCCCATGTATTCGAAATGGCAGAGCTAGTGATACGGCCAAGGAGAAAGCCAAGGATATTGTAGGCTATGGAATCCATTTCCCTCCACAAAATATCAACAAAATAAGTATTACAAGAACCAAACAGAAAGTAACACTTCAGTGCAAACTGGGTATCTTTTCCAAGTATGCTTTTGCCACATGTAGGGATGACACAGCATCTGCTCCAGTGATATTACTTTACTGTGACTGTTCATCTCACACAGGGTAGCCTCCACCACACTATAAAGAATATATTCCTTGTCCCAGACCAAAAAAAGAATAATTCTACACATATCAGGGGAAGAGGGATGGAGGAAAAACCCAAGTGTTAGTCAGACAACAACTTTTGTAACATCGATGCTTACAACTGATGCAAGACTGTGGGTGGGAAACAAGAACCCACTAGCACAGATGGAAGCACGTGTTAACAAGAAGGTCAGCTTGAGAAACTTCATGGTTTCTGGAGCATCTCCAGACACAAAGGTGATGTTACCTGCCATTTGGTTTGGCTGAATGAATACAATGCCATTAGAAAGTTTCGCTCTGGATATGACTTCCATCACGTTTTGCTTTGTACTTCTGTTTTTAAGGAACTGCATATAAGTACCACATTTGGGTAGGAGCCCTGGAAAGCTATCACAGCTCATTGTTAACAAAACTACAGTGAAGAATACCCAAACAGAAGCAGTGGGTTTTTTTTCTTTCCCCATCGTGATAAAGCTTTTTATTGTTAGCATTGATGAGCAGGCAAAAGAGAATAAATTCTCATTCCTTAATAAAGTATCGCCCATAGGCAATAGGTTGAGTTCTTGGACTAGACATCAAATTACCAGGAACAAGTTTTAACAACACAGCATGTTTCTCTGTCTGCTCCAAGCCTACAGTGAATTATAACTGGAAAAGGCAGCCAGTGCTGAGGATGTGATGGGAGAGATTAGCAAGTACATCTCTATTACAAAAGAATGAGATTTGTTTCAGCACCACAGTAGCAGAAGCCAAATTGCCTTGTTTAAGTAACAAAATAATGCCAGGAAGATGGACAGAAAACCTATAGCTCTGTTGCTCGTGAAGGTTTTGAAAGGAACAGACTGCGCTTCGATGTTATAAGAGTCAGTGTAATTACAGTGAAGTTTGTGCTGTCAAAGCAATGAAAACCTGGAATAACAGAGATATGAACCAGGGCCTTTATTTGGCTTTTGTGTTGCATTATTTTGGGCACAGCGCCCATAAGGAAAAAAGCTACAAGTCTGTGTCTTAGAAGTCTGCCTGAAAGTATTTCCAAATGGCTTTATTTTTCATGTGCCAGGAAATTCCACTAAGAAAAACAGTATTGTTGGTGCAGTGATTTTGCTAGGTCTGCTGCTGGAGTTGGGTAAGAAAGTGCTGGGTCCTTCAGTCCCAGGGGTTTAGAGCAAGATCTCAGCCACTGGCTGCTCTCCGCGTCAACTGTTCCTGCACAACCAAGACTATCTGCTACACAGGCTCCAGGAAAAAAAAACAAACAACCAAACCAACTTCAATTTTAACTAAATCCCAAGCGTTAAGGCAAATCCCTTTAACATAGATGCTACAGCACATTAGCAGCTCTTTGGGACCCTAATCTTGTCTCCTAGGAAATAACTGACGAAAAGGTTATGCATCACATTAAGGAATTGCCAAACCATTAAAGCTAGTGTAAACTGCCCAAAGACTGCTTCCATTTTCCTTATTAGGTTTTGTTTTGTGTCAGGCAGAAGGAATAGTTTGGAGAATGGTTGGTGTGCTTAGACAGCTGAAACTGATACTCAGTGGTGAGGCTGCAGGGAACAATTTCTGAGCTCTCCCTCCTATCCCCTGAAAAAAGAGGACTGCATTTTCCAAATGAAAAGCAAGGCCTGCATTGCCATGAGCAGTGCAGAGAGCTGGCTGCCGGGGAAAGATGCAGGGACATGTGAACGGGGACCCTGGTTTTGTGCTTGTGAGGAAAAATAAGGAATGCTATGCAACAAGAGATGGGCTGTGACTTACTGTGATTCTCAGCTACCTTCCTCCTTAACGTGAATTTGGCCTTGCATCTTTCCTCCTGCGTTTGGCTTCTCTGTGGTGCAGCCTGCCTGCCAAAGCTGCCTTTCCCGCATACTCTGCACCCCTGCCCACCCTGCCTCTAGCTCTGCTGGAGAGCCCTCCAGTACCTCCACTCTCCCCCCTGTCTCTAGCCTCCCTGCTCATAGAAACAAGGAGCTAATCTGCAAATCCTGGACATAGAGTATCAAGTACTGAAGGCATCCTTCCCCTCTCTTCAGTCCTAGACTGTGAACATTTCAATTTAAACCTCTAAAGACAGGTACCCATACATGAGCAAGCTGTCTGAGCACCTCTTCGAGGTGATGCACATCTATGCAGTACTGTCCACGGAGTCTAGAGAGCTCTTCACTCTTCTCTAAGGCAGACATCCATGCTCGGGCAGTAGACTAACAATCTGCAGTCCTGTGTTTTACCTTCTGAATGTGTAGGTGGGAGGAGATGCACATGATCCACCAGTGGAACAGGTATTATGGACCACAAACCACCACTACTCCCCCTGGACATAGCACATCATTGACAATCAGGTGTAAACCAGCATACTCCTAATAAACTACATTGATAATGACGTGTCATCCTGATAGCCCTCTTCACTTCTTAATATCTGTTATGGTGTTCCACATTTAATGTATTGTATACATTAACTCTCAAAGGGATGGTTAGATCATATTTTTGATATTGTGCATAGATCAGTAGCAATAGCATTGTTGGTAGAAAAGAAATTATACCATGCACTAAAAGAGAAAGACCTGGAAATGAAAGTACAAATTTTCAAATTCTGCCTCTTTTTTTTTTTCTGTAACACATTATTTTTTTACCAACTAGATAATAACTTTGAAAATGAATGAGAAATGTGCATCCATTTCAGGTACTCCAGTACCTCTAATTAGCAAATCTGTAAGGTAAAAGCCATTCATGCATGCAGTAATATACTTTCAGCATCTCGATTTAGCAGCCACGTTGAGGCACTTAGAGAAGTTTCCTCCTAATGCTTTACATTTATACTAGAAGAAGAAGGAAAATATACTCTCTCAAAAGATCTATGATGCACCGGACCCTCTTCTTAAAATTTCACTATCACAAATGGAACAACATAAAATCTTGGAATAAATAGATGCTGTTTAGCCACAAGAAAGTAACACGTGGAGGAAGAACCCATTGAATCTTTTCCTAGGCAAGGAATAAAATCAGGTACAGATCTCTCATCATGAAAACAATAAATTTACAAAGATACTCATACAGAGTAATAAATACCAAGACTTTCCACATATCCATTATGTATCCTATAAAAACAAAATCTGATTCTTTTTTCTAGTCACTACCATACTTAGAGAGAAAACTGATTTGAATTGTATTCACTTTGCATCAATGTTTTTCAACAGACAATACCATAAACCTGCCTTCCTTCACAGACAACACAACTCCAAGCTTTTGCAGAAAATCTGGGAAATGTCACACTAATATTTAAGCTTTTCCTGCTCTCTCCTTCCGCTTCCCTGCAGTTTGTTTGGCCCCTCTTCACTTCTGTGAATGTGAAAGCTGATTTCATTGCCTCCAGCCAGATAATCTCCACGATGTGTGCCCAGCTGCCACATGGACCTCATTTCTCAAGGCTTTACATTTGCCACACACACTCAGAAAAATGGCTGGGTTTGGTATTCTCAGTATCTGCGGAGAAATAAGCTAACTCCCCCATTGCTTCAATAATAAATCATCTCTGATTCCTGACTAACATCACAGAACAAGTGATGCCCCAATCCCATATTCCCTAGTTTTTTTAAATTACCTCAGCAATTTCTTTCCTTAATCAAAACACAGCATATAGAAGTTTGAAGGGCAATGTGCTTTCCTCCATTTCTTTCACTAGAAAGCTATGCACTACAGTTGCAAAGGACAGTATGAAACAAACCAGCTCTCATGTCACAGAGGAACAAAAACATACTTTTTAAAAAATTTTTCATTAATGTCTGCACGAGTTTTGGTAGCTCAGATTGTATAGGGTATATCTGTTAATGCACAAGATATAGCTCTCTCTCAACCCATTCTCATAGCTTAGGGTTTTGAAGCAAGTCATTTCAGACAGGAATGTATTCTACTGCCATTTAATAACACTAATCAATGCCTACTGAGAAAAAAATACATTCTCCTCTTGGGCAGAAACCAAGAAAAACTGAGACAGGGAGAGACGGCTGTCAGACACAGTCTCATTTACAAATGCAGTTTGCCTTCCATGGCTAATTCCCAGGTAGCCAAGTTGCGCAAACTCTCTCATCCTCTCATTGGTTAGTCAAGATGGAGGAGCATCACCACCTTGCGACCTGACTATTATAATCTTCAGTAACAGCTACTTCTGCTGCCTCTTCCCTTGGCCACTGGTGAATCCTCTGCTCCCGCAGCAGCCGCCGCTCCTCTCGTCTCTTCAGGCGGTTCTTCTGATGCTCCTCTTGCTTGGAGTACTGGAAGCGCTGCAGGAACAGGTCCTTCGCATAGTTGTAAAGCTGCACGTCCAAGAAATTCAGGTCCTCTATCCGTTGCCGCACATCCTCACCGATGTCCACATTGGAGGCCCGTGTAACATTGAACTGGGTGAATGGGGAAATGAATTTCAGGTTGAATGTCCTCTCAAAGAGATACTGTGTTTTCCTCTGAAATTCCGTAAGCCCAAAGAAGGCCATGTTTTTCAGATTGTTCTTGGCGCTTTGGAGAAGAATCATATTTCTTTCAGTTTCATTCATAAAAGTCAAGTTGTAGCATCCCACCAGGCTGAGGTCTGCCAGCATGCGCACCTGGCGGTTGTTGGCCAAGTTGTAGCTGCAGTCCATGAATTCCTGCAAACTGACTCCAGACCAGTCGTCTCCTTCATAACAGGTAGGCAGCTCATCTGGTGTTGGGCTTCTTCCATCACACATATGAAGGGAAGTTTTCCACGTTGCACCCCTCTGGACATGCTTCCATTCACTCAGGTACCGTGACACTGGATCCCTCAGCATTGTGATGTAATAGAAGTTCCTGAAACATATAATTAAATACAGTTTTAAGATTCGAGGGACTTCACTTTTTTATTCTCCAATAAAATGATTACCAGCCACTGCCACACGCCTCTCTCCCCGCTTCTGGCACTTCAAGTGACTGCTTCTGAGACAGTAAAAGGTTAAAGCTTCATAAACACTGTGAATAAAATACAAGGTAACTTGAGAGAAAGAGATGAAAGGAAATAAGTAGCTATCAGACAAACAGAATTACTTTGACCTATCAACTGTTCAGCGGTAGTTACTTTATGTAGAAGCCAATTAACTGCAGCGTACTTCCTTCTTCTTTGAAATGCTAGCGCTTAGAAAGAGAAACAGTGGGAAAAGAGACTTATATAATCTCGTCACTTCTCATCTTGACTGAGACATGCATGTCTCACAAGATGCACATCATATTCCATACAGCACTTGGTCAGAGTACAAGAGAAACGTGAGCAATTTCATGTGGATTCTGCAAGTGCTAGAAGTAAATCCATGTGGAAGACTGGCATGAACCACCTACTTAAGAAGAACCCCATTATTAAATGGGTTGGAAGGAAGATAATGAGAGAGCCAAAATCCATTCATATGAGTCAATTTTAGACAAGTGCTTGATTGAAATGAGTTATAATTGGGTAGTACAAAAGCATTTGTTGATATAAAGATTATCATTATTCAGCCTCACTTGTCAAGAATACAAAACAGACACCAAGAAATATTGATTTGAAATAGAGCAAATAACTGCAGAACTCACATTGTCAGTTCATCTTTTAGTTATTGAATTCAGTTTGCAGATCTATTTATGGCAATCTGAAATGGACTGCAATTCAGTATGCTTCAAGTAGGCTTTCATAGACTGAGTTTTCTTACTGAGAAATATTTTAGTCAAAAACAACTCACCTGAATTATAGGGTGATATCATAAAGACAAAACAAATCCAAAATACTTATGATTTCTGTCAGCTAAAATAACCAGCAGAAGATTCATGAAGAAAATTAACACACAGTCTGGTACAAAAATAGGCTTGTGAGTTTGCATGACTCATCTGACTGCAAACATTACATTAATAAATCATGACTCCTAAGATTTCTTAAGAAAAGTCTGATTTTAGTACTCTTTCTTGAGCCTACAGAAGTATGAAGCAAGTAAGCAGGAGGCAAGCTTGCTGAAGACAAGTTACCCTGTAAGTAAACCAACACTTCATGAGGGTCATTGCATACATGAACTAGCCCCAGTTAAATGAAATGTCTTGAAATTGGTAACAATGCCCAAGAAGATATTACGCATTTTCTGCCACTAAAGATCACAGAATCACAGAATCACAGAATAACCAGGTTGGAAGAGACCCACCGGATCATCGAGTCCAACCGTTCCCATCAAACACTAAACCATATTTCTCTATAAATCTCAGGTTTGTCATAAAACCAGATATTTCTCCACATATTCCTAAAAATACAGAGACATTCTCCAGTGTGGGCAAATGAAGAGGTAACAGGGCTGAATGCTTTGTCCTTATTCATTCTGAGTCCTCCACCTACAGGATATATAATATATTTTCTGGAATAAGGTTATGAGGCCAAACTATGGATTATGTTCTGCTGCAGGGTCATTTCTTGAACTACAATGTAATGGAAACTGCTGTTTCAAGTATTATTTTACAGCGGAAGGTTTACAGGTAGAAGAATATAAACTAGGGAGTCCCACGGACATATTTTCACTGTCACTTACATTCGGAGCCATGAGTTGTGTTACCATCAGATGATACTCTGAAGGATGGTATTTCCAAAATCATTTGGAGCTTGGGTTTTCTGGCTGCTGCTCGCACACTACCAAACTGCACTTCAGCCGTTTTGATCCCCTTCAGTAACTCACACAGCCCACTTCAACAGTGAACCCAAGGATCACGCAACCATTCATAGACAGATATTTCTAAAATCCCTCTCCTACTCCTTCAGGGCAGGGAAGATAATAAATCCTCCTGTGTGCTCTGCAGTATAGTTCCACTACAAAAAGCACTGTTTAAGCACTTCAGGCACAACTTTGCCTTCTCATGCTGGATGCTCATCTCCATCTTGGCTGTACCTTGCGTGTATGAGAGCATGTTAAGAACTGATTTCCAACTAACAGGACAAAAAGTGGTCACACTTCTCTAGTGTGGAGCAGACAAAGCAGCCCAACTCTCAAACACCCATCAGCTCTGAGCATAAGACACTGTTGTTGCAAAATCCAGCAGGCATTAATAGGGTTGTGACAGAAAATGATTGAAGCTCCAAGAGAGCAGAAATGAAAAAAAATGGACAGAGGTGCAACTGCCAACATCAACAGAGACATGGCTTGGTCCTTGTACTGCTGCCCCTCCCCTCTTTTGATAATTCTGGATGCAGATATGTGGTAACATATGGGTTTAGAAGTTGGTCTTGACAATTATTTATACCTCTAATAATAGTTCTGTCTTTTCCTCACCTATTACCAGCAGTCCCAGTCAAGCATGACTCAGAGCAACAACAATTAACAAAAATACCTCTTTTGCATCAATCATTTCCATTTTATCCCTGGATATGTAAATGTGTTTGATGTGCAATAAACAGGAGGATGAAGCAAATGCAGGGAAATGAGCACAGTGCGTCTTTGTACAACATCCGCAACTTCCCGTATGCAGACTGGGCAAGAAACTCCAGGCAGACTGTTGCTGCTCCTCCTCGTGACTTCTGCATCTGTTTTTAATATCTTGATTAATTTGCTTCTGGTTTGTGCATCTTTCAGCGTGTTGCTTTCTTGTGTCATCAACTGAATGGCTTCTTCATCTGGCAAACAACCTTCAACAGGAGCCTGACACATTTTGTTTCCAAGGCACTAATACATAAGAGTGCATCCACCCCCACCAAATTCATAGTTCACAGCCTTCTGTTTAACCAGAAGGTTCATGACTCTCTGTCACCTTTTTAAGCAGCCTGAGGTTGGAAGAACTTAAAATTTTTTCCACCTGATCCTGGGCACTGTTCAGATGACATCATTACAATGCTACACAGAGGACTGGGTGATGCTGCACGGCAGTCATGGCATAAATTTTACTTCCAGGGAAAAGGATGTCATGTCTGTACAATAAAGATATGAGTCAAAATACATAGCTTGTGCACATCTGTTTCAGCTGGAAAATTATAAAAACTATCTTTGGAAATTGTTTTCAAATGCTGACATTTATGGATTAAATATAGCAGCATTTCAGAGCTCTGAGTGCCTAATACAGAGTGTTCAATCACACTAGGGGTGGCTGAGGAGTCAGCTCATAATAACAGAAGCAGATCATAAAAACCTCAAACTAGAGATGGTCTTCAGTCTCTTCTTCACTGTTCAGTAAAAGAGCTTATATACTGAACATGCCTAAGCCTCTCTGAAAAAAGACATGCAGTTGTTTTTGTTGGTGTAAATGACCCCCTTGCGCTGAGCATGCTTGTACTAACACAGCTATGTTAAACTCCACAGCTACCCAGCAATACTCAGCAAAGAATTAAGTAATAACTTCTGTTACCCTGTTTATCAAAGCAAACTCATTGCAGAATTATTGGCTTCATTTCAATGGACTCCCATCATCAATTAGTCCAACTGCTGTCACAGAGAACCTCAGTGCTTAAAGGCTAGCCAAGCAGAATTCACTGGCACATCAGTGAGAAGATGTTTCACAGAAAACATTTCAAATTAACTGAGCCCCATACAATTTTATCTATGTCTATATCTATCATCTATATCTATATCAGCAGTGTGTGTATGTGTGGAAAAATTTAGATGGGAATATGGCCATAAACTACAATTGTCAATGAAAGAAAAATCATAGTAAATCCATAGTGTGTATTTGCCAATGTATCTTGTGACTGTCTATATAAACATGCAGATGTGTACAAACACTTGAGATCACATTTCAAACAACACCAGCCCACTAGTCATGATGTTAGCTCCTCCTGAAAGGAAACTTCGTACAACTTCCGCAGATTAAACAATCTCCTTTTGAGTGCAATGTACTGAAATTAATGGGTTATTGAAGTTTTGGCTATGAGACAGCTGATTTTTCAGACAGGTACTAAGCATTGTAATGGCCAGGGCAAGGGTTCAAACAAGCACCACTGTGAAGCATGGGCTGCACACTATTGTTCACACTGGAATTTAAAAGCACTTGGGAATTCAGAAGCCTCTATACTCACTTGCATGAAATCCAGTCTCTTCATTAGCATTAGGCAAAGAAAGACTAATCAATAGAAAGCTTTAAAAAGCTTCTAGTTATAACCTAAGAACATGTATTTCTTTCACACTGTAAGGTACTTGAATATAAATACTCTAATCTTACATTAACCCTTCAATAGTAATGCTGTAGTTTAAAAATTTATTTCAGAGGATCAGACTCTAATCTTAGTGGAGGTGATACCGAACTGGGGCATTTTGCTTCTTCTATCACCCTCCCATCTGAGGGAGATTTACTAAATATGGGAAGGATCACCACACATTGAGAACAAAAACATCCTGTAGGGCCTCCTGGGGAAGAAGGATGAATGGCATCTTCTCTCTTGCTCCTGCTCTCATGTGGAGCAGCTTGCACAAGGAGATCGCAGGCAGCACTCTCAGAGGTTAGAGAGGAGAAAAAACAAGCTATTCCCCCTTCTTTCAAAGCATGAGGCAGGACCTTACGTGCAGAGAGTGATGAGCTTCATAAAAGGAGAACAGAGAACTCGCATCAACTGATGCAGAGACAGAGGAATATTTGAGGTGGAGAGAAAGAGTCACTGGAGGATATTTTGGAAGACACTAACAGATGGAAGAAAGGAGAATCAAAATGACTGAAAAACCCAGGTGCATCATAAAACCATCCACAGTCTGGTTCTTCCTGGTAGCATGGAAAATCAAAGCTGTGGTCAAGTTTATGACCCAAGTTGAGACAAGAAGTTAGCAGCTGTAATCCTGGAACTGAAGTCTGAAATATCCAGCAAAAGCCAGCCTGGCAGCATGCCTCTGCTAATGACAGAGGAAATGGAAAGATGAAGGGTTAAGAAGGATCTGCATTATGTGATCAAAAGCCTTTTGTTTGCCAGTTTTATCCTGAAGCCCAAGTTTTCAGAGACAGCTACAGAGACAACCACCAAACAGCAACCTCTCTTCAGGCAAAGTATCGTCAGTATGGGTAATGGTGAAAAGAAGAGGGTAAACAGTTCCTTTGAGCACCTACTTGATCTCTGGGAATACGTAGTTATTAGCTAAAAACTTCTGCACAGACAAAGTGTTGTGGGCATTGTCCTGATGTTAACTTGTTGTTCACTGTTGCACACCAACATTTTCCAACAGAGGGTAAGAAAATGTCTCTATTAGAACACATCCATTTGTACTGAGTGAAGCGATCGAGTTGAGTCTTGTGTCACTGTGACAGGTTAGAGCATATTCTATAACCATTTCTTTGTCTCTCCACTCCCACTCTTGGTTCCTGAGGTATAGGGTTAGTCTTGGGTTTGTTGTTTCTGGGGTTTTTTGTGTTTGTATTTCTTACTCATAACAACAGTACTGTAACGAAAAATCTGTGAAACGGTGCACAAATTATATGTGTGTCCATCTGGCTGCAGAAAGCAACATGCAGCTTATCAACCAAGCCAGACAGATAAACTCTAGCCAGTCCAAGAACTTTTGCAAAGATCATTTAGCAACAGAACATAGGTTTCTTAAGCACAGCACTTGGCACAGGATGATACACCATTGTGATGGGAATGGTTTTCTAAGACATTACATTCTTTACAAAAGTTTGTGACCTTAATAGTATTAATTATCCTCTAAGGTTTTCATGGGTTTCTTTACAAAACACTTAATTGGCTGTTTTGTCAGAGGATCTGAGCATCCACGGCTTCTGCTGTTTTTAAATGTTATGATGAGCACTGTGCTTACTTAAAATAGTCACTGCAATGTCCTATAGACACTCAGCTACTCCACATTAAAAGAGAACTTGCCATTGACTTCAGCAAAGTTAAATAAAAAAATATAACTTGCATTTTGAGGCATAAAATTATAAAATTTTAGATATGTCTCATTGTTCCTCTGTGATTTTATGCCATGACTTTGAATCCAACCAGAAACATCTGGCCACTGTATCTTGTTTACAAATTCACCACAAGCTTCTGTTGGTTAACTACCCCTTTCACGATTCTAGTGATAAATAGTGCAACTAGATCTGTACAACATGCCTGTTCGGAGAAGGGATGTAATAAAACTTCCAGGGCAAAACATCTAAATGCAACGGCCTGCATGCAAGTTATGTGTCTAAGCAACCTCTAAAGCCAGGGGGGAGCTGCTCAACACAGGCAGCGGTGCGTGTTTGGAGAGTGACATAGCTAGCCCAAGGCAGGTGCCAGTTCTGAATTGAGCTGTAACACTTTAGAGGCTCCCTATGCACTGCACCGTGTACCTTGACCACAACACAACCTTAGACACCCACTAACTGGGAGTTATCTATGTTGTAGACACCTACATACAGGTGTCTCCATCTGTAAAGCGAACTCCATGCCTGGAGTCAAAGGCTCCCTGCCTGCACAGATGTACTCACAGAGCATACGCTTCAGGTCAACCTAGAAAACTAAGCAGTAATATAACATTTTTTTAATGAGTGAGAAGTAACTACAGATGACCTGTATTTCATGACTTTTTGTACTTATTTTATATATATATATCAGTCATGTTAGGATATTTCTTTCTAAGCATGTTTTTAGTGCTGGAGAATTCCTGAAGTAAACAGAAGCTTTAAGTAAATTTTTTATTTTTTCAAAAATATTCTAAACCAGCCAGCAATTACATTGTTGGCGCAAAAATAATTGGCAGAAGAAGTTGTTTGCTCTCCATCTTGGAGGTTTTGAAGACCCAACTGGATAGAGCCCTGAGCAACCCCACCTGTTCTCAAGGGTGCCCCTGGTCTGAGCAGGGAGTTGGACTAGAGACCTCCTGAGATCTCTTCCCACTCCAGAGGTTCTGTGATTCTGTATAACAGTGCACACTCTTCTATCACCAACTGTACAGTCTTGTCAGAAAACATATCAAACCAGAACCAGCTTGCCAACTAGATCATATCTGTCCTCCCTTTGCTCTCCTGGCTGCCCTAGGCAGAACGCAGGGAATGTGCTCTGCCTTTTACAAGATTCTTTTTATTTGTATATGACTTTAACTATGGCTATAACACTCTGAATCAGGACTCCCTGAATTATTGAGCAACTTCATGAATATTTATTCCAATGACACTTTTCCAGGTGTAGAGACTCTAGAAATTGGAGAGGACAGTGCAGCAACCACATGTCCCTAAAGAAATTAATTTTGTTCAAAGATATCAAGAATGGATCTTGAACAGCTCCTAGACTGATGAAATGATGTAGCTACCCATGGTTTTAATCCCAGTATTCAAAAAAATGCACACAAATAGCATATTAATATGTGTGAGCTTTCTGAGCTAATGCATGCTTTTTCTGTGTGTTGCCTTTAGGATTTAGGCATAAATGTTCAAACAGAGAATAAAGTTAGGCATCCAACTCTGTATTTAAAGATATAGGTAAACTCAGCCTCATAGCCAGTGAAGAAAATACACAGTAGTAAGAGCTAGGTATGCTCAGGTACCAAAAAAACATAGTCTGCTGATTTATTTATCAAAATGTGGCTCCTAAAGCCATCAGAGTGTCCTTCCCCGCCAGCACAGATAATAGCGCTCTATTATCCCCTTCATAAAATATCCTAACCTCTTTTGAAATATCCTTTTCATGCCATTGCTCCCACTGAAAAGAACTTGTGAAGGTTGTTTCTCATGGTTAGGAACATGAGCCTCGTTCCCAGACTGGATGCGGTCTACTTACATCAGTTGTTCTTGGGTTAACACTGCATATACATCAAGATTTATAAATGTAACATCAGAGAAGGAGAAATGGTATCTAAGTTGGAGGTCAGAGAGCAATCACACCTCTTGCTTTTCATTTTACAAGCAAAACTAGTTGTTCTTGTCTCTTCTGACAAGACAAGCCAGAAATGACCACGATGTAGTACCCCAAAACCCTTGGGTCACACTTAGGTTGCTTCACCCAGAGATGCACCCTGAGTTTTCCAACATCTCAACTTTCCATGCCAGCTTTTGACAGGAGGCTCACAAAAGTAAGACATGGTGGAAGCTCCTTGACAATGGTATTGTGTTTTGACCATCCATGTAGTCCTTTCCTGGCATTTGAACTTACGTGACTTTATATTTCACTAAGCATGGCCAGAATTAGGCAAATTAGGCCTCATAGGTGCCTTGTACAATAAATAGTTCTTCCCTTCCAGTGGCAATGTATTATCTGATATACCCTCATGTCGTATTCATTTTTTTATGAGGCCACATAACTCTGGAAATTCATACTCATTGCAATACTGGCTAATACACAGCAGTCTCTGTGCTCCCCCCATTTCAGCTGATCAGTACTCAGTTGATAGTGGAAATCTGTTTCTGCTGGCCTCAAATGCGTCAAATGCACTTTGTGCTATCAAACTTCATTCCACCTTTTCTACTGAAATCCTCAAGGTCACGAAGCAAATTCCTTTAACATACTTCAGCTTTTTGTGCCAACATCATTAACAAAAACATGAAATAGGACCAGAGCTAAGACCAGCCCTGAGGAAATTCATTAATAACTTTCCTCTAAACCAGAAAGCTCCTTTTTCAGCATATCCCGTTTTGTCACTAGCTTCTTGTCCAGCAGAAAATTCTTATGCTCAGCCTCATGTTTTCTACCTTGTATAATAACTTCGCAAATGGTGCTCTACCAAATACTTTATTCAAGGTATATTTCCCTTTTCTTATCAGACAGATGTTGGGCATTTACACATCTCAGCCCAAAGGCTGAGAATGGCAGCCTCAGCTTTGCTGTGTGTGAGAAGACAGAGAACAGTTAAGATGGAGAAATGGCAATTTATTTGAGAGTGAAGTGGTCTGGAATAGAAATGTATGATTAGGCGATTTGATAGAAAAACAAATCTGCTGCTTTCCACGAAACAACCTTGATACAAATTGTAAATCATATTTCAATGAGACACAAATCTTAAAAAGTTCCCTCTAGAGATTTTTGTTCTTTGCCTAAATTATACCAAACTCAGTTGTTCTAAGTCTTCCTTAAATTGCTGAAAGGAGTGAAGTATCAAGTGCCTTGCTGAAAGAAATTTAGATATAAAATGCAATAATAAATCAAATAATAAAAATTTGGTTGTTCTGTCAAGCACACACTTCATAAAAGCACTGTACCTTGTAAGAAATGGTGTGTGAGCACATACAGGAGGAAATACGATTCAAAAGCAATAGATACACAGTGTCTTATAAGATTCTTTAAAGATAATGTTTGCAAGACCTTTGTGCAAGGGAGAATAATAGATTCTTTGTGGCCAGGACTGGCAAAGGAGGAATGTATTGCTCACATTGCCCCCATTCCCTCTCATCCCTATTGTGCACAGTGTTGTGTCTCAAAGGAACTGCACAAATCTGGGAGACACATGACATCTCTACTCAAAAATGTTGTTTCTCCTGTCCCCGCCTTTCCTATGCCATTGCACAGAAAGGAAAATGAAATAAGGATCTCTTTGCGCAACACTACTACCTGCCTCCTCCCAGAGCTGCCTCTAGCCCCAACATGGGGAGGAAGTACTGAACCTGCCTTTCTCAGAGCAATGTTTTGAGTACAAGGAAGATAAGCTAAGGGGATAACCCACAGCATCAAGCAGCAGCAGAAAACAAGAGCTGGCCAGAAAAAAGAAAGGTGATGACAGGCAAGGGACAAAAGAAGAACAAACCTGGAGGCAGTGCAGCAAGAGGGACCTGTAGTTTGAGCTTCTTTTGCCAATTTAGCTTCTAAGGGTTACAGAAACCAGATTGGGAAGGGGCCCTCCTGATCAAATCTGATGCCTGTTATCATGAGTAATGGCTTGCACAAAATATCCTTTATGAACACACGGCAAGCCAGAAAACCTTCCTCACTATTGGGTTGCAATCTCTAAGCAACTGCCAGCAACACTGGAGCAAGTCCCTGTTTCAGGAGGAGTCTCCCTGGAGCAGTTTACTGCCTGTGACTGAGCATCCAGCTCCAGCTGCCCTCAGCATGCATTCATCCAGCTCTGATGCAAAGAGACGGGGACACAGAACTCCCACCTGTTCAGTAACTTAACATAAGGCCTTTTTTAATGGTTATAAAGGAAAAAAAACCTACATAATTCCATGCAGAATTATGAGAGATCTGTTATCACTAGAATGCTGGCTGCCTACAAGAACACACCTGACTGGGAAGATTTGATTTCAAAGAACTCCTGAAAAGACAAATAAAATGTAGCCAGACCCTTAAATCTTCTTTGGTCAGATTGTGTTAAATTTGAAATAGAGCAAAAAATATTTATGTTAAATTCAACTATAATGTTTACATCTGTCCTTGCATTTTTGGAGGAGTTGTTGCTTTACCATTTTATTCTCTGGCTGGTTAAGAGAAGCAGCACAGACACCTCCAATGTTCCTGTGTAGCTGGCTTCATTGGAAACCAAGTTTGTGCTGCAAGTGGCATGCGTCCAGACTCCTTTTCTAACCATGCTTCTGGTTTCCAACCAGTAGCTCAGTTGCAGACACTCTCTTCCAAATCTGGGATGCTCAGATGGAAGTATTGTGGGATTTCTCACTGCAACTCATTTTGAATCAGTGCAGGAATTCTGCTCAATTAATAAAGTAAATAACAATTAAAAGGCCCAGTAATTGAAATCCCTTTGAAAGTACATCAATTTATTCTCTCTAAGCTTTGCCTCAAGTCATTATCAATTCTGGCATCAAGCATAGTGACCATAAATTATAAATGATCATCAAAAAACCCAGGCATCACAACCATTTTGTTGTCCTACATACTGAGTTTGTAAAACTTGTAGGCTTGGTCATAACTTTTGAGATTTTTCTCCCATAACATAAACAATATGACAATGTGAATATTACAGAATTTCAGGTGACTCTACCAATGAAAATAATGCAAGAGAACTTTCTTATTCAATCACTGAAACAATTCACAAAAGCCACGGAAATTGCTCAGCTGTAAGACAAAAATGCTAACTCGGTTTCTCTCAGTATTCCTCTTCTTGTACAGTTCTTCCTGTAAGACATTAATCAAGCAGATGATGGGGTATTTCAATATATATACTTATATATGTATACTTATAGGACAGACAATTATTTCCCATTTTACACTGCACTTTTTGTTTTCACTGAAATACTTGAAAGCATCTAATCAAGCCCAGAAATATTTGCTACGAATAATACAACTAAAATCTATAAGCAAAACTTCCACCTTCCCCTTCATTAACCTCCTTACAGATTCTTTTCCATGTCAGTTTAGCCTATGTGTAGAACATCTATATTTTTGTATATATCATATATATAATCTCCACAAGAGGGCCCTCTTAACTTCCCCAAATCTTAGTGAAAGCTTAACTTGCTTTCTCAAAATTTATATTATAGAGCTTTTGTCTACAGACATTATGGTATCTTAAAACAAAGTTTTTACCAAATAGAATTCAGTTTATGGCGGAATTTTATACAACAAAAATTGTAATTTTTACAGGAATAATTTTTTACATACAGTTTCCACTATATTCCTGGCATGCAGAGAACTTTGAGAAAGCTTTTCCACTTTTATTACTTGCAATAGCCAGCTAAAACGAGACCTGTTAAACACACTCGACAGAGTCAGCTCACATTGCCAAGGTGAGGTAGCCTCCAAGATGCAGGCTAGACCTGTGTTACATTGCAATTTGTAGGGTAAGCCCAAAGTAAGCGCTGTTAGTTATTTCAACTCTGTGTGAATGCATAACCTAGGCACTACAGTTAAGGTTCAAATGCTATTAAAATTATTTGCACTGTCCTCTAAACTCCTAGAAGATAATGCAAAAAAAATCTTGTTTGGAATACCTTGTTACTTGCCTTAATAGTCTGAATATTTTATGGTGACAATGTTATATGTCCTCATCTTCTTAACTCAGTTGTAGCTGTGTGAGGTTTTCATTATTTACCATCCCTTTGAAAGTGGTATATCTAACAGAAATCAGACCATCTCCTTCATCTGACCTGAAATCTTAACAAACCAAGGCTCTGACACATATGCTAGAAGGTCATTGCTGTACCACTGTTGGCTGTGGATGGTATCCTCTGAGAAAGAAAGCAATAAGATGAGATAAAGAAGCCCAAAGAAGTTGTAACCTCAAACTTTTATGAGGGATTCATTACTTTTCAGGAAAATTAGCAGGAAATTATGTATATTCACCTTGCTGATGCAGCACAAACCTGCCAATCTGCTAATTCATTTGAGTAAATCTCTGCACCTTGACCTTCAGCACAATCTTTAAGTAAAGTTTTCACAGTTCCTCAGCAACACTGCAATATGATACGGTCGTGTTTAACCAATGTCAATGACAGAGTTCAGGCTGCTGAAATACTTGTGTAAACAGGTAAAAAAAATACCCAAGGTGCTGATGGGACTCCGTATGAATTACTGGCCACAGTAAATCATCAGGGATGCCTTTAGCTCTGCAGCCCTCCTCTGGACAAATCCTAATCAATGAAGCACATCTGTACAGTAGAGAAAAAGCATTTCCCAGTTCCTTCAGGCCTTGAGCTGACTACTTGAAGCATGACATTTGATTAGCCTTATTATCTCAACTCATTTATACATAAATGTCGTTAGGGGCTGTGAAGTCATTCAGCCCTTACTAAAAACTGGCCACAGCCTCTGAGCTGATGTTCGCACTCTTCTTTCTTTTTCACTGTTAAACAAGCAGGAATTATTTCTTTTTTTGAACTGCAGGTTATCATTTTTGCGATTTTATTATTGTAAAACAACCTTCTCTTACATTAATGCAGCAGTCTGTTGCCATACCCCCTCAAATATGCAAACAGGTCAGGTTTTCTAGTCTCTCCCCACAGAGATATTTGACATTGAGACTCAATATGATCTAGCATCTTTGTGAACTAAAGGCCAGAGGAATAGTGCACAGGACTTTATTTTCAAATGTATCTCTCATAGAAATTAATGAATATCTGTGCAGACATTGAACATGAATGCACGCAGCAGATACACCCAGGAAAACTTAATGGCAAGGATCTTTGTCTTGGTCAGCTGAGGATTTCTTCCCCTCCCTTTGTAGAGCCAGAGTTCTTTTCAGGTCACAAACCTATCTTGCTCTAAAGGAAATGGGATGATAACAGGGCTATGAAATATATTTCTGCATTAACAAGGAGCAAAGTTGCTCACATCTATCCTAAGTAACACAATGATTTGAATATGAAGCATTCATTAAGATTCCTTTGTAGAGTCTATAAACTGCTTTCTGTTTCATATATAGTATTATTGTCAATACAATCCAGGAGTGATGCAAAGAGGAAAGCAAAATTTAGGTTTAAATTTCATAATATCATGAACATTTTTCTACAGTTGTAATTTCAGTGTTTGTATCTTTTATCTAATGGAGTAGATTACTTCGTCTGGGTCAACCTTACTTCTAACACGTATACCAAATATTACATAATTCTGCATAAATTAATACCCATGAATTTTAAAAAGCAATCCCATCATACTTTCCTGAGCAACTGAAGACATGCTACCTGCCCAGTAAAAACAGAAGAGAATGCAAACTAATCTGGTTTTGCCTTTTTTTTGTACTTTGAAGATGTTCCTTTCCCACAGGCTTTTTCTAAGGAAAATTTTTTGTTTATAATTGTATCATTTTTCATATACAGCATAACTATACATTCCAATAGTCTCACCAAGTGCTGTTTAGCACTTGTATCTCCGCTCTCCATCTTAAGATAGCAGCTGCTCTATGTTTAGGTTAAACTACAGCTCTGCCTAGATGAAAAAGAAGTTTGTATGCACATAGACCTTTATTCGTGACACTTTAATTTGCTCCATGGCCTTAATAAATACACCAGCATTAAGCACACTCATGCAAACCACAGCTCTAAAAATAACTCACTTCAGACACTCAGGCATTTTTCCACGTTGTTTCCAGTAACACCACTCTTACTGCTAGGAACATTCATTAGCACAAGCAAGGATTTATCATCAAAAAAATCACACTCGGAAAAGCAGCAGAGATGCTCAGAGGTTTAGCAGGGCACTAGCTGAAGGGTCATACTAGTATTCTCTCAGCATTAATGGAAAAAGCCTGGCAGCGTAGCTGGGCCACTGCAGTGAGGGAGGTAACCCAGGCACCCTTCTCATTCATCACAGTGGCATCTGACAGTGGAGCCCACAGGTGAGGGCTGGGGGTAGTGGCCACCAAGCTGGACAGTATCTCCAAAGTCCTTGAGGAGACATTTTGCTTAGAGGCCAGAAATCTACCTCCCTCAGTCCGGCCGCTCCCCAGATCAAAGTCTTCCCTGGGAGACACCCCAGCCTACCTTGTTGGAAGAAGAGGGACTGCTAGGAAGGGAGGGTACAGGCTCCTCCTTAACTTCATAAAAAGAACCACAACTTTGACCTAAGCTAATTGCTTTTGATTTTTGTTCCAGTATTCTCATCAGAACAGAAAGATGTATTTATGACAAATTCTGTGCAAACAGCAGCAGAGCCGGCAGCGAGGAGAATGCACAGTTTTCTTATAAGCTTCTTTTACTCTTAAATGCAATTCTCTTTATATCATCCTAAAACATGCCTACCTTTATTGTAGAAAGGCAAGAAAAATTAATATATAGAACAAACCAATGGCTTACAAATACACATAATGCACAGACTGAGTCTTGTATTTAAAAAAACCAAACACCTGATCTCAATAAAAACTTGATGCTAAATGACTTGGAGCAAAGGATCTGAGGAAAAATGTCTTCAATCGATGAGCCTTGAGCACAGTCTCAACACTCAAACTCAGAAGACAACATTGTCACTCATGACACCTATGAAAACTGCAATGTTTCTTACTTCACACTACACACGTGTGCATTTTTCTCTTTTCTTCCTAGCTACTTTCTCATCCTTTGGTATCACCTTTTTTTTTCCTCCCTCTATTCTTTTTCTTCTTTTTCCCCTCGTTATTTGTGTTCTCACACAGCAGCAGCGTAACTTTATGCCTGGAGAAGCTGCAGAGGAAACACAGCATTTTTTTTTCCATGTGCAGGGGTCTGTTGGGCTGATACAGAAGCAAACTGACTTTTTCTTAGCTAAGTTAAAGTCCATTTGCTCCTGCACCAAATTTTTCTAGATATTGAGCTGTGAGCAGATTAAAACTGAGTGGGATGGTGTCACTCAAACTCCTTGTACTGTGCCTGCAGCTTGCCTGGTTCAAGCAAGGGTTGTACAGCTGACTGAGGGAGCCAAGCTGAGGGCAGGTCCCACACAGAGGTATGTTAGTTTAGATATGTGGTTGCTTCCCTAGAGGCCATTTTCCCAGTGTTACCCTCATTTGTGTCTCTCCTTCTACAAGCTGCCAGGATAGGGATTTTTGTTTAATTAGGATTTTTGAATTTGAGCTTATTGAAACTGGATTCACCCAATTTCTGCATCCCAGATACACAAACTCTCAAGGGGTTCAGTTTAGATCCCTCTACATTAGGTATGTTACTGTCATTTTGGGTTTTCTTAACAAATCTGAGAGCAAGACATTACTTTGAAAAACCTCAGTGTAACTCCCAGTGCTGGACATCCTAGAACAGTTATAATATCATAGTACTGCAACAGGAGTTAGTTCTGTTAAACCTAGCCTGAACTTGGCTTTGGCTTCTAAAAAGCTTCTAGAAGAATCATGTTCTGTAAAATCAGCTGAATGAAAAATGTCATATTAAAAAGGAGTTCAGGAAGCTACTCAACTAGTTCAAAATACATCAAGAGCTATTAAATACAAAGACACCTCTACCAAGCCAAAAATTCTCAAGCCTTGGCTTTTTCAACTAAGGGAATATATTCAGGTGTGTAATCATTACATGCTTGCCTTGTTCTTGTCCTCCTCGAACATCAGTTCACTGTTGGAGACAAGTTATTAGGCTAGATGGACCTTTGGTCTGACTCAGCTTAGCCATCCCTCTGCGACTTCAAGCCACCCACACAGTCATACATTTTTTTTAATTAACATTGAAGAGAGAAGTATCTCACGTGCTGCTGAGTTAATTCAAAGCAAAGAAAAAAAAAAAGACAGACGATCAGAACAGTTTTCGTTGTAAGCCTAAAGAAGAATTTGAATGTCATGCTGCCACTGTTCAGCGCCAGGTCTCTGAGTGGCTAGGTGGTCTGGCAATGCAAACATGACCCATGGAAACACAGGCTACAGAAATTACCTACAGTACATGGTACTGTGCCTATGCTGTTTTTATGTTTCTGCTAGAAATGAGAGGACACATGATATCAGATGGGGCATGGACTGATGCAGAGCAAACACATTGATACTGGCACAACATTTTCTGGCACAAAACCAATTGCTGGTTGGGTGCTGGCCTCTTCTCCCAAGTGACAGGGGACAGGACAAGAGGGAATGGCCTCAAGCTCCGCCAGGGGAGGTTTAGGCTGGACATTAGGAAAAAATTCTTCACAGAAAGGGTCATTGGGCACTGGAACAGGCTGCCCAGGGAGGTGGTTGAGTCACCTTCCCTGGAGGTGTTTAAGGCACGGGTGGACGAGGTGCTAAGGGGCATGGTTTAGTGTTTGATAGGAATGGTTGGACTCGATGATCCGGTGGGTCTCTTCCAACCTGGTTATTCTATGATTCTATGATTCAATTTATCGACTTCTTCTGAACAGCTTGAATTGGCACTAATAGTTTATGCTGGAGTACTACTTAGCATCATTTGTTCACCCTGCTTTTGAACAAGTACTAGGAGATCTAAAGCCAGTTTGAGTGACTGTCAAACTATGGCCTCGGTATCTAACCTGCCACAATTGTGCAGGAGCTACTTTGGATTTATGAGTGTGAAATCACGTCAGGATGATCTGCTTAGTTTCGCAGCCCTGTGCACTTCTTCTGTGTCTGTCCTAACTTACCTAACCTCTGCAATTCTTTCCGCATACTATACATATCCTCGCTCCAGTGTACTATAACTAGATGAACAAGAAGAAAGTAAATGACACAACTGAAATATTGAATTCCCTAAATGCTGAATATCACACATAAAATTTAAAGGAGTACAACACATTTCATAACAATACCATGTCAATTCCATGAGAAAATAAACGTATAAAAGCCTCCATTACAGGATGAAACATTGCTCTCAGAGTTAGAAATGCCAGAAATAATTTTATTTGTGTAGCTTTATTTTGCCAATATGATAACCTACTTATTTGCAATAAAAAATATTATTTTTCCACCAAATGCCTGCTTTATTCAGTGCACAGAACAGGCAGTCCTCAGCAAGTGAGACGCCTGTTCGATATTTCTTCTTATTGTCATCTGAAAGTATGTTGTTCAATGTTTTATTTACAGCATATCGCACAGACTCTGCTCAGGGTACAGAATGTCTCATCTCCTCATCGCTTTTACAATCACAATTGCTACATCCTCACACTTTTTCCCACTGAATCTTGATTTCTTTTGGGTCAAAATGAAACAGCACCGAAGATGGGGACAAATTGCTTCCTGAAAGAGGCAGGAGGCCCAGAGCTACAACAGATTCATGGACAATGGCAGAGGCTAGCCTGAATCCCTCATGCAGCGGAAGAAAACCAAGAAACATCTCTCGCTTTCTACACACCACCAGCAGCTTTTGACAAAAGCAGCTGTGACCACTATTCACTGTGGCACTCACTTATATCTGCGGGTGCTATGTTTGCCACACATCTCCTGACCCAAAGCAGTCTTCACTTGTGTTCCTTGAAAAGGACTTGTGCGGCTTCTCAGACCCCCCAAAGCAGGCAGATACAGTGCACATCCACAGAAAAAAAAAAAAGAAGATGCCTAAGAAACCTTACTAATCACAACTAAGTCTTCCTGTGATGGTGGAATCGGGCACAGTTTTGAGTATGAGATTCCAAGCTTTGGTACTCACTCCTTACGGCTCTGGGTATCAGACTACTCCATTAAATATTGACATCTTTGGAAGTCAGGCCATCCCTTCTCAATTCCAGCTGGAATCCTGAACTTTAGCAACAATATTTTAAAATATCAGCACCTTGAATACTTAGGGATTTATCTACTTTATAACCTCGCTATGTATGCTGACTGCAAAAGTGCATGGCCCAACATGCTGAAACGGTTCTTGGCATGAAAACACCATTACTAGTAAACGATCCATTCTCACTTTTTGTTTGGAAGTGGCTGTCTCTTGTTTTTCAGTGCATCTTTCAGACTCTAAAAATCTTAATAAGGAAATGACTGACATTAATAAGGTAGTAAAATGCTTTCAAAGCCATCACTTAGTGGCAGATGCTGGGAATAAGTAAGACACAGGTAATGGACAATTAAAGAAAGATGTTCACATAGCTTGGCTTATTTTTGTCCACGTATTTCTCATCAGGAAACACATTCTTGAGTGCAAGAAATGCCTCCAAATAGTTGATAGGGAAAAAATGCCTAATACAAAAGAAATACTTGATATATCCACAAATAACACAAACTTTTTTTTTTTTTTTAATCCAGAGGATGTATGGGCATAATCAACAACTAACATAACATCCTTTAAAAAGAAGTACACTCAGGCTACATAGAAAACTTGATTTTAAAATCAGCTTGCCACTTTCTGCTCATTAATAAGCACAACGTCACAAGAGAAGCTAGCTGAAGACAAAAATAACAGTTCACTGAGATGGTACAAGGGATCAGTTGGCTATCTTGCCATCACTATTAACTTGTACAAAGTCAAAGGTGGTCCTGTGCACTTTGCTGAATAAAGACAGGCTTTAACCATCTTGCTTAACCAGGACTTCAATTATTTGTGGACTTTTAAATAGTTATTATCTAATTCATTATGCAGAGAGACACTTGTGAGTGCAGTAAATTAGCTGGATGGTAGGTGGACTGTACATGCTCTGAATAAAAGTAATTACAGGTTTATTTTCTCTGACAGGGATTTATTCAGTCAAAGCATGAATAAATGATCAAAATATGTGTAAGCAAACAAGTATTGCAATATTGCTTCAGTTCTGGAGATGTTTTGTACTTGTTTGTGTTTGAAACCTGGCTGCTTCAGACACAAGGGCCCAAGAGAAAGACACCACAGCTGACAGGAACAGAGAACCAAGGCCATAGGAGATCTACCTCTCTTCAGATACATGCAAGAGCCAGGCTGAAATGCAGAGGTGAAAATCTGCGTAAACCCAGTGAGACACCTAATCCCTGACTTGTTAAGCAGCACCAATGGGCAAGGGTAAACCACAAGAGGGTAAAACAGTGTGTAAGGACAGAAGACTCTTTCAGTTTGATTTTTCAGATGGATGTTTTCTATCTTCAAAATATGGGAATGGACCCAAAATACAATCATATGACTCTCCGTGGGATAACACAGCAATGATTATGAACAAGATTATAGCTTATGTTTGATTTCTTCTTTTTCAATGACTAGATATCTCTTTTCTTCAGACAACCAAAGCTTTGGAGACTCTTTGGAGCCAATAATTCCAGAATATATTTTATTCTTTTTTCTTGTATTTTCTCTGGCTTTGAATTCTGTACATATTACTGAGCTCTTGAATAGCTCTTTTTTCCTCAAACCTTCAGTAAATTGGAATACTGATTTCAGTGAGGTTTCATTAACCATTGCTTAATTTATAGACTCTGTTGGCCAAATTTCCTCACACTCTTCCCTGTTGCAATCTCAGAACTGCCATGCAAGCGTTTGGCCATAAAACAATTAAATAACTGCTCTGTGTACACTGGGTTTGGCTTTAACGTCCTCCCTCTGGAAGACTTGGGAGTGCACTTTGCCAGTGCACTATGGTGTTAGCACAGATCTTGGTACAGATTTTTTTTTTTTTTCAGAGCTATCTCTCAAATGTTAGCCTTTCCTATTTCTAACCTATCTTTTAGGATGAAAATGGTTGTGTAAGCACATTCGTAGTAGCTTCACTTCAACATACTGCCTTTTGACTTCTGCTGATACCTCCTCTCACAGGACTTTGATGGTAAGACCTATTCCACCTGCTGTCTGCCCATGTTAAATATCTGATCTCATTTAAGCATTTCAGTTCCCTCTGCAGTCAAGAGAAAAAGGTGGTACCTCTAGAGATGATTTATCCTCTCCTAAGACAGCTATTTGTGACATGTAGAATGAATTCACCTGTGAAGGTGTGCTCCAGTTGAGCTCTCTACAGTTACATGACTGACAGTCATCACATGAAGTCCTTAACTGTTTGCACTTGGTAGATGCTCCTTTCTTTTCAGCAGCTGGTGAACAACATGACAATCCTTCATAGTCTTTGATGACCAGCTGGCAAAAATATTTCCCCCAGATGACGGGCATCAAGTTACTGGAAAAATATCTTGGTTGCATCACTTCTTTTACAAAAATCTGACTTTTATAAGATGGTTTTCTGTCCTGTTGATGTTGAAAAAGTTGAGTGCTACTTATCCTGTTTCACTGTTGTGCTGAGTTCTCCAGCATCGCATGTGTGGCTGCTCAGTGATCTGTTGAATTATTGGTATACTGTCACATCGTTCAAAATAAATGATGGTCCAATTAATTTTTCAAATTTCTTTTGTGTCAGAGCTTTTGCCAAGACCTGTTCATTGCTGTCACTTGGCAGAGGCCATTACGACGTGCATGGTGTGTGCATGGTAAGTGTGGGCTTATTCGATGCCTTCTGCTTCTGATAAGAACCAATAACATTGAGGAATTTTATTGAGAAATGCAGTGGTGGGTTGCCTGAGCTGAGAGCTTGATAAGTGATAGTAATTTTGCCCATAAATTGTAAGCTCAGACACCAAGAGTTTTAGAAACACAAGATAGAAATCAGGCTTTTAAATGTGTAGCTAGATTCCAGTAGAAGGTGTCTGACTTCTTGTGCAGCACGAACTTGCAGGGATTTCAATCTTCAGACTGTAGGTACTAGAGGTGTGCAATCAATGTATAAGAACTGCTGTAAAATCTTAAAGTGTCCCATAAATCCATGAAAAAAAGGCTAACTTTTCTCAGCTGCTGACATGGTGATATACACTGGTAATTAAATGATGGGGAAAAATATAGAAATTAACATCAAGTCTAGAAATACTCTAAGGAGGAATGGATTGTGGGTGCTACTTTGATCAAGGATATTGGATGCAAAACTATCTAGTGCAATATACTATGATTAAATACTTTAAAAGATACCAAGTGCACTAATTAATTGTGATGATGACACCAAATTGTAAGATGCTGAGTAACTGCATGAGAATAATATAAAGATACTTAGAGAATTTAGAAAAAAAAATCATAGAAAGTTGTATAGAAACACGTGAGAAAAACAAAATCTGAAACAAACGTTTTATAGAATGGAAGTACATTAGGACTCACAAATATGGAATAATATGGGAAGTGCTTTTTTACATATGCACTTTGGGATAAAAAAAGGGAAATTTGTCACTTCACACCCAGAAATATCCCATTGTATAACATGACTTTGCTGACTTAAGCATATTAAAGTCTGAATTAATGACAATGTTAGGGGCTAAAAAAAAAAGTACTAACAAGCTGGAGAGAACAGCAGCAAAGTGACAGGACAGAAGCAAATCTATGAAGCTGGGCTATATTAACTTTGCTTTTTGAGCCCTGAAGAAGGTGGAAGTCAACTACAGCAGGTTGCTGATGTCCGTGCCCAGTTTGGTTTTGAATATCTCCAAGAATAGAGACTCCCCAACCTCTCTGAGCAACCTGTGCCAGTGCTCAGTCATCCTCATAGTGGAGAAGTTTTTCCTTTTGTTCAGAGGGACCTGCCTATGTTTCTGTTTGTGCCCATTGTCTCTGGTCCTGTCACTGAGCACCACTAAGAAGAGCCAGGCTATGTCCCCTTTGTATTCTCCCTTTATGTATTTGAACATGTTGGTAAGATCCCCCTGAACCTTCTCTGTTCCAACCCAAATAGTGTCAACCTCTCAGCTTTTCCTAGTACGTCCAGAGCTCCAGACCTTTAATCATCCTAGTGACGCTTCACTGGACTTGCTCTAGTATGCCCATGTCTTGCAGTGTGGAGCCCAGAACTGGGCACACCACTCCAGGTGTGGTCTTGCTAGATGTTCTACCAGCACTGAGTAGAGGGGAAGAATCGCCTCCCTTAACGTCAATGGTTGTAGGATGGGGTTCTCTTAAAAATGATTAAATTTAAAACTACAAATTTAAATTTAAAGCATACAAAGAAAGAAGGGAAAGGTATGAATTAGGGAAAAGAAAATGGCTAAACAGTAAGGAAAGATGTGACAATAATTAAAAAAACCCTGTAAATTAAACAGAAGAACAAATACCTGGAGCTGGAGGTACTATATTCTCTGAGAAATAATGGCAACTGTACTAACGTAAGTCACTTGGAGTTGTATTAAGCATAGTCAGACCCAAGCACTGGGAACAAACACTTGTACTGGCAGAGGGAAAAACAATGCTAGAAAATGCAATATGTCTATTCCATTTTTAATTTCTAGGAACAGGCGTTGCTTCTTTTCTGAATGTTAGCAGATGTCAGCGCCCTGCAGTCTGGTTTCACAGCGGAGGAGAAATCAGAATGGATATGCTCTAAAGGCAAATTGAGTAATTTACATTTAGACATTCATCCTGAAGCAGAGATTGTCATAAATAACACTCAGGCAATCCCTTCTTTCAAGACACTCGGCCAAACCCCAATGCCCTATTGCCAGGGAGCAACTTCAATCAACGTTAACTTCCGAAAGCAAACTCTCTGGCCTCCCACACAGTGATGCCCTCATCAGAAAGGTGTATTAAAATGTCAGCAGGGAAGAGATGCCAATCTCTGCGTGTCCTAGTGCACAATGACATTTTGAAGGCAGTGCCACCTGGTGACACCTGCCAAACAACACTCTGCTGCTCAGCAGAGCATACGCTGCCTCAGAAATATCTCAAAGAAGGATATAGAACTAAATGAAACCAAAAGAAAAAAAAAAGTGGACTTTTTTCTGTATTTCATTTTCTAATTCCTTGTCAAGTTTCCATATGCAAAAATATTTTCTTTTTTTTTTTCTGAATAGCAGTGGGAGCAGGCAATGGGTTTAATCACTGGCATCAGTTCCTGCCTGCTGGGACTGTAATTTATCTCAGCAGAGTGCAGCTCTTCCCTATGATAAGCTGCCGTACTACCTCGAGTTACAAATCCTCTTGCTAACAGTGAGGTTCACCCATAACCAAGTATATCCATGCCTAGCACAGAGGGGGTTTTGAAGCACAGTTAAGCCGACACAAGAGCCTATAAAAGCTCTAAACAATCGAACACAGTCTGAAGCAGCATCTCTTTCTCACATGGCCAACACAACGGTTTTGTGATGCCGGCCACTGTGACAGTGAGTTGTCTGTGTCAGGAACTTACCCTGGACAAATTGGGATCTGTGTAGAAGAGGTGGATCAGCTCACTTATAGTTCAGGTGTTACTCTGTCAGAGGAAATCCCATCCTCATTCATGGGTATTCATCCCTCTTTCTAAAACAGTATTTTCTTCAGATACAGTCCAAGAACCTGCAGGCTGAGAGGCAAGCCAATGCAATACCTTCTCTATAAGCATCTCAAATACAGTAGAGTTGTTACACAAAGCAAAAAGCTCTTGCTTTAAACTGTCATACCCTTTAGCTGCTGTAAAAGTACTCTTTTATCTGTCCTCTGGATCTATTTTTACCTGCCTATTCCAAAGTATCAACACCATTTTACCCATTGCCCCTTGTCCTGCCACTGGGCATCACTGAGAAGAGTCTGGCCCCATTCTCTTGACACCTGCCCCTTAGATAATTATAAGCCCTACCTCTTTGTTTTTGTACCTATCACAACTGATACATTTGCATGTGAAGTTTGAAACACAGAAGAAAATATAATTTGACTAACCTATCTCTCCCTAACCTCTAAAGACAAAACTGTAGTAAAGAAGCCTGCTAAATGCTTCAGGTTGGTAGGTTATTTTTCTCCATCTTCCAGTTTGCAAATCAAAAGACTTGATCATAAAACGATTAAGAGATGAAAATGAAAAATGGAACAACCAGTAGACATACAAATAATAGAAACATCAGAAAAGAAAAACAACTTGTCAGATTTCCCTTAGACTTTCTGACTAGAGATTTTTTGAGAAACAAATGTTTACTGAATTTTATCTGTGAGATGTTTTTTTCCATACGTAACCATTCAGGTTCTGAAGATGAGGGTAAGCTGATAGAAGCCAAAGTACTGCCATGAGTCATTATAGTTTAATATTTTGGTGCCTGGCAAATCACTGAGTGCATCACTATCTACCCTGTGAGATAATTAAGTTTAAAAGTCATAACAAATGTAAAAGAACACATAATGAAACAATCCAAAAGCTATGCATTCACATTTTCCTTGAAATATTTTCTGATTACCCTCTTGCAAATTGTCAGCTACCCAGTAGATAGTAAAATTGTTTGAATAATTTTAAGAGAATAATCAAACACATTAACTTTTAATAATATTTTATGAGACTCATAATTCTTTGGGATGTAATAACCTCTTATCCTACTGCGATTAGTCACTTGGACCCATCATGTTGGTCTCCTGGTATTCAAGATAATCTAAATTTTGAGTAATGCTGGAAAAGTTAACAGATTCAAAATCAATAGAGTCCTTTGTGCTTGTAATGTTATCCCTAGTGAAAGCTTTTAAAAAAAAGAATTAAAACTGAACAAGGGAGTAAATTGTGAGGAGCCAAAAGATGACATAATTTGCAGGAGACAACACTGTGATGGGACTATGGTACAAGGATTTAATTATTATCTTGAATAATCACTGTTCTAATGATACTTGTCTGAAGTGACACTAGATACTTAAACTCCCTACTGTCAAGGCCAGCAGCAAGAGGCAGGAAGACAGTAATTCCCTTTTCAACTTGATGGAGTGCAAGAAATCTCATAGTAATGTTAGCAGCCCATAACTCACCAAGCCCACCTTCCCATAGTGTGCGAAGTACTCCATCTCTCACAGAAGACCGAGGTATTTCTCCTGTGTTCTTGTCACTGGCACTGTTCACAGTCATGTTTATCAATTTAATACCTTGGCTAATTTCACCCCAGAATAACGTTTGTTTACATAAATCTGTTCTCCGTGGTAAAACAGCTAATGCCTGAGCATTTCAAATGTTACCCTATTAATGGAAGACAGGATGGTGAGAGCAGACGTCCTATAGAAAATTACCACACTCTCCAATTGCCTGTGTTAGTCTTGCCTGTCGGTAAGTGGTGATTAACACCCCGCTGGCTGCAGCTGTACTTCTCAATATAGCTTCTCTGAGTAGGAGGATGCACAGAGAGTACCTCATTACTATGTCTTTAAAGCTGTAAAGCAAGGAATAATGCAAAATAAATCCTTTAAACTAAAGGTCGTAGACCAGAATATGTTGGCACGAACACCTGCTTGCACATTTTTTTCTGATAAAATCACAAAGATAAGTGATTTGTCTGCTTTTACTCCATTCCCTTTCATTGCAGGTATGCAGAGGCTACACAACTGGATGTTAATAATTCTCAGCCACAGCGGTACATTTTTATATAATGCCAGAAGAAAAGCTTAGGAGCTTAGCTAACAGGCTGCTTTGCTGGCTGAGACAGCAGAGCTGGCATTAGCTATTTCCCCTCCTCGCCCCAAGCTTTTTGTTCAGTGCAGACTGAGGGAGAACATACCAGCTGTCCTGTTCCTTCCATGCTTCCAATGTGGAAAAGTCTGTTCCGATACAAGCCGCTTTTGTGTGCACATTTAATATGTAAACTGACAGGTAAAATCTGGCTATACTGCTAAGCTATAAAACCCAATAACTGCAGACTTATATCACAGAAAATTATTGCCTGACAACGCGAAGAACTCTGTATGGTCACCACCTCAATAGATTTTGGTCTCCTTGTGTATAATGCTTCTGACCAGGGAGGAGGTTGGTGGTTACCCTCACTCTCCATCTCTTGGTGTCTCTCACGCAAGCTCAGAGGCCGTACTGCAACACAGCCAAGTGCAGATGACACCGCTGCATCTAAAATCTAGCAGTGCTCTGGTGTGGTCCCATCAATGCCCTTTCTAGCTGGAAATAAACCTTTTGCCCTTTGCCAGACACAGCAATATGCCGAGCCCCTGAATACTTCTGGGTGTTGTAGGAGACCAAGCCCAGGATATTGCTGGGTTGGGGCAAGCTGCCTGGCTGACAGCAGGCATCTGATCGTATTCCAAAGGATCTATCACCTCTTGGAAAATCTAGTCTCAAAGTAGGTGAACATACCTAAAAATGCACCCATAAATGAGCAAAGTACAGTCTTGTTGCCCTGCTGCCTGCAATGGGCTTGCTGGAATACATACAGCTTCCCCCACTTCATCTGCCACAGAGATGAAAGTCAGTATTGGGAATACACTGACAAAGAAAAATAAAAATAAAGAGAAGAAAGAAAACCTGACTGTTGCTGGTGAAAGAAGTACAGGCTGATTCAGAAGCACTTGGACGTGAAAGATTTTCATTCAACTGAGTCACTGCAAAGCAAAGCAAAGCGAAGCGGTCACATCTCCGGCTGCTGTAGGGACTGAGCACAGCACCCCTCCACATCACAAATGCCTTGTAAGAGACACAGGCAGACTGAGTTATCCCCAGAAGACACCACCTCCCACTGTGTAGAATTATCCTCCCAGGGGCATGGTTCACTCATACCCAGTTTGGCCAAGCAACCTACCAAGAACCCTGCCAGGAGGAGAACCAGGAAAACAGCTGTCTCATGGTTCATGACTGAAAGAAACAGTGTGATGGAGACTGAGCAACAGCTCTTACAGCTCTGCAGAGCTGCAAGATTATTTCTTAAGTCCCAGTTGGAGTACCCCAATATTTAGGAGTTGAAGGCAGATTTCTTCCAGTTCCCTGCTTGTCTCACTGCTCAAGCAGAAAGATGACAATGATACTAGTCCTGACAGGCTCTGTGATCAACCAGCATTTCCCTTTTACCCTAAACCACTTCGTAGTATTATCGTAATTTCAGAAATTACCATGTTTCTGTAAAACTCAAACTGTTGCTGAAGACATAACCTGTGCCTGCTATTTGTTTCTGAAGCGGCTTGCTCAGGTGCAGGGTGTCCTACTGGAACTACGGAATATTCTTTGTCAGCTCTTGGGCTGAAGACTTCCACTGAGATGAAAGATCTTCCTTTGCACAGCGAAGGAAGACACATTCTGCTGGACCTTCGAAAGATTGGCTTCTGCCAACTCCCAAAGTGCCATTGGAACTGCATAAAGAGCAGCCAGTAAATGCCAGATTCAAGACTGAGGAATACACTGAAAGAAAATAGGCAGCACTCCCAAGAATTCAAAAGTCTGTGGAGTTTTGAATCTGCACGTAGGACACCACTCCTTAATTCAGTGAGTTTGCTGGCAGGTCCTGAGATCCTTAAGGAGCCACAGAAGCCAAAAGCACCGAGTATCACTGGAGACTGGGAAACAACTCTCTACTGCCCACCCAGCCTCTTGGCCCTCCCTGTATGTGCTGCCTCTAGGCCAGGTCAATGCGGGTCTTCTGTAGGTAAGGAGCTCTGCTTTCCCCTCGTGTGAAACTCGGCAGAAGACACAAGATAAAAAAGTTCAAGGATATAATAGAACTACCACTTAGATGTGTATTCTGCCCTGGCAAGCCATTCGGTCTGTAGCATGATTCAGCTTTCTGAATTGACACTTAATATTTGCATTTCCCTCTAATGCACACAGGATTATGACTGGATACCTGACAAGTCACCTTGCACTCAGTAATCACAACTGACTGTTAGGATAATTAAACTGTCACCTAACAGGAGAAGCTTATGAGGGCAGGGGGGCAACCTGATGTAAGAACCAAACCTGGGCTACTGAACATTTTATTTATCTACTTACTTATTTTGTCAGAGATAAGAATAGTCATGAAACACATGCCAAATTGCAAAAATATAGCACAGCTTTTCCTCAATGTGTCATTTATGCATAGAAACACAGAAAACCTCATAATTAAAAGAACTCATCCCATCTAGAGAATTATAAGAAAGAGAATATTTTTTCTTTTAAATACTTAGGAGACACTTAGATGGGGAGTTAACACCATAACATTGGTTATGTCATAAGGTTTTAGATTAGATTGATAATGCAAATATGTCAAACTTGCTCACCTGGAGAGATGTAGTATGGGTAAAGACTAATAAACATGTCACTGTGAAAAGTTTATAGACCAGAGTCTGCAGATTTGCAGCTCAAATTGTTGAAGCATTGTTGGGGAAAGAAGTCCTTATAGAAAAAAAAAAGTGAGATAAGTTCAGAAGAGAGTCCTGACTGTAGCAGTCACTAAAAGCTGCACAGCAAGAGGGCAGAACAGGCTGGGAAGGGACCTTGTGATTCCACCACTGGCCAAGGTCATTAGAAGTTCCCTAAGAGAGCTTATCACCATCCAATACAACTGAAGGAACATCAGACTGATCAGTCACTGATCAATGCAATCCCCTTCAAAGCCTCTTTGGCCATATTGTGGGCCTGTCTTGCCATTCTGTTATCAGAAACAGGCTTGCCCCTAAGCCAAGATCTGTGCTGGCGAGGAGTGCCAGCTTTTGCCATGCCCAGCTGATATTGTTAACAATCAAGAGCAGTGACAGCAGCTATGTTCCTCCACCCTAGATGCCCTTGCTGAGGCAGAAAGACCAGGCTTGCAAACATCAGGACAGCCAGCCAAAAGGAGAAGGACACCACCATCCCTGTCTTTCAGAAGTAGTTTTTAAGGCTGCTTGGAAGTACATGCCAAGAGCCTCCAATGGTCAAACACAGATCCTTCCTTCTGTGTCTGTTCTCCCTAGGTTCAATAGCTAGAAAAAAAAACGGTTTTAAAAATACAAACAAAACAGAGACTGTGATGCCATCACCAAATTCAGTCCTCAAGCACTCATTGTTAGGGCAATCCTATAGGGTAACTGCAGCTGGTGAGGAACCAGCACTGAGGAGATGCCGCTCCAACCCAAGCCACGCTGGTGCAGACGGCATGGAGATCTGGTTACACATGCTTAATATATACTAATATATACTAATATATACTAATATATACTAATATATTAAGCATGTGTAACATCTTCAATTCTATGAAGAATAAGTATGCCTTATTGTATTAAAGATACGGTTTGCCATGAGCCGTCAATAGTCATTATGGAGATTACTCTTCATCTGATGATGAGATGAAACACTTAAATCACTCCTGAAACATGGCATAATTACTGCTTTTCTCAAAAATGAGAAAAAAGTTTAATTATATTATTTTAATTATTGTATTTTTTAAATTTTTGAAACAATTAACCAAGTGAAAGCAATGTTTTTTAAAAAATTAAAGATTATGGGTTTTTCTTAGGATTTATTATTATGATTTTAAATTAAAAGAGGGAAAGGCATATATTTTTTGAGCACTTCCATAATCTCACTTAGACCCCGTAATAATTTATGTCAATGTAGTAAGTTACCTTGGAGCATGAATATAGACTGTCCAAAACAGTTATAACACTTTATAAGTCTTCCCGATACTTTCATAGTCATTAACTATAGCTCAGTAGTACACTCCTGGGAGCTCCAAACCTAATTACCTTTCATAGGTAAGAAAAGTTTTATCTAAATATTCACACCAAACGCATTCTCTTGTGAAAGAGTATGTCTCAATGCAAAATACGCACAAATAAATGCCTCTGTGTAATTTGTGGTGGCTTGTTGACATATTGGAATGTAGACTACAAAAATTAAGAAAAAAAATGTGACATTTTTTTCTTAGAAAGAGGTACCTCCAGAATACATATATAGATAATTTTCTCCATATGCACAGCAGTCAACTAAAAGATTTTCAGAAACAGCCTCGTTCTATGTCATGGCAAGAAACAACACAAAACATATTGGTTATTGAACTGCTGGCATGAATTTTTACTGCCTATAAAGAAGCATTAAATTGCAGCGTGCGAGCTACCCAGCTGCCTTAACAAGAAAAAGTGCATATGATCACATTATTTTAATTCTGCAATATGGATTCTTCATGAAGCCATTCTGCACAATGCTTATTTATTTGTGCCATACGAAACACAAAACTTCCACTGGCAAAAGGAAAAACACTGTTCGGAAATAATTACGGATCACTAAGTTTAAAATATCCTTTAATCAGATTTTATTTAAATGTACTAAACTTTAAAATAGATGCCTATAATCTGTTGGACAAATTTTGTGTAGTGTCTAGCACTGGGTGCCATTCTTGCTCAGGATTGTCTTCAGTAACAGACCCACTGCCTTCTCACGAACAAAAATAGTCGTCAGCATGATATAGGGATCCGGACCGATCAATCCAGGTGATCGATACAGCTGGAATCCTAATGTTTGTTTTACAACATGTCTTGGCTATATGAGAACAAATACAAACAGAAAGCATAACTTCCAAGCAATTAATTGTATGGATGGGGCAAACTGCTTTCCTACTACTTTCTAACTACATTTCAGAAGCTTTACTCAGCCACCAGAGCAGACTAATCAGTTCCACCAGAGATGGAAGGAAAAAGAAAGCAGCTGTGTGCAAGTGAAGCTCAGCAGCAGCCTGCTGCCAGGCCAGTGCAGCAAGCAGGCTTTTGGTGAAGAGCCTGAAGGGAGAGGGAAGCACTCTGTAGCGGCTCAGTGCTGTGTAATTTATCACCGCCGAGCCACAGGCTATGACGTATGGCGCTTTCAGTGAAGTACATGAAGGCAGCTTGGTAGGGCTCTATGAAGATCAATGATACACCAAAGAATAGCATCAAAAGACACATTCATCTTCCCCTAATCAATAATGGCCTTAAAATGATCTCTGTGACACACTACTCTTACAAGCATTGCTGCTGGGCTTCTTCAGCTCACTTGTCATCCTCTGGCTCAATTCTTATTACTGGCAACTACTCCACACGCTCTCCTTAGTGGAGGAATTTAGCTTCCCCTGAAACTTAAAAGACAAAACAAGGAAATACAAAAGTGGCATAAAGTTCAATGAAGATATGGAAGCACCTTCAGTCACTTCAATGACCTCTGATACAAATGGTGCATGTGATAAATGATTTTTTTTTTCTTTCAGCAGATCAAAACAGTCTACTCCCTTTCCTCTGTGTGGAAAACCAAGCCCCTGATGCATGGATGTACTGAAGCTATGTCTCAAGGGTGCCAGAGTCCCATACATTTATTAACAAGCCTTACCAGTGTCCAGTCTCCAGCACAAAGGCAAACTGCTGATGGCCTTGGTCCTTGCAGTTCATCTGCTGTCATGGTTCTTGTTAGTGAGCTCCCTAGAGCCTTCTGGACCACAACATGAAAGGTCTCTCTGTGATTAGGGGAATACAGAGAACGGCAATACGTGCTGGCAGACCTTCCTCACATTTTGGAAAGGTAAATAGGCAATTCCTTTTCCCACACATGCATTACTGAGGCAGAAATAATGCCTGTGGGTCCTCAATCCTCCCACTTGGAAATAAGCTTTCAAGGCAATGCATTATTCATTCACAAAAAAACCCAAATACTATGGTTTTGCCTTGGCTGAGCCAAAACAGATGCTGCTGCTCGCAGGGGCAAGGGGACTAATACATGAGTTAACACATCCTAGATAAATCCCTTTTTTTTTTTTAATCCTTCTGTCTTGGCTTGATCAAGTCTTGAGTGCTAATGTCAGGGTGAAATTGCTCATCTGTAGAATTTATCGTCACAGTCTTGAGGGCAGAAACTCAGAAGCCATTTAGAAATGGTCTTCCACAATGAATATCCACCAGTAACTCTAAGATACTTCCTGCATCTGTGAGACACAATCAGCCCTCAATTCACCATGTCCAATTTACTGCTATTCAGCTCTGTGTTGAGAATGGATAGAAAGTCCTCTGCTTTTACTATCTGGCTAGAGTTCAGTTCTGCTTCATTAAAAACATCCCTCAAGCTAAATATATGAGATTTCATTAGGATCTTGATAGATATTCATTTGGTAGGGGTCATGACCAGGATATTATATAACTATTTTTCCTGCACCTAAAACATAGTTCCCTCAAGACACAAAGCGGAACCCATTGTGCTGGCAAATCCAAACCCCATGCATATGTTTGAATTCAAAATTGTGCTTTAGAAAAATTCTGTTACGGACCAAACTAAGTTGCTACAGCCCTACAGCATCCAGTATTAGTAGCTTTGCAACTGTGCCTTTCCAGACATGACTCTCCAATGTGATGCTGAAACTTGCAGCCATGAAATGGCTTATATATACTTAAGAAACAATTACAGCTAGTGATGAAGAAATAATTCCCATGCCAAAAATATTTCAGAAATTAGAAGAAAATATAACTCAATTTTGATTATAATTAGGTTTCCTGTGGTTAGTTAAATGTTTTCTCATTACCTTTTCGTTCTACCAGTGTAATCAGTCACCTGGTTCTTTATGAACTATGCACCATGCTGTACATGCAAAACTGTCTGGAGATAGGCTCAGGACCAACTTCTGCAAATGTGATGCCCCAGGCATGAAATAATATGGGGACATACATACTAAGAAAAATAATAATAATAGTAATTAAAGAACAAAGCTGAGCTCCACTTTATTGCTTTAAACTAATGTAGTTATTATACCAAGCAACAGGACTTTAATTTCTAATTACAGTATTTATTTTCCTAAACAGATTTCAAATTTGTTGCAAAAACCTGGTTAATAAGACTAAATAAACAATGTTCATTGGATAATTATGTTGAACTATGTAATTCTTTAGAAAAACAAAAATGAATCAATAGTTTTCTAGTCTTTGGAGAAGAAGCTATGTTTGGATTTCATTATTAAATGTATCATATCTTGTAAAATTCAGACTTGAGTTAGTTCGAAGAGTTGCTTGCAAACCGGATCTGTATTTGCAACAAACACAAAAACTCTAAGGAATGTTTTTCACTGCTTAAAAAACCTCTATTTTTGAGTATGAGACTTCTTAGTGAGATCTTATTTTCCTCTAAATGGAAAGGAAATATTGGTGGGGAGGCTGAAACAAGGAATAACAACAAAGAAGGAACTTCTACAAACCTTTGCACATTTGCATCCATTCCATTCCAGCTTTTCTGCTTTGCAGCACAAATCAATAAAACATATTCACACCTTTAAGAGAATACAGAAATGGAACAGTTCTAGCAAGTACCCCATTTACCACCAGTAGGTACATTAAGATGGGTCTTTGAGATTAGGTGCTTTGTGTAGACTCTCAATGAAGCTCATGAGCAGTTCATTAGCTCTGCTCTAATTCCAAGACCACCATCTGCATTCCTACTCGAACACTGTATTTCACCTGGACTGAAAATGAAATACAATATATGATTTGAGTTTTGCTGTGGATTTTTTTTGCTGGGAGTTGCACAGAGAGTGTAGGAGAGCATCTACCCCTATTGCTGCTAGGTAAACGTTTTGCAGTGAAGTTCAAAGTACTTTCTCCTATGCTGTTCTTCTCTTTAAGCATCCAAACAGCATTTTAACCAGAAGTGTATCCTAGATCAAGATGTTGATCTTTCATTGTGTTTTGTCACTGTGAGACTGAAGACAAATGAAACCTTTTTTCATTTAACCTTTAATTGTTAACTGGGATGAGAGTAGCATCATAAAATCACGTCAACTATTCCCTAGATAATTGTTTGTATTTGTGCATCCATGTGCGCTCGATTCAATACATTATCAGTATCAACCACCTGTTCTCTTTACTAGGTATAGGGAATACAAGCAATACTCTAAATGTTGATGTTGTCACATCTAATTGCCCAAAATAAACCTGACAATCTTCTAGGGAAGTGCACTGCAGGTATCACTACATACGCTTACTGAGGGATGTCTAGTGAACAGTCAAAACAGATCGTGGAATGGCAGAAAACACTGGTGTTCCTACCTAGGTTTTAAATACCACAGACTTAATCAAAACTGGTGATTGCAAAATTTGGAGCAACTGGCCTGTGATTTGCAATTATTTGTTGTGAGAGGCAAAAATTTCATGAAATGCAGTATCTTAGAGAAAGGGAAAATTTTACTTGGGAGGCATACATGACAAAGCCACTTCTCGAGAAATGCTGATGCATTTTGCAATTTTGTAAAAAATAGGCAAAATTCAGAGCCAGAAACCCATGAGCACAAATAGTCCCTGACAATTTATAATTCTGCACCATAAATAGCTGGTCCATAATTCATTGACAGAGAGTTAATGAGAATATTTGTAACTAATACTCATAAGAAAGATAAGGAGTGGTATAATGCGGTTTATACTTTCCTACAATACTTCTCAAGGACAGCAGGGAAGGCTTCCTGACAGCAAAAAGCAACAAGAAATATTGCACTGACCTACTGATTTCCTGCATTCCCATCAAAGTAATCCATGTGTAGAGACATTAAAGAACAATTTGTCCCAACTGACAGTTTCCAAATAACTAGATGCCTTTTAATTGCTGGCATCATTAACCTTAATAGTATAATTGTGTAGCTCCAAATAATAATAATAGGAATATAATTTCCCCTCACTTCCAAATCGTTCAGCAAAACTAGAAAAAAAGTGTTGCACAGAATCAAGTCTAAGGAAGAGAAAGGGGGGAAAGTTCTTAACAGATAAACCCAGGAACTTTTATCAGTTTTATCTGTGACAACTCACAACCTTTAAGTAGTAAATATCTGCACGTAAACTTCTTTAGACAAGTAATAAATATTAATAATTGCTAACTGCCTATAGGTTTGAAGTGACCTTTTCAAACAACATGTCAGCTCTCCCCATCTCGAGGACACACTGTGGAACATTGTATAAAACCAGTGTTGTCTTGAATGATTCATTTGTGAGCACGCCCAGGATTCAGCAACTCTACCTGCCAGAGTAACCTCTGCTGAAGACACGTTGACATACTCTTTTATTGACAAGCTTAACCACACATAAGAAAAAAATAAGGTGCATGTTTCCACTCCCTAAATAGCCAAAAAGGTTTCTCCTACCTTTGTCTGGAGTTTCTGAGACACACACTCGAGAGAGAGGGGAAGACATCTCTACAAGGCAATTCAGATTCCGTGATCTGAATGCCCCTCTGGGGGCAGTAGATGGCTTAGTCTGTACCCAGTTGGTGATGAGATGCATTGAGATTAGAAACAGCTATTGTGTTTTAAAGAGAATAGCACATGTGAAGGGAAAGAAAAATTCATTTTGTCAGAAAAATCTGACTCAACAATTTTCATTTCTATAAATAATCAAACTATTCTTTTTGGTTTTTTGCCATAGTAATCTCGGAAAGGGAAGAACCCAACAGATAATCCTGTTCTGCATCAGGGAGTTCCATGTTGCAAATGTCTGATACAGCACAAACATCTGGGTAAAGAACACCGGCCTTCATAGGGAGACAGTTGCTGAGTGTTTAAGTACATCCATAAATGCTGTATTAAATATTAATCCCATGCTTTGCAGTTCTATATGTCAGTGAAAAACACAGAATTCAACAATATAACCAGAATATTGCTCTTTGAAAGAAAGTCTTATTAGAAAGCAAAAACTCAGGAAGAACAGCGTCCCGGATAACGTATGAGGTTGGTCTTTGACTCTGTTCCTATTTCAGCCATTGTGATACTCTCCCAGTTGTCCTTTGCCAATCTCTTCACTATCTCTTGACTCTTTCCTCGTATACAAAACAAGGATAATGATTCTTAGTTCTTTTAGGTAGTGCTTCAAAATGCATTGATAAAAAGCTAATCACTACAATGAGGTTTTCTATACTAATTATAATTGTCCTGAAAGAAAAAAATGTATACAAAGAGGCCAGTCCTTAAGATTTGGCCTGTAAAGTATGCTTCACAGAAATAATTACTTAATGAAAGTCTTAGAATCATAGACTCATAGAATCACCAGGTTGGAAAAGACCCATTGGATCCTTGAATCCAATCATTCCTATCAATCACTAAACCATGCCCCTCAGCACCTCGTCCACCTGTCCCTTATACACCTCCAGGGATAGTGACTCAACCACCTCCCTGGGCAGCCTGTGCCAGTGCCCAATGACCCTTTCCATCTTGTTTCTTAAATGCTAAAAAATCAACAAAGCACTAAGATTACAAAACTTCTGATGCTCATACTTTCAGTTCTGCATTAGGTACACTGACTTTTTCAGTGAGGAGCCACACCTAACAGTAGCAAACACTTTCCTTTGTACCTACATTCTCTGATGAGCAATACCACACTGTTTCGTCTGCAAATGTATTTCCAGGGAGCAGGCCAAGTTTGTTTTCCCGATCGATTGCTATAATATCCTTATACTGCTGTGTTTGGTTTGGTGTGACCCATGCTGGGGCTTACATGTCTATCCTGTTCTGCAGCACTACAGAAGGCAATAGCTATTCTTCACAAATCTTTCTTCCCTGAAACAGAGTATAACGTGATCAGTAAAAACTAGATAGGCACTGCTGTGCCTTCAGATGTGCTATTTTAATTCTTGGGACAAAAGTGCAAGGCTTCAAAGTTAGCCACAGACATACTTAATGCCCTAACTAGAAAAGTCATTGGGTGGTCTGAGGTCGTGTGTGTGCACTATCTCAAATATTTTGAAATTTAGCACTTTTGCTAAATATTGCATTTTCCTCCCCACTGTGTGCTCAGAGTTGATGCTTACATAGAAATATTGTATTGTGGGACAGATCTATAAAAAAAAAATCAAGAGGATTTGATTATTTGATTTTAAAAAATAACTCAAACAACCCAGAATTTGAGTAACAGTTGTTTCTGTAAAAGGCTCGGGTCTAGCAAAGCTATCTCCAGTGCATTATTAATATTCTTGTTAAAAGGGACATTCAGACACTGCAGGTCTCCAAAGCTGCCTTGCTGAGATCTAGGTAGCAGGAGTATTAGGCGTGGAACTCCCAGCAGAAAAGATGAAAGCTTGAGACATCCCATAGACAACCAGTAGCAATCATGTCATCAGTCATCTCCAAATTTTATCCAATCCACTCTCATGAACTGTTATTTAATATGGCTTTGTCTGAAGAGAGAGCTCCTAAGAGAGCTCCCGCTTCCAAACAGGGGAAGATAAAAAAGATCTGTCGTTAATCTTTCATACTAATACAACAAGATTGAACTAATGAAATACAATTAGCAAATCTGTTCTGTGTAGTGAAATCCAGCCAAGTCTGCTGCTTTAAAACTTTCCACATTTTTGTAAATGCCAGCTTTTGTCTTTCTCTTGCATTTTTGAAAATTCCATGTTATTCCCTTTTTAGCTGCATGTTTTAGATATTCTGTTAGGATAATTGGACATGGACATTGGGGCATAAATGTTCCTCTATGAAAAACTCTGGGAAGGTGGGGTAGATTGCATTCTTGCTTTGCCACTAAAACCCTTTTTTTTGTCTTAATCTTCTCTATAGACATCCTTAGACCTACAAGAAGAAAATAATCAAAAAGAAATACAAAGGTTGTCTCCTACAAAGTGTTGATATCAGCAAAGCACATACTTTGTGTACAAGGAGGTAGTGTTTTCATTCATTAATACGTCAACCAATTATTACTGCTTTTTGTCACCTGTAGAAGTTACGTCTTGCTTTTCAGCTGCAGACTAGAGGTTACATGTTGGGAGATTGCTGTATAAACTGTATGTGCTACACATTGTATAGCAAAAGAGCTGACATTTCTTGGGAACAAGTCACCACACTTGGTGACCTCTGTGTTACATGTGATGTTCGGAAATGTCGTTCATTAGATTGTGACAGCTGCTACCAAGTTTTGCTTCAGAATGGAACGTAAAAGTGAAAGCATACCAAGATCAAAAGTAAGCTTTATGAAATATTACTGCTGTTGAAGAGTTAGAAGAGAAAAAAGTTTAGCTGCTAAACTCTCATAAGACTCCAGGACCTGATAAGTGAATGTCACCTTAAACAAGCTCATCTGCTCTGAGAAGAACTAGAAAACAGACTTTTTCAGACATCTGAACTGAAGAAGTTTCTTAATTCTGTGAGTGATCACACAAAAGGATCTCTGGAGGGATAATCAAGATGAAAAATACCTGGTCTGTGTAAATAAAGGTGATACCGTAACTAGCATAAGTTAAAAACATATTTCTAGCAGTTATAGTGACCAACAAGCAACTCTGCTATAAATGTGCTTTAGGAAGCTCGTAAGACTAAGACTTTAAAAGGGAGTTTACAAACAGAATTAAACACCATACACGTCCAGGAGCTCTTGCTTAATTTGATAAAAGCTCAAGGAGAGTTTCTCTCCAGACCACAGCAACAGATTTTTTTGATTGAGGCAAGAGTAAACCTGGGAGTTATGTCTCCTGCCTTTGGATCTTCTGTTTCTTCTTTAAAGCTATAAAGGATTATTCCACTTCTCTCTTCAGACAAGCCTAAATAATTGTGCCTTTCTGTAAAACTCATACCATGAAACAACAGCAACCTATGAGACTGACCAAGTCACATGCAGTAGTTTAAATGGTGTATTACTGATTGATACTTTACTTTTGTCATCATAACTATATTTTTCCAACTTCTTTTCTACCTTAGAACACAGCTGTTACATATCAGTTTACATGTATGCACATATTTACACCCTTGTGAAGAAGCACAGTTAACATTTTGATGCTTAAAGGATGAAAGCCTTCTTCAAGCAACAAGGCAGATGTGCTGTAGGCTTCCTTACTTAAGCCAATCAGATAGCCACATTATCCAACTCGCTGAACTGTTCCTATGTGACACAGGAAGAAAAAAACGACAAAAATGCCACACAGAAGATTATGATAAAAAGCAGTTAAAAAGAAGAAAAAAGGGGGTTATTGCCTCAAGTTGTGTCCAAGATAAGTAATTACATCCATTTACTGCAATCACTTACAGTATTAAACTGCATTTGTGACGTGGCCTGCTAGTCTCATTCTCTGTCAGCATCCCTTTGTTGGCTGGAAGTTTCAGGGAAGGTAGGTCACTTCCCGTCCAAGCCAGTGGGCCAGTAAATAGCAAACAAGTCATAATCCCAAATGGAAGGCACTGATTTTTGAAAAAAAAGCATTTCCTATGGAAATACTGCAATATGATTTCTGAAAAGACAGAGTAATCAATTATATTCAGCTTGCTGTATTCAGCTAAAAGCTTATTATAGTCAGCTGACAGGTACATTCTCCCCTTGTTCAACAAAATGTGCCTACTTTCCCTAAGGTGTTTCAAAACCAACAACCTGTTTGGAACAAAAAAAACCATTATGCCTTCAAAATAAGTCCATCAAAAGACCAGTCAACTCTCAAAATCACTCAAGGTCAATCAATAGCAGTTACTATGAAGGAATCTCAATGGTCTTTAACAATGTTATGAGAGGTTTCCTTCTTCTAAGATGATGCAGGTCACTAACATGTAGAGATGAACAAGAATTAATTGCACTGGAAATTGTGGCTCAAGTAGCAGTCAGGATCCTTAAGAAAAACTTAGTAGGTCCTTCAGCATGCGTGAAATGCTTATCTGTCCAATACACAAAGGAATCCTATAAAAACATCTACCAACCCTCGGAGTTCGGATGATACAGAGAAATTATATAAGGAAAATTAAGTGGAGCTGCTCTTTTAAAGTTTATTCACTCCAACCTTCTGCTCCTGCTTCCATTATTCCTTCTAGGAAATATGTCTAAACCAAAAGGGAAGAATTCACTTTTATGGGCCAGTATGACCTGGTTTGGTTTAAAAACTTCTGTTCTGTATAAAGCACAGTAACAAAAAACACAATGTGGTTTCTGTTTACTTAATGCAATGTTTCCCCAGGAATTCTAGTACTGTCATAAATATAATTTCGTCCTTTTATTGCTTTGGAGATATTTCCCTTTTTCAATAATTCTAACAGAACTAAATTGTTTACATAAATTTTGTCTTTTCTCCACTAACGTTACCAATCAAATCTGTATGATAGTAAGCAATGTCAACATTTTTATGAACATTGTTCCTCTAATAACAGTGCAGGTGGCAGCTTGGTCTTCTAAAATAGGCCAAAAATTAGACTGTTCAGGGAAGAAATATCTGGCACTTAAGTGTATCAGGCATAAACAGTCCTATTTTTTTATGTCTGCTGTCAGTCTGACAGATGGAGCAGAAGGCCAGACAGCTCCCATTCAACTCCCTCCACCATGTGGGTCCACAGGTTCCCATTATCACAGAGACACGTTGGTGGGGATGGGGCTTGCTTGGAATGCACAGATGAGACTCTTCATTTTTTGGATCAATTGAACTAAATCCCCTTTCAAGATCTTCTGGTTCTTGTGAAGCTGGCTCAGTAAAGGGCACATCTTCATCTGGCCTGCTGTTAAATGTGAATCTTAATCAGGAAACCTCTATGGCTCCTGGATTACCTTTTCTACTGTCCTTGTGGAGGTAACCTTGTCTCAGGTGGTCCAAGGCCTGACCACAAGCATCAGCCTACACCTGAATTCTCCAACAGCACCTTAAACTTTGATTCTTTTGACCGCTCATTTCGAAAGGACTAGGCGTTACCTTTCCCTTCGCATCAAGCATGTCAAAAGAATGAAGTCCAGATAGGTATTAAGTCCAGGACTTGTAGCACTGGTAACAGTGCTAAACACTGTTTAAGCAGCAGCACTTAGTTGGATACCACACTCCCACCACCACAAAGGAGCCGTGGAGGGATGAAGGGCAGCATCATGTGAATGACAGAGCTTAGCACCACTGAGGAGCCACATCAAAACTACTGGGAGGAAATACAGGTACACCCAACAAAAATTTAGTTAGGAGCATCATCACAATGCTGCTATATTTTTTCGTTTGGAGAGCAAGACGACAGGAATAAATAAGAATAACTACAATGCTTTTTTCAGTCTGTCCAGAATCACAGAATCATACAGCAGTTTGGGTTGGAAGGGACCTTAAAGATCACCTAGTTCCAATGTCCCACTAGAAGTCACATCGCTGCTACTTCTGCTCTTCCTATCGCAAAGTATTGTGTCATGTCCAAGACCTGCATCAGAGTTCCTGTTTCGTTGGATGAAAATCTGGAAAAATAAATTCTTACTGTACGACACTGGCAATTTTTTAATTGATCTTTGTCTAGGGACGAAAATAATTTTTATTCTTTCCCAAACACTGATACAGATTTCCATATTCCTATCACAGGCAAATCCCTGTAACTCTTATGTCAGGGTGCTTAAATCTAGGCACACTTAAGGTTAGTCCTGCTGCTATACAGTGTCCTATTTAAGTACGTTGCTTCTTAGTAGTAGATACACTCCTTATAGAATCATCGAATCATAGAATCCTTAGGTTGGAAAAGACCTTTGAGATCATCAAGTCCAACTGTACCTGTCCACTACTAAATAATATCCCTAAGTACTTTGTCTACCCATCTTTGAAATACCTCCAAGGACAGTAACTTAATCACCTCCCTAATTATGTCTAATTTCCTAAGACTTAACTTACTCCCTACTCCTAAACAATATTTTTAGTAGTAGTTTGGACATTTGTTCGGCTAACCACAGTTTCACACTTCTTTCTGTGACTTCCTTAGTTCCAAAACAACACCTGCATGAATTAAGATCCTAATATGGATGGAGGAGAGGGTGACTGGAGACAAAGAATGATACTTTAGGAGTTTAATGGCCCCAAAGAAGGCAGAAATGGCTTCTCCTCCAGCTCACAAGTTGAAATACTACCACCAAAGTAGTGTGAACACAGAGCTTGAAATTCTCATTTAGTTCCCTACGTGAAGTCTCCTTATCCTTGACTTGAGAAGAGCAAGATGAATTTCACTAATGGAGAATTTCAGGACAGTGCTTGATGCATACTGGCTTTATAATTAAAAATATACAACTGAAGAAAAGATGGTCATAAAATGTTGCCTAGGGCTATATTTAATGCATGATGTTGTTTTAGTTTCCTCCTTACATTATATTTTTATCATCAACCCAGGGAGTTCATTAAATCTGTAAAGCTGTTGGAAGTTATCTGACAGCAGATTGTATTACTAGAGAGAACTATCGATTCAGGCTACTCGATCCCATTACAACACACTTCCATAAAGCTTGCAAGAGGCAGCAATCTGTTGCTTCTGCACTGACTACAGTTATTTCTCATGGATGGAATAATGAAATGTTTTCTGATGTATAATCATGACAGATTTTATCTGGAATGAGTAACACAAGTAAAAGTCAGTCATAAAATATAGCATGGCTGAAATAAAAAGAAGCAAACTCCTCTGCTCTTCTATCAGACTGACAAATAACTAACACATTGTGGAGCTCCTTTCATATGACATTAAATCTCAATCAGTTTTTTTCCTGCTGTGAGATTAAAATGGAATTATTTATCTGGAATATCAAAAAGGGCACTGCATCATGAACTCTAAACTCCTTGTTTTGATGAGGTATCTTTCCCAATAAAGACTAAACAATGTCAAATGGACTCCTTCAGCATTGAAGAATTGATATATGGAACTTTCACCAGGACTGGAAGCCATCACTTGAATCTTAAAAACAATTCTTAAACAGGGCTCCTATCATACATAATTCTTATAACTGAAATTCATTAGCCTGAAATTCATTAGCCTGAATTCACAAGGAGGAACTCAGCTTAAGTAAATTTGTAAAATGAAGGACCCAGAGAAACTCTTTCAGCAAGTTTTACAAAATGAAATATCAAAATATATGTACCGGTTTATGTTATTGTATTGACAACTCTCAGAATTATATTGCACCAAAGCAGTGTCATACTTTCATATGATAATTTCAGTACTTACAATTTAATCAAATTTGCATATTTGTGGCTAAGACTTTTAAAGGCCAGTATGCAGACAAAGTTGGGTTTTTTTCTTCTTGGGAGTCAGTGTTAGAGTAAAATAAGAAATCCCTATTTTCTCTGCTATCTAGGTCACGTATAAGAATTTAGAATTCCCTTAATGGAAAAGCCTGAACATGATTATTCTTTGGAGCAACAAACCGCAGCTTAGTTGCTCCTCTTACTGTCAGGAGCACATGAATGTTGATATATTATCCAAATTCGGCCAAGTTATACCACTTCTGTGAAACAGATCACACATGCCAATACATGAAAGACTGACTACCTTAGGGAGGGAAGGGAAGTTGCAAAAGAAGAAGATCAAGGGAAGTCTAGGAGCATGCTTCCACTCAGAAATTAAATTTTAGGGATCTCTCCTGCTGGTAGGAGAGAGATCCAGCTAAGTGAGAACCTCACAGTCCTTCAGCATGGCTGCTGGTCCACTCATTAGCAAAGAGTTACCTGCTGCCTCAGGAATTGACATCTAGTCCCTGCTGTGATTGCAAAGGAGCCTCCTCTTGTACACGATTTGCATGTGATGGCTTGTGTCAAGTGCTGTATTTTGGCACCTTGTCCCACCTTCTCACTGCCCCCTACCCAGAACATTTCTTAATATTTAAACTAAAAACACTAAGATGTCTCAGTACAACCGGTGAGTGAAGAATTCTGTATCCAACAGCTCATCCACCTCACAGATCTGGTCCTTCTGTACTGTCTCACTATAATCACAAAATAAGCTGTTGTCATGGTGAATATACATAATAGGCATCTGTCAGTCTAACATCTGGATTTTAAGTCATACACACAAAAGAACTAAAGTAAAACAGCATGAAACAGCCTTACCTCTGGTAGTTCTTGACATCCACGTGCTTAACTTGGCACTGTAATAGTCTTCTGAAAGCCTTTTTTTCCTGCATGCCTGCACATCTACCTTTTATATTATTACAAAGTACCTTGTACTTTCATTGCATCCTGTGGTTTTAAGCTGAAAGAGGGGAGATTTAGATTAGGTATTAGGAAGAAAATTTTTACTATATGGGTGGTGAGGCATTGGAACAGGGTACCCAGAGAAGCTGTGGATTCTCCACCCCTGGAGGTGATAAACCTGAGCCATGCTTTGATTCTATGATCCTATGAATGTCTGTTCAGTATTGGAGTACTGCTTAGAAAGGAGCATGATAAAATGTAATTTAATTTGGAAAAGGATGCCTTATACATGCAAGGAATCAAAATACAGCAGAAGACGCCCCATGTGAGCTGTGGCATCAGCAAGCGTAAAGTAACAGATGTTGTACATCTGAATTAAGGCTTGAGCTCCAGTTGTATTCATTTCTTGTGGTTAGAACACACAAAACCTTTCCACTGTTCTTTGCTGGGGGGAGCCCACACTACAGACCTTCCAAGCAGAGCTCCTCCACTCAGCTACTTCACTTTATGAAAAGCACAGGGATAATAATCTGAGACCTTTCCACCTCTATCATCTCTTTTCCAGCAGATTCACTGAGGAAAAACAGGCAGACAAACATGCTACAATCACATAACCTGGAAATTACTTTGATAAAATGCTGTTGAGAGCTGAACAGAACAGAACCAGCAATCAATAAACCAAACGCTACAACTGGACAAGCAAAAGATGAGAAAATTTGCTTTGAAAGACAGTTGGCAGCAGAGAGTTCACACATGTTGTCTGGCATGGTCAGATCTATAATTAGAATAGTGTAGAAACCTCTTTTATAAAGGTATGCTTAGATGTTACCAAATCATTTCACAAATAGCTTTGTGATACTTCTGCACAGGGTGATTTCAGAGTTTAGATCACTGTATCACAGCTTTATTTCTGAAAACTTGACCTCAAACTCAGTAGCTGCTCCCCACTGGGCTTAAGAAATAGCTGAAGATGAAGCACAAATAATTCTAGCAAGTCTCCTACCAGCAATAAAGCAAAAGTACATAACACAATAGATCTTTTCTTGCTAATGGAAGTGTCCATTCTTTCCATAATGTCTGGAATGCCACATTAAATTTTCATTTTATTTTTTGAATGTTGTTTCTTTGTTTTTTGGAGAAGAGACAAAACACAGGAAAATAAAGATAACTCTCCGCTTCCCTTTTCCAACAATTAATGATATGATGTCTCTTTTCTCTCAAAACTGGTAAATACATTGGACTGAGAGAAGATGTGACACAGATTATGCAGCAAAGATATCAAACGTAGCCCTGGGTTGGATAAATGGAACAACAATTAGGAGAAAGATTACTTTGCCTCTAAACATAGAATTGATGGGAGCAACAGTAGAAAATCACATAGCATTCTGGCATTTTCCTTTTATAAGGAAATAAAATAAAACTGCAGTTAACTAGGTAATGTTTAATTGAGAGTTGGGAAAAGGTGTTGTAGTGAGGGACAGTGATATTTCACAGTGATATTTCCTGCATGTGTTTAAAAAAGGCTATTGCTGAGAGGAAACCAAAAATGGAATATTTAAGTGTGTTCATTTACAAAGTCTCTGTCAGCTTGGCTGAAAAATCAGAATGATGCTTGCCTTGTTGCCAAGACTAATCTCTTTCAAACTCCTTGAGCATAGCCAAATAGTCAGTGCCAATTACACCTCTCTTAAACCACTAGAAACTCTGACCAGTAAGCAAGGAAAAGTTCACCAAATCAGCTCTGTACTCAGTTGCACACTCAGCTTGAAGCATACCCAGAAATACACTTCTCTGTGGTCTCACCAGCTCCTTCAAAGTTACGGCTTGACTAGGAAATTCATTGATCATTCTCTAATGGGAGAATTCCACTCAAAAATTCCAGCACAAAAATTTTGAATGATTTTGTCAAGCTGTCAGTTTTAATGAGACTCCTGAAGGCAAGGTGAGACAGCCCAGTCTGCTAGCCTACGGTCCCACATGACCACTCCAGCATATTCATGGTCCTTTGCTATTGATCTTAAGTTTACCACAAAACATGTTCTAAATATCACACCTATATTCAAAAGATGTCCTGAATGTTCACTTCTGCATCTGCAGGAACAGTTTCCACTGATTATGGACAAGTGCCTTGTCTAGGTATAATCTCGTCAAGTCTGCAAAAGGAACTACCTGAGGGAGTCTCATACGACCATGTTCTCCACTCAGGATGTTAAACAATAGGTGGAGGCACAGAAGTATCAGAGAATTATAGAATTGTTTAGTAGGAAAAGACCTTTGAGATCATCAAGTCCAACCGTACCTGTCCAATACTAAACCACATCCTTGAGAACATCATTTGCCCGTCTTCTAAATATACCCCCATGGATGGTGACTCAATCACCTCTCTGGGCAGCCTGTGCCAGTACCTGATAACCCTTTTGGTGAAGAAATTTTTCTTGATGTCTAATCTGAACCTCCCCTGGTGCAACTTAGAATCATAGAATCATAGAATCACCAGGTTGGAAAAGACCCATTGGATCATCGAGTCCAACCATTTCTGTCAATCACTAAACCATGCCCCTCAGCACCTCATCCACCCATCCTTTAAACATCTCCAGGGAAGTTGACTCAACCACCTCCCTGGGCAGCCTGTGCCAGTGCCCAATGAGGCCATTTCCTGCTGTCCTATCACTTGTTACTAGGGAGAAGTGACCAACACCCACCTCACTACAACTTCCTTTCAGGTAGCTGTAGATATTGACCTTATGGTATCCTCTCAGTCTCCATTACCCTTCTCTGGATGTGCTCCAGCACCTCCATGTACTTCTTGTAGTGAGGGGAGCAAACCTGAACACACTATTTGAGGTGCAGTGTCACCAATGCTGAGTACAGGGGTGCAGCCACTTCCTTGGCCCTGCTGGTCACACCGTTTCTGACACAAGCCAAGATGCCACTGGCCTTCTCAGCCACCTGAGCACACTGCTGGCTTGTGTTCAGCTAACTGTAAACACCCCCAGGTTCTTCTCTGCCAGGCAGCTTTCTAGCCACTCTTCCCTTAGTCTATAGCTGCACAGGGTTGTCGTGCTCCAAGCGCAGGACTCAGCATTTGGCCATGTTGAACCTCATCCCATTGGTCTCAGCCCACTGGTCCAGCCTGTTGAGATACGTCTGTAGAGCCTCCCTAGCTTCAAGTAGATCGACACCTCCTCCCAACTTAGTGTCATCCCCAAACTTACTAAGGATCCACTCAATCCCTTCACCCAGATCATTGATAAGATATTAAATGGAACTGGACCCAACACTGAGCCCTGGGGACACCACTTGGGACTGGCCTCCAGCTGGAGTTAACTCCATTTACCACCACTCCTCAGGCCCGGCCAGCCAACCAGTGTTTCACCCAGCACAGAGTGTGCCTGTCCAGGCCAGCGGAAGCCAGTGGAAGCAGAATACTGTGAGAAACAGTGTCAAACGCTTTACTGAAGTCCAGGTGCACTACATCCCCAGCCTTTCCCTCATCCCTTAAACAGGTAACTTTGTCATAGAAGGAGATGAGGTTAGTTTGGCAGGTCCTGCCTTTCAAAAACATGCCGTCTGGGCCTGATCGCCCAGTTGTCCTGTGTGTGCTGTGTGATAGCACTCAAGATGACCTGCTCCATGACCTTCCTTGACACCAAGGTCAAACTGACAGGCCTGTAGTTCCCTGGATCCTCCCTCCAGACCTTCTTGTAAAAGGTGTAACATTTGCCAACCTCCAGTCAAGTGGAAGTTCCCCAGTCAGCCAGGACCGCTGGTTGATGATAGAGAGGGGCTTGGTGAGTGCTTCTGCCAGCTCCCTCAGTAGCCCTGGGTGCCTATCAATTGGTGCAGACATGTCTGGGTGAATTTATAGTCCTGAAATTCCCACCCAGAAAACTCTTATACCAGTCAGATGAATACTTTGCTGTGAACATGGCTCACAGTTGAGTCAATCGCATTGTCTCAAGCTGGTCCGTTGTCTCAAGCCAATCTACTGTCTCACCTACATGCATGAGTAACCACGGAGCTCCCAGATCATGCAAGAAATAACTAATTTGGATGAGCACATAGATACAGTCCTGATACACAGATATACAAAAATTACAGAACATTGAATTTCATTCTTGTAGCTCTCCTGTAATTTACACTTCATATCTCTGGCCACAGTGGGAATCTCTCCAATGCACAATACATTTTCATCTAATAGAATTTGAATAGAAATGATAATTAACTTTTTACAGAGTATATTTCACCAATAGAAATCAAAGAATTTACATTAATGTTCCCATTTCACAAGCAGAGCTCACAGGTAACTGCAAAAGGGCAAATAGACTTTCTCAAATAATTCCTCAGCCCAGCACTGACATACAACATATGTAGCAGAGTTGGGTAGCAGGCTTAATTTCTTTCCCCTCAAACCATTCATCAAAATGATGAGAAAAAAGCTCACCTGAAAGGCTGGTATCACCATTTCTGTTCAATAACAAGGGGACAAACCAAGGAGTTGTCAAGGGATCAGACTAGGAAACTTAGAATCATAGAATAACCAGGTTGGAAGAGACCCACCGGATCATCGAGTCCAACCATTCCTATCAGACACTAAGCCATGCCCCTTAGCACCTCCTCCACCCGTGCCTCAAACACCTCCAGGGAAGGTGACTCAACCACCTCCCTGGGCAGCCTGTTCCAGTGCCCAATGACCCTTTCTGTGAAGAATCTTTTCCTAATGTCCAGCCTAAATCTCCCCTGGCGGAGCTTGAGGCCATTCCCTCTTGTCCTGTCCCCCGTCACTTGGGAGAAGAGGCCATCACCCTCCTCTTTACAACCTCCTTTCAGGTAGTTGTAGAGAGCAATGAGGTCTCCCCTCAGCCTCCTCTTCTCCAGGCTAAACAACCCCAGCTCTCTCAGCCGTTCCTCATAAGACTTGTTCTCCAGCCCCCTCACCAGCTTTGTTGCTCTTCTCCGGACTCGTTCCAGAGCCTCAACATCCTTCTTGTGGTGAGGGGCCCAGAACTGAACACAGGATTCGAGGAGCGGTCTCACCAGTGCCGAGTACAGAGGGAGGATAACCTCCCTGGACCTGCTGGTCACACCGTTTCTGATACAAGCCAAGACGCCTTTGGCCTTCTTGGCCACCTGGGCACACTGCTGGCTCATGTTCAGTCGGCTGTCAACCAACACCCCCAGGTCCCTCTCCTCCAGGCAGCTTTCTAGACAGACTTCTCCTAGTCTGTAGCACTGCATAGGGTTGTTGTGCCCCAAGTGCAGGACCCAGCATTTGGCCTTGTTAAACCTCATCCCATTGGACTCAGCCCAGCGGTCCAGCCTGTTCAGATCCCTTTGCAGAGCCTCCCTACCCTCCAGCAGATGAACACTTCCACCCAGCTTAGTGTCGTCCGCAAACTTGCTAAGAGAGCACTCAATGCCTTCATCCAGGTCATTGATAAAGACATTGAACAGGGCTGGACCCAGCACTGAGCCCTGGGGAACCCCACTTGTCACTGGCCTCCAGCTGGATTTCACACCATTTACCACCACTCTCTGGGCCCGGCCATCCAACCAGTTGACTTGTGACTTGTGACTGAGTCACTAAGGACTCACATTTTTACTGTCTCTATGTTACGTGCATTTACTCATTAAGTGTCTTTCCTATATATATAATCAGTAAATACACTAAGGATATAAAAATATGCATTCTATCTGCTTGAGTATAAGACAGACCAGAATCCAGCTTCTCAGATTTATAACCTTGCCATCACTGAAACAAAGGAACCTGAAGAAAGAATATACACAAAAAGATCATAGTTTTCCTGAAAGGAAAAGATATCTCCACACCTTCAAAATGCATCCACTCCTTTTTCAGAACATCTTAGAATGCTCCTCTCCTTTACAAGCATAAAAATGCCAGGAACAAAATCCATTTTGATTTAGAGGAACCACTGATAAATAAATTATAATTCAGCACCACAATTTTGAGGATGCACGGTTATTTTATTAAAATCGGCCTTCCAGCCCTAAAATGAGAAATCACAGGAAATTAGACTATGTTTCTGCTGCACTGCAATGGCTCTGTAAGTACAGAGCACTCGCTGATTTACAGTACTGACGTTGCCAATTCCACGAGCTTATGACCACCTACAGGCTTTGCTGTTGGTCTGAAATAGCACTGAACTTAAGCCAGTGCAGGAGTTTGATTATGGAGGTAATCTCCACTCACACTATTCATTATCTGATAAAACAGCAGCTAGCACTTCACATTAGGTGGAACTTCTACTTTAATTACAGGATTTTTACTAAAGCTTGTCTTTTGCTGACATTTTAGGAAACATGGAGTCTGCATGTTTAATGTAAAAACAACTAATTGATTCTGTATCACTGTGCCTGCATTACTACTTGCAATAGATTATGGTCCTGGTATTTTAAGTGTGGAGAGGTAATGTAGTATTATCACCTTTCTACCTAAGTAAATATTATATGTCAAGAAAAGCCTTTTTCTGGGCAGTAATACAAGCATAGAATTAAGTTTTTTCATTGTATCAGATAAAAGTTTATATTAAATATGCAATAGTTTGATTTGAATAATATTCAGAAAAATGGTTATCTATAGATGGTGACAGATTACTGAAGTTTAAAAACAGAGCCAAGCATTGAATTTAATCAACAAGTGATCGCGATGGCAAAGCCAGATTCATGAACATTTTTAAGAGCAAGCCTGCTAGGAATAAAAAACAATTCCTAAGTAGGAACAAGTGGCACCTCACATGAATGCTGATCTTCCCAGCTTTATCAGTGATCACGAAGAAATATAGTTAGTAGCACAGCACTGTAGTAAGTCCTCTCATGTGCCACTGCATTCCTAGAAGTTTTAGCGAAGGTCACAGACCGTGGGACATGATGAACACAAGCAAAATTATGTGATTTTTTTGTTGTATTTTCAGGCATCAGCCACTTTCAGCAATCAGTTTTATTCTCCCTCATCAGGCCCTCAAGGGGTCACTTCGCCTACTTAGAACATCTGCAGATGTATCCACCAATAGCCAAGCAAGTCCCTAGAAAGTGGCATTTCAGGGTCACAATGCATCTGATCCATTCAGATGCTAAAAGACATACTTCTAGGATACAATGCATCGTGTCCTAAAAGTGTGCGTTTCTTACCATAGACTGTAAGAGCGAAGACAGATAACTCTGAAGCAGACATCTGCAAATAGGCAGATAAATCCCACTCTTAGCATCAGTGCAGAGACTCAAGTCCAGCAACTTAGATACGCACTTCTCATACAAATAGGATCGATATTTTCAAGTGTAAGTAAGTGCAGAACTTCTTTCCTAATCTCAGTATTTTCAGCACAATACAGGTAATAAGTGACTTGCCACAGCAAAATACTCTTTGTAGCCAGGAGCTATCTCCATGTAACAGAGATAATGCCTTCTTTGTCTGATGAGAGGGGGTAAATGACTTACACAGAACAAGAACCTGAGATCCTCTGCCCTTGGGTTGTGCAGTATTATCTCTTTTATGCCTTACAGGCAGTACTACATATCAAACCTTGCATAGCTCTGGATGCACTATCTTAGTTCCAAACTTGTTGATGGATTTAATTCAGCCACCATTTGCCTCTCTAAGAGGGATCATGATCATCTTGCCCAACATTTCTACTAGGAAGAAACAATCTGTTCCAGTAAATTACTGATCTAAGCATACTACCAATAAATTGAACAGTTCTGTTTTCAAAACTGACCTGCTGGCCATAACTTAAATACAGATACTGAATGCCCTGACATCAACAGCAACACTCAGCACTGAACCATAAATAAGTGAGGTCTGATTCAGTCCTCCCTTCCATTAGAGTGACCCAGGTCTGCCCAGCTGCCACCATGAGCAAAGCTGCAATTGTCTAAGACACCTTATGCAGAATGGCCTGTTGGCAGAGAGGGACTATTAACTGCCCATTTAAAAAGGCAAATAAAAAAATGCATATTGTACATTTTTGCAAGATTTTATGCAAAAAGATAAAAAAAAAGAATTAAAAGATGAAAGGCTATATATAGACTTTAGAGCAGTGCTTACCTCCCTCTGTCATGTCGTGTGCCCCACCCCCCTGCTTCTCCCATGCTTCAGTGGGCTCAGCGGTGGCTGCTACATCACCAGCACGCAGCATGCTGGATCATCACTTGAATAGGAGCCAGTGAGCCATGGAAAGACTAGACTCATGGGCACTAAAAAGAAAAAAGTCAATTTTGAGGTAATTACGTGTTGAATGCCCTTCTTAACCTGCAGCTGTTGGGGGCATTCAGCACATATGGTTAAGGTTGATGAAATTTTTAAAGTCACTGAAATTTATAAGGTTACCTTGGCAGGTCACTCAGCTTGAGTTTTTTTTCTTGCTGGTGTACAGAAAGAGCCGAGAGTGAGACTACACTGTTTACTGACTGTAAAAATGGAATGCAGCTATGCCGCATCAGGAATTGCTCAAGGACCAAAACTGAACCAAACCTCCTCAGTACTGCAGGACAAATGACTGAGGGGGAAGGAAAGGAAAGACAGGAACAATTATCCATTGCCTCCTTTAAAGTGCAACATCACTGCTGGGACTCTATCCATCCCTCCCCTCCAGCCTCAAAATAAAGGGAAACATTCTATGATTCTGTGATTTGTGAAGATGTGATTTCCTTTTCTGACTGCTCCATGTGATTGGATGTGGGTAGCTCCTACAGTGAGCACGGGAACTCCCTATGGCCTTCAGACTATTTTTTAGCTCAGCGAGAAATTTTGACGATTCTGTTTTGGATGGAAAAATCCTTGAGAAAGATCACTTTTCTTTCTTCTTCCAAAGAAACACAAGGACAGGAAGGGATTAACTCAGAGCATGGACTACTTGCCATTCCCCTTAGGTTTCTGTTATGCATCTCATGACACCAGGTGTGTGGCTTCAACTACAGCTGCAGTGAGTAGATTTAGAAAGTCATTATTACCTGAAACAGATTGAAGTCAGTTGGGGTTCCTATTTCCAGTCAGCTCTCTGCACCATTCCCCACCATCACAGAACTAAACCTGCTCTCTGTTACAAACAGACCTGTACAACATAATATGAGGCAGTAAGATGTTAGCTGAACTGTGAGTAAAGCACGAAGCAAGAAGTTGTCTGACATGGAGGATCTGAAATGATCTTCCCCAACAGAAGGATGAGGCTCCTTTGTGTACATCACTTGATAGGAAGGCTCCAGTGTTCAGCCTCGTACAATACCAGTTCAGTGCTATTAGAGTATTTCCATTCAAGTCACTGTAGAAATGTGTTGGCATTTTCAGAGAACTAATCATGATAAATGTGTTGCAAGCTTCTTTACAGCTTTTTAATGAACAAAAATGTAGAGCTGGGTGATTCATAGATGACACAAACTTTCTATGTTCGAAGTCTGTGTTACAGGAAATCATAATAGTAGGACAATCTTACTGAGCCCTTGCCACTTCTTCATGACCTGATGTAAAGAGATGTAAACAGACCTACTCTTTGGAAACCTTACCCTTTTTTGTATGAGATAAGTTGCAAATCCTTGATTAAGTACAGTCATGAAGCACAACAGGGTAAACTGCAAGTAACAGCAATCTGCATTTAGAAGATCTGGTTAAAGCACATAAAATCTTCATAAGAAGGCAGGATTATTGCAGGAGTTCAAGGAAAAAAGAGGCTATGGATATGCCTGGCAATAATACTAAGGAGTACTTACAGAAGACTCAAATGCCTTCATCTTTACATGCAGCTGGTCCCAGTGAATTGTTTCATGGCAGTGCAGACATTTAAGCAGGCTCGTATTGGTCAGATGACTGATAAAATTCAGGGAGTAAAATTGATAAGTATGCACACTGCAATCTCAACAATCTCTGTATTTTGACATAACATAGAACTTGAAAGACTTAAGTGAAGCTTTAAACGTGGCAAGTGAAAAACTACGTATGTAGTCCTTTGGAAAACCAGATTAATTCGTGGTGCTGAACAATTTTGCAACGAGGAAGAACATAACCAGCCATAATGGCCAAAGGTAGTCAAGCGTCTCAGTTGTCTGAAAGGAGGTAAAAAGATCTTCAGCCTTAGAAGCAGAGATTGAGTTACAAATTCTGCATACGGAAAACTTTAAACTATGATACATGCAGGCAATCTGCATGAGATAACAAGCTGAGTCACAAAGTATTAACCAGGAAGTGAATGTCTCAGGTGAATCACCTTACATAAATACTTCCTAGTAAACACTATTTAGAAACCCCTCATCCTATACCCTTACTGTCAAGAAAGAAGGCTGATGTAAGTAATTTTTAGAAGGAAGACAGACTCCAGATGTGTAAACTGTTCTGGACCTGTTCCAGCCTCTAAAGCTAGTGCAGTTTTCCTGACTGGAAGAACTAGTAGAGAGCATTGTTGCTCCAATCCCTCTGAATAGGTTTGGGATTTATGTTGCCATGATTTGCTGACCTAAAAGATGGGAAGAAAATAAACCTTTCCTATTCTGCAGCCTCAAATCAGTACTTTCTTCTTTAATACATTGCCTTATCTCTGACTTTGGAGACAGAAGGGAGAAAGAAGCTTAAGTGAAGAGCCCTCTCTGCTCTCCTGACTGATTCTGGGAGAGAGTAATATGTCCATACAGGGAAAAAAAATAACCTAAGTAGGTTAGAGATAGGTGGTCTTTCCCTGGAAAAGGAACCATCATAGAATAGAATAGAATGGAATGGAATGGAATAGAATAGAATAGAATAGAATAGAATAGAATAGAATAGAATAGAATAGAATAGAGTTTCAGTTGGAGGGGCTCTATAACGATCATCAAATGCCTGACCAATTCAGGGCAGACCAAAAGTTAAAGCATGTTATTAATGGCATTGTCCAAATGCCTCTTAAACATTGACAGGCTTGGGGCATTGATCACATTTCTAGGAATCCCATTCCAGGGTTTGACCACCCTCTTAGTAAAGAAATGCTTCCTAATGTCCAGTTTAAAGCTCCTCTGGTGCAGCCTTGAACCATTCCCACATATTGTGTCACTGGATACCAAGAAGATCAGAACCACCTTCTCTACTTCCCTGTCTCAGGAAGCTGTGGAGAGCAATGAGGTTGCCCCTCAGCCTCCTTTTCTCCAAACCAGACAAGTCTAAAGTCCATAGCTGCTTCTTGGACATTCCTTCCATCCCTTTCACCAGCTTTGTTGCCCTTCTCTGGACCCATTCAAGGACCCTCCTTCTTAAATTGTGGAGTCCAGGTCTGCATGCAATATTCAAGGTGAGGCTTCACCAACACTGAATACAGAGGGATAATCCCCTTTTTTGACCAGCTGGTTATTGTGTTTGATGCAGCTCAGGATGCGGTTTGTCCTTTTGGCTGCCGTGGCACTGCTGACTCATACTGAGCCTGCTGTCAGCGAGCACCTCAGTAGCCCTTTCTGCAGGGCTGCTCTCCAGTTACTCCTCTTCTAATTTATACTTGTGCCAGGCATTACTCTGTCCCAGGTGCAGAATCTGGCATTTGGACTTCTTTCAACCCAGTGATGATTGCTCAATGCCCCAATCTACCTAGATTTCTCTGCAAGGCATCTTGTCCCTCAAGAGAGTCAGCAGCACCTCCTATTTTGGTATCATCAGCGAACTTGCTAATGGTGCGTTCAAATCCTGCATCCACACCATTGACAAATACACTGAATAAAATTGGTCCTAGGATTGAATCCTGATGTTCACTGCTGGTGACTGGTTCCCAGCCAGATGTAGCCCCACTGACTTTGTCTAAATGCCGCGTCCGACATTCAGCATCTTTCTTAGAGAAAAGTCAGGCTTCAGTGAGTACCAATTTCCGCAACAGAAACAATTAACACTAAAGTAAGCCTAGTTTTAGTCAAAGTTCTCCTTCTGTCTACAGGAGCTAATTGCAGTCACAGACTTCTTCCCTTCCCAAAGCACTAGCAATAGGTAATGGAAAAATATGTCATAATTATCCTTTCTGAAGAAGCACAAATCAAATAAAATCACCACAATACTAGCTGTCTTGAAAAGGAAGCAAGATGATCTGTTTATAAATGTTGATATGTAGCTAGAGACTACAATGAAACACTGCCTGCTCCCACAATACAGTCCTATTCACCAGTCACTCTGGGACAACACCATCTGCATCTTCTCCTTTGAAGAACTGGGCAGAAGGAAACCAGAGGAAAACGAAGGCTGAAAATGCCTCCCTGCAGTGATCTTACATAGGGGCACTATATTTGTTTCCTGTATGAAGCTCTTCAGAAGACTCTTGTTACTACTCCTTTAAGTGTTCAAAATTCACCACTAATGTGGGAAGTATGTGACAGATACAGAGTTAGGATTTCCAGTAATGATACAAATGAATGACATTCTGTTCAAACAGTTTAGACAATGGTGATAGAAATAAAAAAGTGCATTAGAAAAGAAAGGGGAATGTGCGTGTCAAAAACTACCTGTAGCTTGAATAATGTAGGAATAATTTAAAGGATGATATTAAGCATCAGAATTCAAAGGAATGTCAGGCAAGCTTGACGCTAACATGCTCATAATTCCTTTGATCACAATGTTTCACAGTATTTAGCATGTGATTGAGAGCTTTAACTTATTTATGGTAAGAAAAGTAGGGTACAAATTATTAATAGCTCATCTCATTCACCAAGTGTTAAAAAGTAGCAGGAGGTAGGGAACAGCAAGTAGTGTAATGGCTGTTTAGAAAGCTGTTCTCGTTAGAAAGTTTTAAAGAAAGATCACATATACCCCAAGCTGCTAAAATCCTTTCAAAAGATAATACAGTTCAGTCCTACTACTTCAGGGCAATCTCCCAGAAATCCTCCAGAGATACAGAAAGAACAAAGCCAGGATCCCAGCCAGTGCTTTGTCATTTCAGTGGTCATCAGTAGCATCTCAGGTTTCCAGCCCAACACATATGAGTTGTCAACTTTGACTCCTACAGTAAACCAACAGGAGGAATGATCTGCTTTTGCTGACCACTGCAGGAATCCTAAAATAGGCTGAAAACCAGCACAGATGTGAAGATGGCAGAAAGAAGGAAAGAATTGTGGAAAAAAAAAATCCAAGCAAACAAAAAAATCCCGAAACAAATAAACAAACAAAACCCCAAAACAAAATAAACAAAGCCAGGCAAAACTTGCTGCTTTTGTAACACCCGCATCCTAACATTTCCCTGGGAAGTCTAAACCAGGAATGGAAAACCCACATGTGTTTCCTCTGTGGCTGCCCAGAGTCTGGGTCTCAAATTCCATGACTGTAAGTCTTAAAAATCAGGCAAGCACCTGGTAGGTCAGGAACTGGATGTAAGTGCTGATGGAAATACTTACGCAGCCTCTCAGTAAACCTTCCCATACTTAATGTTATGCCTGACAGATGTTTGTCCAACCTATTTCTAAAGAGTTCTACAAGCTCTATCTATTGCTTCATTATCCCTACTGTTACAAAGTTTGCCTAATATAACATGCAGCTGGCATGAAATACCAATTCTTTCCCTTGAACAGAGACTAAGCTTGTTGAAAAACTCCACAGGTGCACTTAGATATCTGTGTTCACTTGTATTTTTAGAAGCATTCCTACTGCTAAACATGTATAAACTAAAATAAGCGATAAGTTAACCATGACTTACACTTTGAGCCTCTTTAAATAAGAACTTGGACTGCCAAAGAACCTCAAGTTGCACTTTAACTAACTACATAGAAAAATCACTTCATTCACCACCAGCAAGCAGACACCACTGGGATAAAACGCACCATCTGCTTAAAAGAACTCCATGACACCACACAACAGTTTATGATAAAAGTGAGATGCCAGGAGGAAAGCAAAATGATTATAAAAAATCCTATATCTATTACTCAACAGTTCTCTCACTGTGTGTAATTCTAGTAACACCTGCTTTCTGCCGTGCCTAACATCTTTTTCCTCGTCTTAGCTCTGCCTAACCAGGAGAGCTACCACAGCGAAAGCTCTGGCTCTGGTTAGCACATCATCAACAGAACTGTTAATTAACTTGCAAGGCCAGATTGCACCCCCACTATTCTGATATAAAGAATTAACCTGGAGAACTGCGTTCAGTTCTGGAGTCCTCAGCACAGCAAAGACATGGACCTGTTTGATCACAACCAGAGGAGGGCCTGATGATGATCAGAGGGCTGGAATATCACCCCCATACAAGGACAGGCTGAGAAAGTTGGGGTTGTTCAGCCTAGAGAAGAGCAGGATCCAGGAAGACCTTATAGCAGCCTTCCAGTACTTGAAGGAGACAACAAGAAAGCGGGGGAGGGGCTCTTTATCAGGGAGTGCAGGGACAGGACAAGGGATAATGGTTTTAAGCTGAAAGAGGGAAGATTTAGATCAGATATTAGGAAGAAATTTTTCTCCAGTGAGGGTGGTGAGGCACTGGAACAGGTTGGCCACAGATGCCATGTCTATCTCTGGAGGTGTTCAAGGCCCGGTTGGATGAGGCTTTGAGCAACCTAACCTAGTGGAAGGTGTCCCTATCCATGGCAGGAGGGGTTGGAACTGGGTGATCTTTTAAGGCCCCTTCCTACCCAAACTATTCTGTGATTCTATAAAGTATATAAACTTCGGAACCTGACACAAGAGAGCTGAAAGCGATGGGAATATAAAATACTTCGTCCCTCATCTCTTTTTTTTTTTTTAAAACTTCCCTTTTTTAATGGATTAAGCTGATCTTGTGAAATTTGTGTAAGTTTTAGCATCAGTTTCAGAAGAATTAGGGGGTTGGGTCAGGAAGGCTGCAATTTTCATCAGAATTTGGCAAAGGTGTGCAGACTGACATGGAATTTGTATTAGGGGTCTCAGCGAACAGTTTCAAAATGCTGAACTGAATCAACTTTGGTTTGACCACACATGAAGTTGAAGCAATAAAATTAGGGAACTAATTAAACTTGTATGGATGTTATTCTATATAAATCTAGCAATTCCTCTAAGAGGATGAAAAGCACACTGTAGGACACTTCCATAGAAATCAGCAGTCATACCAAAAAGACAAATTGGTTCACACCCACCCAAAACTGAAACAGCTATATTGATAAAAAAAATTCTGTCCTTAGATTACAATTTGTAAGAAGATGCTTTTTCAGTTCTTGACAACATTGACACTATAATTCTTACAATTTAGCACAACCCTAGCAGGAAAGACTGAGAAAAATCATGCATTGATTCTACACCACAGTGGTGAAGGCCACTCTAACAAAATCAAGTTCTTTCCTTGCCTAACTCAGAGATGAACATAACCTAAGCTTCTTCCATCCTGTTCCACGTTGCTGTCATTCTAGGGTAGATCACAATGTCCTTCTTAATGGAACTGTCCTGTTTTATATGACCAATCGAAAGTTTGTATATGCAGAAAGGAGACTGACCTTCTGGCAAATGGACTATACATCTAGAGCTTGCAAAGTGAAACACCAAAGGATGTAATGCATGGTGAAAGAGTTCAATCATGGGAGTGTCACTCTAAGACAGCCAGTAGGCTGGGTGCTTGGACGGTCTCCTGCCATGTGGAAGAATAGAGGTAGGAAGACCTGACTAATGAATTCATGCACTTACCCAGTCAGGACATTAGGTACCATATTATTACACACATCATGGATTGCCTCTCTTGGTTTTTTTCTAAATCGTTTGTTTTACTTAGGTTTTGCTGGAACTGTTATTTTTACTTGAAATTACTCAGTTTTGATGAGTGAAGATTTTCTGAAAAATCACTTCCCAGCATATTCCCAGTCTCGTTTTAGATGGATACATGTCACATTCTGAACAGCCATTATGCTTCCCAAACTCCCTCAGATATTTTCACATCTAAATGCTAACTAGAGGTGATACTGCCTACTTAGAAAAGTCAAATGAAGTCATAGCCCACATTACTCTAACAGCAATAAAAGGGTAAGAAAATGAGCTGTGCTATTAAACATGACGAAAATAATAAATGTAGTAGAGTTCACAGATGGGCTGGGAAATATTTTGAAGTGCAAGCATTTTTCTTTAAAGTCTAGAGCAGAGCTTCATGAGAGCAAGGTGCCAATAAAAGACACCTTACACTGAGACACATTAGAACTGGTGAATCTTTCCTGCACACTTACTGCAGATTAGATAGAGAATGTAATGCACTCTCTGCACTGTACTCAGGCTGAAAAAAACTACTACCTAGTAGAGGACACGGCAGATTTCAAGGAGACACTGGAACTTAAAAGGAAGATACTGAGATTTTGCTAAACTGATCACTTTTAACAACTGTAATTTGGTCTCTGCGTCTTTTATTGTCTGGTAATAAAAATACAAAATTTTGTGAGTAAATCTTTCACTGTAGCTGCAGTTGGAAAAAAAAATAGCCCAAACTTTTAAAAATGGAATGAAAAAAATATTTTTTTCTTCTTAGGGAGTTATATCTCCTTTTATCTAAAGAGAGAAAAAGAAGTCCCCTCAAGTTTAATACTGTCCTTGCTTAGGTACATCCTTATGGTTTAGATTTGTTGACTGCTTGCTGGTATCTAGTGCCAGGCTGATCAAGTATTGTTTACATCCTGGCCTTGCTGTGAGTTGTGCTGAGCTAATCCACTTAGCACACAGCTATCCATCTGCTGGCCTAAATCTGCCCCTTCATCTCTTCCTCAAAGGAGGAGAAGAAACCTCGTTACATTTACTGAGGCTAATCCCACATTAATCACGGAGCTTCTGGTAGGCTGGGTGTTATTTGTCTCTTTACACCTTAAAAAATGTGCAATGATATATGAAAATACGAGCAGATATAATGTTTCTCTGATAAGGCACTCTCAGACTCTCACAGCGAGGACCACACCTTGAGCAGAGGAATTATCTCCTGCTGGGGCAGTTCGATCCCTGGCTGTAGGCGACACATACAAGATGCAAAATAAAGGCCAGTCCATGTGCCACGTTTTTATCTGTTTAACTAACATGGAAAGAAAAATCATTTTGCTGCAACAGTGCAAGTTTCTATGCAGACGAGCCCTAACACTGATATAGTCAACAAAGGAGTAGAGTAACAGGTACGTGCACTGAAAATAACCATCAGCGGCTCTCTCCACTGTTTTCTATTTTTCTCTCAACTAATTCACTCAGAAAACATAATTACCCATCTCGACGTGGCAGACTTTAAATTAGCTTAAACATTTACAGCCACTCAAATGTTTCAGTTTAGACAAGCAGCGCAGTCATCTATAGCCAGGATAGAGCTGACTGACGCAAGCCACTAGATTTTCTTCAGAAGCGAGTCAGAGACTGTGAAATAAACTCCAGGAAGATCCACAGATGAATACAACCCAAACCACCCTTCTCTCCAGGAGTGAAGCATGCAGAACTGATACTGCCCTCAGCAGCAGGCACACTGAGCCACAGCACACTGAATTATTAAAGAAAACCAAGCCACAGCAGGCTTTAATTTTTCTTCCAAGAAAACAAACAGGAAAAGAGTGAGATACAATACAGGCAGCTTAGAGTACTCTGCAAAGTACTCGGGTGGTGTAATTCAGATACCATACCTTTGTAATGCTGGATCTTCAACAGAGCAAATCACAATTCAGTTTGTACAACACTTTAATTTGTTCTCATGTAATGGCTAGTCTCTTCAAATTTGTGTTTTTACAAGTATAGTTCCAAACCTGGCTTCTTGGTCTTCTCTCCCTCTTAAAACATACACACTCCCTGTTTTGATGTTATCTACAGCAGTTTTCAAGATTACATGGCTGTTCTATAGGCTTTGGTGTATCCTACAAACATGACTGGTTTATTTGTTTCTTCTTCAATGGATCTGATGAACAGTGGCTTTACAATCCCCCTCCCCATAGCCATTCACGTTAATATAATCCACCTCTACTCTTGAGTCCTCCTCGGGTCATTCTTACATTCTGGATCCTGTCCTCTTTTTGGTTCTCACAACTCTGGCTTCATGATGCAAACTCGACTATTTGGTGTAAAGCCAAATTATTTTCTTTTGTTGTTGAAGACTGACAGGGCAAAACTCTTTTTGGCTTTTTGTAGGGGTAGGACTGTGTAGATAGATGATCTGAGGCAGTGTGTTTCAAGACAACAGACCTTTGCATGTGTCACTCTAAGCTTTAACAGCCATCTTGCCTTGTGGCAGCTTTGGGGCCCTTCACCTCAACGCCTTTTCCTACTTTAGCTGAAAGAAGCTTCACTTGATATTAGCTTTGATTCACTTCATAACAAATCAGAATTAATGTAGACTAAGGAAGCCAGAAAAAATCAGAAATTAATTTCCAGCGTTCTGACATATAGCCTCTAGGGAAATGATTGGGGTTGGTCTCCAAGACTGCTACAAGCTGCTAAGACTTCAGCGGACAAAATGTTGTGACCGTATCTAAAAGGAAACAATCGAAAGAACACAAATACCCTGCTATGATTTAGGTTGAAACAAGGACAAAGACATTAGGAAAGGATTTGATTTGTGGTAAACATGAAAAAAAATAAAACTAAGTGTGTGTGTTACTATTTCACAACCCACTGTGCAAACGTTGCCATAGGCACTGTGGTTTTTACTGCTCATTAGTAAATAATCAAGTTAAAAATAAGATGGTTGGGAAACTGCTGATTGATGAGGAATAAAATAACATGACATAAACATCTGTCTCCCAGTCTAATATGTGTTGGTGAAGGAAGGCATTGCTAAGGCACTCGAATGCTCAATGCACTGATGTGATAGTGATTACACTGGGAACACTGTAAAGCAGCTACAGCTGCCATTTCCTTTCCCACACAGGGAACATTACAGAAATGAGGGTTCTGATTGTTTACTTCCAGAGTGTCTTTAATCCCCAAAGACTTCCCCATGGCACAAACTTTCTTTTTTATAAAACTCTGCTCCCAAGCTCCACAGCTTTCAGGCTCCCGCTTGCAACAAAGAAGATAGAATAGCAGCTCATCCCAGATGCCTACCCACACCTGGATTCCTTTGTTCTATCTTCACATAAAAAAAAAAAGGATGCATTTGCAATGACCATCTCTCTGTACCATTAAAACTACAGTGATCACACACAAATACAAAATAGCCTCACCCTTTTCGCCCATTAAAGATCAAAATACCAAGCCACTATCAAACAGCCTGCCCTCAGAGCTCAAACAGTGTGTTGTGTTTTCCATACTTGGAGAAATAAATACGAATAAAACTACAAAGCTGAATAAATAAATCCTGTAACAGATGTAAATAACTTTCAGGATTTTAGCATTTACCTCAGATATAAAACACTTATTCAGATTTTTACTATACCAGACTGGTTTCAGCCAGATTTACAGGTAAGAAGATACCAAATTTATATTTAAAGGATCTACCTTCTTCCCCTGGCCATGTCACTAAAAATGAAACCCTTTATTTATGCAAGCGTTAAAGCTCTAAAAAATGTTACTTGCTAGGAAAAATATAAAAACTTGCCTTAAAAAGAAGAACCTTGATATTAATTTTATTTTTTAGCAAGGGAATGAAACAGAAGCAATATTTTCAGCATTTAGTTAGAGTATAATTCCATACCACACATAACTCCGCCTGAAAAATACATGCACGCACACTGGAAACTCCCTCAGAAGAATATAAATAAAGATGCTAACAGATAGTAAGCATAAACAATATAAAACATGGACAAATAAAGAAGAGTTCAGAATGATACTGATGTCTTTGAGTTATGTGATAGTCTCATTTACAACTTAAATAAACAATACACTCAATTTTAATTTGACATATTAAATTGGGAGTAGGAAGCTGCTAGCTCTAAGGGAGTGAAAAGAATGGGCAGAAAACAGTACCTAGTCGGAATACAACAGATAAACATCGAAGAGCAATATTCATGACTAGTACACCAAAGGAGACAGAGACCACAAAAGCAGGAATTAAAGCAGAGGCAGGCAGAAAATGGTAAAATAAGATTAATTTTCCATGCAACATGGCTGTAGTGAAGGCACAGCAAGGCTGCCAGTTTGCACAGACAGTCCTGCAATGCATGTTATCGGAAATGGAAGTGACGAGTTTGGTAAAGCAAGTACTATGATGTCACTGAGAAACAACATGAGCAGTAATTAATATTTTAGGTCCATGGTCTTACATGAGCATTGACACAAGCACTGCATTATATCATCTGCATTAGGCAGACAAAAGGGTGTGTTGGTCCTTCCAAGAGGGGCTTAAAGGGCTCCGTTGGACTATATCTAATCTAAATCTAACCCAATCTAAAGTTATGGTCTCCAAAGATTTATAATGAAAATAGTATGAGCAATATATAATGTAATCACAACTGACGAAAATACCATCAATTGCATAATTTAAATTACTTAGGAATATTTGCTGGAAAGTAATGTTGCATAAGGAGGGGAAATGAAGAGAAAACCTGAAAAGTTTCTTTTTCAGTTTTCACTAGTCAATAGGCAAAACATTTCACTGGGCTGGGACCTCTGCTGCAGCAAAGAACATCTGGAGGAAAAATATACATCACTTACAATTACACTGTAAAAAATTAAACTAGAAGATCTCAATAATTACAAATCATAAAATTCTCAGGCAGCTAAAAGCACAATGTATTCAAATAAAAGAAATGCTAACTATACTTTCTCTGTACAAGTTTCTGAGTCAAGATGGAATCCATTCAACAATACCTTGGGAAGGTGAACCTCTTGTCACTTGAGAGAAACCTACAAAAGGTCTTGAGGAGCCACACAAGGGAAATTGCTCCTGCTCCTACTGAAAGCGTAGAAGTTCTTCCCTCAGCTTTCCCACTGGTAGGTTTCTATGCCTTTTAACTTTTCCTATACATATGAAGAAGCTTTGTCTACATTTGCCAAATATGTAGTACTTTGTGGAGCCAAAACCTCCTTGGCCCTACTAGATAAGTCTTGCAATGGTCATAATCAGATATTTTAATGACTCTTTCCTTCCATGACTCACTATTTCCACATTTTATATTGCTGTGTTCTGTTATTACAGTCAATGCTCTGCTTTCTGGAGTGGTGTGAATTACAGAGTTTTTTCCTATTCTGCACTTTACTATACAAAGGAAATGTATTTGTGTTTCTTCTGAGATTATCTTCTCAAGGTCAGTTTCATAACTTCTCCTGTTGTCAGTCAGCCCAGAATGCACTTATGCGCAATGCTTAACTTTAAGCACGATAATCATCCCACTGTATAGTAATTTCCATAATGAACTCAGAGCAAAAACTCTCTCACCAGCTGCCTCAAAATTAAGAGATGTGGAAGGTCTCAAATCAACTGCCCAAGTACTTAAAGTCATTACCACTCTCCTTAAAAGTCTGGATTTTCTAAAACAAAACTACTGCAGTCTTAGGAACCCTATTGTCAGCAGCCTTTCCTTCTGAGATCGCTGTTTCCCTTTAGTGAATAAAGTCAAACCAACAGAAACTGAGCAGACTTCTGCTATCAATGGTGGTTGTGCATATGCTTTGTATTAATAGTATCAGTTGCCCCAAGGAATTAGCCATCTATATTCATGAACTAAATGAAATAGAATTCATCAAGCACTTGATGACAGCATAGTTGCAGAACAGGTCAGCTCTTGTATTTAGGAAGAAATCTTTCCTTTAGTTGCAGATAAAGGATAATCTCAATGGGCTCAATGGTGTTCCACCCAGATCCCTTTCTCCCTTTAGCAGTGCTTCAGTCTCCATCTCACGTAACTGAGATTTTAACTAGTGTCACTAGATTGTAGTACATTTTATGGCAACACAGGAGAGTCCAAAAAGAATTTGTTTAGGAAACATGCAGTAGTCACTAGTAAGGCAGAATGCAAACAGCAGGTAGCTTTTGAAGATACATTCAAAGCCTTTCCTACCTTAGATGCTGTCTTCAAGTCAGCCTACTGTACGATGGTTATATATTATCAACAAGGGGTTCAACAGTTGACCTCCTCTCAGTGAAATGGTTCAATGTCCATTTATAGATCCATTTGAATACAGTGAGGTATTCAATGCACAAAGAAGAAGTAAGATAACAATGAACTTGTACAAAATTGACCTGACACAATAAAGCAAAGAAGTAGCACGATACAGTGAGCATGCTAAATTCATAGAGTCATAAAACAGTCAAGCACAGTCTTTCATAAATTCTCTCTTTAAGGCCTTTAATTCCATTTTTATCTTTGCACTACATCTTTTTCCCCCTTTCACTCTGTCAAATCTGCATCTTCAGGATTTGTTCTGCCCTCCTTTGCCCTCTACTCAACAGTTCTGATAAGCATACTTTTCTCCTTGATTTTGAACATCTTTGTTTCTCTTGATTGACAGGGTAATGCCTATGGAGTCCTATAAAGTTAATCATACCACACCGATGCAGGATGCTAAAACATACGTCACTCTCACAGACTTCCCTTACTGATTGGGAGCATTTTACCAACAGATATGAGTTTCTCTTGTGTCTCCAAGTCATGGTGGAGACTTCTCCTATCTTCTGGCCAGGACAAAATTCTCCTCCTTACCCCATCTCCTCAACCCTGCCCAAGGAAAATATGCTTCTGCTTCATTCTCTCTTGCTCAGATCTTCTAACCATCCCCTGCAAGTCTCAAGCTCTCATATTCCCAGATACAGGTTTTCTTGTTCTGCAAACAGACAACTATACTGCTCCCAATCCTTTTCTTTGTGTATCTTCCTAACATGCCTCCTGCTTAGTCTTCGTTAACATCATTAAGCTTAACATCTCATCAGTATTCCTCATCTCCTAGTACATGTAGAATAAGTACATACAGACTAGGCACTCTGTGAAAAAGTAATTTCCAGAATTTGTGAATTTTATCATAGAACCATAGAATTATTAGGTTGGAAAAGACCTTAGAGATCATCAGCTCCAACCAGGAGCTGCATTACAGGGTTCAAAATGATACAAAATAATATCTGTGGCACTACTTCCATAAATACCAAAACCGCCTCTGTCCCTTCAGCCCATGGAGACACTTAGTTCTATTTCCACATCATAATTTTTTCTGCTTCTCTGGAAACAACATAATTCTTTTCTTAAATTCCTTGCAGGGTCTTAGCCTGGCACCATACCCCTACTAATATAGAAATGAAGCATTTGCTGAGTAGTTTCATGTAAGTTTAGAAAACAAGAAAATGAAGTAATTAAACATACCGCAAGAAAATTACTATTAGGCTCTTTTCAGCCTTGGCACTAAAATTTTAAACAAAATAGAATACAATGAAATCCTCTGGCTACGACTTTGTCTGCCAGGTAGTTGGGGTATATACCTCTTTGGTCTGGATCCAACTAACTTCATTCTCATTTACAGTTTCCCATTAGATATTTAGACAAGTGTACAACATTATTTCTTATTAAGGCTGGATTCATATCAGTAACCTTAAGATGAGAAGTCTCATACCCCATTTGTTACCCAGTTCTCCAGATAAGTACTTCTGCTTCAAAATCACGCATCAGTTTTGAAAATGGAAGTCACAGCTGGTGACAGGGAGGAACAGTGTTCATTTAAGTATTGCTGATGCACTCCTGAGTCTGACTAATTACATACAATCAACTGATTCTCTAACATCAGGATGCCGAATGTTGCCTCAAATCACTCCTACTTGATAGGAAACTTTACATTGCCTGAAGAGGTGAAAACAGTCAAGTTAGTAATGAAAATCAGATCCAACATTTTGAGAGCAATCTCTTGAAGGCAGCTACACAGAAATGAAGACCTTTAACACTGTTCACCCTTTGTTGTACAGAAAATAACCTCGGCTTGCTTTTTCTTTCCTACATCATTGAATAAATACAAGCAATTTAAAACTAAGCACAAAATATTTAAATGTGTGCAATGTATGGTGAGAAACTGGCAACAAACTGCCTGGAATACTGTTTTTCAAGGAACTCCTTATTCAAGGAACATGATTCTACATGAAAGTTCACACACTATGGAACAGAATCAGCCTTTCATAGATAGCCCAGTAGAACTGCAATCTAAAATCAGACTTAACTCTGCATCCAACTAATTCCAATTTAGAGATCCCTCTTTGATATTTGAATTAGCTAAAATATTGCTGGTCAAGACACCTTGAAATGCCTGTCAGAACTAACAGAAGAATTTGCTAGTGGACAACTATTCCTGTGTTGGTAAATCCCTGTAGATATGTGACAGCTGCAGAAACAGCAAGACAACAAGACTAAGGAATACAGTAGTTGATAAAATAGACTAATATGAAACTGATAAGTGGCAAATTTTAAGTTAGTATGTCTCATACTGGTATGTCTCTTGAAATTTTTTTTTTTCTGAAAGGGGACTGATAAATGGCAAATGTCTGAGCTTGTGTCTTGATCTGTAGCAATTGTCCAAGCTTGTATACCCTATAGTGGTATGTGCCTTGAGGGATGTCTAAAGGGGAACCTCCTGTGCAAGGAACAGGTACCCCACAAGACAAGATAAGGAAGCCTGGAATCCACACTGCCGCACTAGCAGAAAAAGGACTGTTATTTCTCAAAGTCTGGGCTGCACCCCCCTTACTTCTAGCCTTCATCATTGGACCACAGAAGGGGGTTCTCAGACCACTCAATGGACTGTCTGTACATACAAACACAGTGTGGAGATAAGTTAATGACTCTTCGGAAAGAAATTAATACCTTCTTTGGGGTTGAGGTGATGAAAAATGCATAGATCCGTAGTATAAAAGATGCACAATTTTCTTGCTTGGGATGTGTGTTTTTGGAGGATCAATCCGCCACGCATCCAGCACTGCTAATAATAAAGGGAATACCTGCTTAATAATGATTATATAGTTGTTATTGAGTTGTTATATTGGAATCCTTGCCCAGCCACATCTAGCCTCCCACTTCGGTGAGGATTGATAGAAAGCAAGGGGGTTTGGAATCTCTGTCCTTTGAATCAAAATTATCGATACCATCTTTCCTAAAACAGAGTGTACTATCAACTCAACTTCATTTCCCAGGCTAAATTTAAAAATTATTTAGGTGTTACAGATCTACATAACTAGCAACTTGACCTATATCTGTCAATATGGTCTTCAAATATTTAATGCTGAAAAATGTGGAAAGGAGAAATGTACACAGAGTGAGGCATGCCAGGGTTTGACTGCCTTTCCTCTAGGCGCACACCCATGCGTGCCCATACATCCAAACTGCATCACCACCCTTACTTCGGCTGCTGCCCAAGTTCGTGGTTGTGCTCCCTGACACAAGCCTCATAAAAGGATTTAGGCATTTTACAGCAGGACTTCAGTAGGGTCAGCGCTCAGCCTGAGAGCCAGGTCCTCAAAACTCCCATGTCTTTGTATTTTAAGCTGTTAACACTAAACATCCAGTTTGGTACTGGGCATTGTACTCCAGAACCTCTTCTGAAACCAATTGAAAATACAGCGTGCCTGTCATTGCTACAAGAAGCTGAAATGACCCCTTGAAAAACAGGCATCTATTGACAGGTTCTCATCTCAGTTGAGGTAATGAGTAAGTGAATCTAAATCACCCCTGGAAGAGAAAACTTTTTATGGTAGCTTTGCATCACTGTAACTAGAAACGGAACTGCAGCTTTTAAAGTCTGAACTCTTCTCTTTCTTTGTTCTCCTCGTCTTTCTGCTTTTCCCTTTCCTTCCCTTTACTCCAAATTAACATTTGAAACACTTGAGAATGCTAATTAGATTTCACTTCATTCAGACAGGAAATAATGACCTCAAGCTAATAAGGCAAGTTAATAGTCCCCTGCAGGTAAATTAACACAAGACCAAATGCTTGAAGACCTTGAGGATCACAACTGTTAAACTTAAGTATGCATTCAAAGCAACTCTGAGCATCTAACAGAAGAGGTCACAGATCATAAATCAGAGCTACTGAAAAAAAAACCTCTTCAAAAAACCAAGGGAAATGCAGAACACATGAAGTTAACTTTCTTTCAAGACCTACTATAACACAGGCAACTGAAAGAAGATTTTAAGTAAATAAAAAACAACCCATCCTGAATGCTCACTGTGCAGGGAAAGGATTGCTCAATGAAGACAATAACTCATTACAAAATCAAACTAATATGTTTTAGTAAGCCATCTATCAGAGACAGCTGCCTTTCCATTGACATAACATTGCATTTTCTTCTTGTAATCACTTTACAGGCTTCAAAATACAAATTTGATTATATTATATCCCTGAAGACAAAATGCTTACAGAAATCATAATGCTGTTTAAAGTCACAAAACAGACATTGCATAGCCCATAAACTGAAAAGTGCTATAAAATACCCAAAGCATAATAGTCACTCCACAAATCATGTTGATGTCAGGATGGACAAAAATGTATGACATACAAAAAAAACTCATAGAAAAATATCCTCTCTTTAAAATACAGCTGTTGACAAATAGATGGGTAATTTTGATAAACTGCTCAAGTTTAAACTTGCAGCTCTCTATTAAAATACGACAACTGTGTTGTAAAAGTGAATGTATGTTGCTGAATCATAAAATTAATAAATTATGTGACATTGGAATAGACAATTATGAGAAACACCAAATTTTGGGGAGGGTCTATGTAGTTTCATAGATACCACTGTATCTTACAGTCTTTAACGTGCTAACTTAACTTAGTGTTTAGAATGGAGAAATGCTCTTATTTACAATCTGCTAGCTTTTATTTAAAGCTTTCTCCATAATTATTTTTTGTCTCAGCACAACTAGCAGGTGTCGAGAGCATATTTCCTTTGATTGTACCCATTCATCAGTAGTTAAGTCACCAACTCTGAGTTGAAAAAGCTTGTTCTCCTCTCCCATCATATGAATATAAATTACACGGTAAGAAGGGATACACAGTAAATGCAAAAACTGAAGGACATGCACAAGTATTCACGAGTGTGTAACGGTACAGGCAGGCAGTTGACAGACCTTTCAGGTGCATCTCAACACGCTCTAAGCTGTAAAGCCATTACAGTCCTTAGTTTATTTGGTGCTTCATGTCAGGCCATGCCCAAGAGATGAAAGAAAAAGGTAGGATGTGAAGGCTTTTGTAGGCTATAGCTCAAAGAGGCTGAGCTCTGCCTACTAGCTGGTTTTATTAGCTCTACGGATAACCATAACCACAACAACAAGGCTAACCCTGACACTTCACCTGCAGGGACATGCTGTTGAAATCTCTACATCGATAGGGGCTTACATATTCAGAAAACTAAAACAGTGACTAGAAACAATACTGAAATTTAGTAAATCTGTTGCTTTAAAGTGAAAACCAGACGCTGACAGTTCTAAAGATAAAATAAATGTGACCACTAAAAATATGATCTAAAATTCTAGCTTTTTTTTTTTAAGCACTCATTTCCATTAAACAGGATGGAAACAAATCTTGAATGAAATAATCAGCAAATATGAAATATATCAAAAAAATTCTGTGTAATAAAAATTAAACAGAATAATTTGATTGTTGCTTGCTAATGATTAAACTGTTTGAATTAATGCTCTGCATAAACCGTACTCTATGTTTGCAAAGACAGGACCCAAAATTGAGTGTGAAAGATTGTTTCAATTACAAAAAAAAATAGATATGAGTGCTTTTTCCTGTTCTTTGGTCTTTCTTCTGGAAACAAATGCAAAATATCATTAAAACAAGCCCACTAAAATGTATTTGCTTATTTTATCACTACTGTCATCACATTAACCTATTGTGAAAGGCTTTAAACATTTTCTATTTTAGCCAGCTCACCCATCTCATCTCTGTATTATTTCCTGCATGGCTCAGTTCAGTTTTGCAATGGTTTTGGTTCTGATATTTTCTGAGCATTATAAAAGCACATTCTGAAGAAGTTTTGTTTGTTGTGGTTACATACATCGCAGCAGTATTTTTCCAAACAACATTGGTATTATCTTGTGGTCTCTGAACAAAGCTTTGCAAGCAAAAGGCTGCATCATCCAGGTTCAGGGGGATCCCCGAGGAACCTGAAATAGCTTCCAAAGACTTTAATGCAAGTACACATAGGTCATCTTTGAGGTGACTGGCCCAAAGCAAAGAGAAAAAGGCACTCCAGAAAAGAGCTGATATTTATTCTAACATTTTCCTGCCAGTGCCCCAATCTAACATGAAAAGCAGTCAGAGCATCTGCATACATGCAAATACATCACACACCATTTGAGCAGCACTTTTACTAGGCCATGCATCATTTCAGTTCTAAGTAGTTCAGTTGCCTTCTCCATCATTTCATTCCCATTTTCAATAAAAATGATTCCCCAAAGTCCTGTGCAGCACCCCATTCATCTGCTGCCTTCAAACTAAAGAAGAGGTCAGAGCTTTCACTAAGTATTGTGGTTGACACCATTTTTTAGTATCAACATATGTGAAAGTCTACCCTGAACAAAGAACAATTAGGTAACTGGACCACAGCAGGAATAATGCAGACCAACCTAATTAGGTGTTTCCTACTAAATCAAATGAATATATTGATTACCTTTCAATTGGTTTAATAAAATTATCTTAACACTTAGAGCACATCTCACGCACCTCACAAAGGAGGCCAGCATCATCTGTAAATTTGAGAAAATGAAATCATAGAATCATAGAATCACCAGGTTGGAAGAGATCCACCGGATCATCGAGTCCAACCATTCCTATCAAACACTAAACTATGCCCCTCAGCGCATGCCCCTTGTGCTTCTCAGACTTTGTGGCGTCACTCTGAATGCTCTTGAATTCCATCTTGCTCCATAAAAATGAATGCCAAAAATATCCTGTAATATTTACAGTATGTTATACTGCCATGTACAGCACATCTTCTACAAGCACCTTTGCGCACAAGAAGAGCATACTAGAAAACCTCAATTTCATTAGTATAACTTGCACAAAATTCAGTTCCATATGTGGCATCTAAAGTAGTTTTATTTTTCACTCTGAGGTACCACAATCAGAGTTGCTCTGATTTATGCCAAAGAAGGTGCTGCACTGCCTTTTTGTAGGGAGAGAGAAGAGAAAGTGGTACGGCACTTCTAGCGTTCTGAGGAATTATTCATGAATGAAATTTAATACAGGTTCATCTTGTCCTTGTTTAGATGTACATATGCAATAGCCAAATTTAATAATATCAGAGATCTGCTTACAGAATTTCAATGCTCAGTGGGCTCAGTCAAGTTGAAAAACATCATAAAGCTTTGTGAAAATACTAGACATTGTTACAACTAAAATCTTACATGACAATGACTGAAACAACATAGTGAAAAAAAGTTATTACTATTTATTTATTAAGTTTGTCAGTTCATCTTTTGCTGCTACAAATATTCACAGGAAAGTAGAAAAAACCTGAATGGTAAAAGGATCTTTGGTTTGCTAAAAAAAAATCTAATTTATCTTACTGTGAGCTCTCACCTGATACAGATTAGGTATTAAGATTTGCAGATTTGGTTACCCATTTTTTAAATTATTTTTTTACTTTTTAGGCCTTCTCCTTACTTTCCTCCATTCTTAGGCTCAGCATGGATATTACCAGTTCCTATTCTATTTCGGTTTCTTCTTTAACAGCAAGTCTTCTGCTGTGATGCACATGCATTACTATATACCACTACTTCAGCGTTAAGTTTATGAAAACTGACTTTGTAGTGTCTATGTCTCTCGATGCACTCTGTTCTTTTGCTCATCTGTTGCGTAGTCAAAATTGTCTGAACTTGAGCCAGTGTGTACATTGTTTTACAGTGAATAATGCTTGACAGAGGCCTCAAACTTTAACTGGGATTCAAAGACACCATTCCTTGTAGAAACGAATAAAACCATTTTTGATACGAGCTGTTTTGGTTGAAAATTTGTCCTGCTGCTGCATCACCTTACTGTCCTATGGTTTGGCAAACACAATTTCCCCGAGTAGCAGTGAGTGCCCCAACTACAAGTGGTCAAGAGATTTTGAGAAAGTTGGTGGGTTTCTGTAACATTTCAGGTTATAAGCCTCACCAGAGCAAGGACTGCAAATGGGAAACCAGTTGGCACTGAGGGATCATAGAATCATAAAATCATAGAATAAACAGGTTGGAAGACACCCACCGGATCATCGAGTCCAACCATTCCTATCAAACACTGAACCATGTCCCTCAGCACCTTGTCCACCCGTGCCTTAAACACCTCCAGGGAAGGTGACTCAACCACCTCCCTGGGCAGCCTGTTCCAGTGCCCAATGACCCTTTCTGTGAAAAATTTTTTCCTAATGTCCAGCCTAAATCTCCCCTGGCGGAGCTTGAGGACATTCCCTCCTGTCCTGTCCCCTGTCACTTGGGAGAAGAGGCCAGCACCCTTCTCTCTACAACCTCCTTTCAGGTAGTTATAGAGAGCAATGAGGATACTTGGGAACATAAGGTACACAACATTTCTGTATCCCTGATGTACCATCCTGCACTGCCACCCAATCACTTCTCACAGGACTGGCCACTGACTCTTTGGTATCTATCTCCAGCAGGAAAGGACACAGCCTACAGAAAACAAATATTCTTCACGTGGCTTGTTTTCACCAACTGAATACCAAGTAAACAACACTCTTTATTTTTTTTACACATACAGCTGGTATATCCGAGTTTGCCTTTTGTCTTTCACTAGCATGAGGCTGTCACTCCTAGTCATCATCAGCACTTACTTGAAGAGCTGAACTTTCTGCACATACTGGAAATGCGTTTAATTCATATTTTTACAACAGTTTTTACATCCATTGCCTTCCAGCTTTAGGAAAGCAAATAACAAGATGCTTTTAGCAAACAGAAGGGCTGAACCCAAATCACAATAATTAAGTGCCTAACTTAGTTATGTTGACCAGAATAGGAGAGCTGGGAGCATCCTGTCTTCCCACCGTGCTTCGATTTCTCCTCTGGAGCAATTAAGCGCCTCTATGTGTCCACGTAACTGGTGTGTTTTCTTGTCTCTATTAACTTCCAAGGTACCTGTGCACTTCCAGAGGGAAGCTAAGTCTGCTTAAACTGTACCAACTGGAAATGGGAGGTACCTTCAGTTGATCAGATCCAAGACTGGATTTTGGTTTTATCAGTAATGGTGTAATTTACATACATATTCTGAGGATCCTTGAGCTGAGAAGATCAGTTCAGCACCTTCCTCACCCATTAAACTAGCCCACTTCTTACCTGTGTTCTTCCTGGGCCCAGTTTCCACAGCACAAAAGGTGAAAGTTCTTGCTGAGGACAGCTCAAGACCTAATAGGATAATTCCCTTACTAGGAGGTTAGGTCATCCTTCTGCAGGTTGATCAGCAACCAGAACCTGTGTTCCCCACCCCCTGGCTGACATGGTTCTAACCATAAACAATAACGTGAAAGCACCTACCACCAAAATCCATTTCAGACCTCTATGTATCTTGTTTCCTGGGCACCTCTTGAAGATTTATACACCATTTTCCTAAATTAATCTGATAATACCTATAGGGCTTGAACCTTCCCAGGCCACTAGAGTTAAGCCTTTAGAGACCTCAGTAAATAAGTAATCAGATAAAAAATGTGATTAGGCAGCTTTAGAAAGTCACCAGAGTGGGTGTCTGTCTGGTCTTAAACTCTAGGTATCCAAGTCTTAACACAGCAGGGTTTAGGAGTCTATTCTCAAACTCATCCACGGTCATCTACAAATCACAGGAGCTGCATCATAAACAGCTCATGATTCAGGCCTCAGCTGAATTTCCATAAAAGCAGAAATGATCTGAAATCTATGGCTTCAGACTGCCTATGTAGCTATGAGCTACATGTATATATAAAGTGTGGTGAATAAAAACAATAAGTAATTCAAAAGGTCACCTAGCCATGAGAATGCATAAATGCCTTCCTGACAGATATTCTTAAAAACCTTCAGCACTGCCTATGGAAATCGTGGTGTCACTTCATGCATTCCAGTGCTTCATTTCCCTCACCGTTAAAAAAATTCCTAATATCTGATGTGGATATTTTTTTCTGGTAATGAAGTTTGTAATTTTGCTTCCCTGTCCCTTCATCTATGCAGCACCATTTTTATAAAAATGTTTTCTTACTAAACATCTACTTTATTCTTAATTTTCCCAAGGATCACTTACACCAAAATTATAAATCTGTTGTGTAATAGCTGCTTCACTATATCAGACAGGGTAATTATCATCATTTGAACAAGCCTGAAATACACCCCTTCAACAAAGCACATCAGCAGGCTCCAGAAAGTTCCCAATTGCAATTAGCTGGTATTCTCTATACCTGAAATTATTGTGACCATACTGACATATTTGAGGGTTGTTCTTCAGTTCTCCACACTGGTAATCACATTATAAAAAGTACCATAAAATATGGTAGCCTCTTGAAAGAGATTAAATGACCAAGGGTGGTTGAGGTTCTCACCCACAGGACGCTTTGCCTCATTTGGTGGTTTATGTGAAGAAAAACTGGAGGTCAAGAATGAACACCTGACTCCTTCCCTAAGTGTGAATTGATATTAAACAATTGTGCAAAAGGCGATACTTCCAGGAGAGAAACATACTTTACTGTATCCCAGGGGAAAGCATGCAAGATGCAAAAATCCCTTTTCTGCTTATTAGCATGAATACTTACCCAATCAGGGCTTCTGTTCATTACATTGTTTTATTTATTTCAGATTAATGAAACATACCTTACATAAAACAAACATAGCTCTGTATCTTGCATCTTGAGTGCATCTGCCTTAAATTGAAAACAAAAACAAAACAAAACATGAAGCACAGAAGGTCTGCCTATAAATTTAGTCAGCTCTGACCCTTCGTTCACTCACTTTCCAGTAGTGAGGGAAAAAGGAATTGAGCTGTAAAATTTGTTCTGGGCAGGAGCTTGGCATCTGCTATCAAGTCAGAGTCCAGAGCAAACCAGTGTCACAAATTTCAAATACACTGACTTAACTTGTGTAACTCAAAACTCACAGCTTTCATTTTAATCATTAAAGGACTAATGCTGGTGGGCAGTCACAGCCACGCATGGGGCATCAGGGATTCAGGTAAACAGAGAAGAGGGAGCAGAAAAGTCCCAAATTATTTTGCCCAGGCAAGGGATGGACTGCTTGATACCTGTTTTCCAACGCTAGAAGTAGATGTGAATACCATTAATTAATTCCTGAGTCTCTCTCATGAAGTACTATTTAATAAAAAGCCTTTGAGTACCACATTCTTTGTTCCCATCATTTTTTGACTTGGAAGTGTCTCAGATGTCATGCTTTTTGACTGTTATCTAGAAATGTTATTTTCATTTTTAACTAGGGCTCACCAGCAAACAGCAATCCTGTTCTCTCTCAAGCAACTCCCACCTTTAGAAGATATGCTTGAAGCTAAACCAGGGTGAACTCCCCACTCTCCAATAAAAAGCCTAAGCAATGCAAATAATGTGAACCAGAACGGCAGAAGAAATACTGTGTAGTACAGAGAACCCCAAGGACAATCATACTCTTGGACGAGTAGGATTTGAAAAGGGTAGATTTCTCATCTTTGATAGATCAGTCTTGTTATAAACAGGCAGCAAAATGGGGAATAATACTCAGATTTCTCATTAAATATTTATCCAAAACTACAGACAATTTTATTTTTGCTTTAAAAGAAAACATCTGCTAAGGTAACAAAGTGTTTCATAACATTGCAAGATGGAAGCATTCACAGATTTTATAGTAATAAGGAGAAGGTGAAATACCTTCTCATGAGTATTCTTCAGTGCTTTGTTATTTGAAATGCTCTTTTCAAAACACTTCTATCAGTCATCACAGATTACACTCTTTAGGGGAGAAGAGAATTAATGTGGCATTTGCCTTACCTCTCTTCAAACTAATTTATGCTAGAACAGTTCTGATGTCTTTGTGTTAACTTGTACACCTGCTGTTGGCTTGGTATCAGAAGAAAACACTACTAGCTCACGCACAGTGAAAAATATTTTGGTTTCTGTTATTTTCAAGAAGCAGTCAGAAGCATTTCATCAACCTTGTAAAAGGGAAGGCGTTTACAGAACAGGTCAGGTTCCTATATGAAGAAAGCCAGATCTAAAAGACTGCTCAGCATTCAACTGCTCAGAAGAGAAGCCACCAGTGGATGAAGTGTCTAGTCTATGTCTCTGCCTATTTTCAGAGTTGCCACCTTCCCTAGAAGGTATACGTAACTTAAAATTCTTTTGGCAGAATAATTCATAGTTGAGATCTCCAAGTAGTTTGTTTCCCCTGTACAGCACCATTTCAGGACACAAAGAAACATGACGGCAGTTTGCAGATATTCACATTACCTACAGTATCTTTCTACTGCTTGTCCTGGGGAAGAAGTCACTCTGTCTTTTGGAAGAATAGGTTATAAAATGAATCAAGGATGAAGGCAGGACTTCTAGAAAGGAATTTTATCCAGGAGGAAGACACAATGTCTTACTTATAATCGGATAGCCACTCCGAACACATTTGTAAGTCCCAAACAGCTGTTTCCACTCATTTGTTTTAGATACACCAATTTCAAAGATATTTCACTCCGTGGTGCATATTTTGCAAAGCAAACACCAACACATAATTATCTCCCATAATTATTTAAAGCAGTCCTCAAACAATTTCTTTTCTATACTACATTGTCATGCATCTGGAATCGTTACAAATGATCATACTGTTTAATTAACCAGTTTCTCCTGATTTCTCCTAAAATACAGATTTGTAACTAAAGTTTCATTGCTCTTAAACTGAATGTAATTAATAACAGCTCACAGGAAATCCAAACTAAAATTAAATCTTTTAATAAACTGCTATTCTGAAAACTGCAAGGAAATACAATGTTTAACAACTAAGAATTTATTTTCTTTAAATTCCTTACCTATTCCAAATAAGAACTACTTCAACAGCCTAACAGCACAACCCCTCTAGACACAAAAATGTGTGCATAAAAGTGAAGTAAAAAGCACAAGTATGCAGCAGTCTGCTTCAGAAACAAAAGTAACTGCATAGAAAAAAGGGTATGTCCCATCCTATGTTTAAAAACACAACAAACCAAACATGTTCTCCCTTTCAGCTCCTGGAAGAGGTGGAAGGCAGGATTTTAAGTTAGTTGCAAATAAGCATAACAAAGAATGGATAAAGTCATGGAGGGGAGCTACCATTTCCAGAGAAGTCACGGGATTGATTTCTACAACCACTGGAAATGCTTAGAGGACAATCCAAGCTTTGAAGGTACAGCAGGAGTCTGTTCATAAGATGAAAGAATCTACTAGAGAAAGAAATATTTTAGATTGTATAGGTATTAATGGGAAATAATTGGGAGAGCTAAGTGGAAGTAAGCTCAGTGAAATTGGGGACAAAGCAAAAGAACTGCTATTTTAAGGAAAAGTATCAGTGAGAACAGAAGAGAAGGGCAAACGTCTTGAAAAATGGAATTCAACTAACCTGGGGAATAGGTTGAAAGTATCTCCTGGCAGAGAAGTATAAAGGATAGAAGCATTCTGGTGAGCTAAAAGAGTCATATTAAATAGAACAGCAATGAACTATGCTATTGCAGAGGAAGGGTACAGAGAATAGTGATAAAACAATATGACCGCATTTAGAGCTCTTCAGCAATCTCAGAATAAAAAAAAAACCTACACAGAAAGCTTAAATAAGGGCACCTATTTAAGGATGAGAACACAGGAACAGCACCAGCATGTGGGCACAACACTAGAAAGGTTATGACACAGGACAAGTTATAGTTTGTAAGGAACATAAGATGCAACAAAAAAGGTTAATAGTTAAAAGAAACAGACAGGGAAACAAGGAAATAAAGTTTATTTCTGTAATGGGAAAAGAGAGAACATAATGGGTGATGTAGGTAACTTTTAAGTATTCCATGCCTACTTTCTTTCAGTCATTTATTCTCTCCCACCCTAAATTAATTAACCCAGATTTAACAGCTGAACAGGATCATGAAGGAACCAGCTAGGAATTACTGTGCAAGTCAGAGATATTTGCGTCAGGACAGCCTTTGAACTGCCCCTAACACCCATCTAGGAAGCAGCTGAACATGTCCCTGTGACTGTTCTCTTATCCAAAGTGAAAGCATGTTGGTAGGAAAGGCGGAGGATGAGATGTGATGTTCTAGGTGGATTTCAGATTTGAAAAGTTTGGGTTTGTGCCCCTGAGGTAGAGAGAGGAACTCAATAAAGTTCTCCCACATCCAGGGTGAATGCCCTAATCACCAAATTAGTTATGGGATTAACAAAGAGAAAACTTCCAATTAAGCCTTGGATTTTTTCCAGCAACAATTATTTGATGCATTCAAATGCTTCTGAGACTTTAAATCATACTGTTCAGCAAATTTGCTGTTTCTCAGTAAATATAAACACACCCATACAGCCCTAATGATTATTGCCTGAAGGTGAACAGAGATGGAAAAGAAAGTTATAATTAGTTGAGCCATGCTACAAGTTTCAGATAAAGTTTTCAGCTGGCAGTTATGGCCTTCATCCCTGCCATCCCCCTTCACTCCAGCTTCTTCTGCTGGTGCTGCCAGCTGGGAAAGCTTTGGGGTTCCTGCATGGCATGGCAGAGCAGTAGCAACTACTTCATCATAATACCATTTACATTGCATAAATATGGAGAATTAGGGTAATTTTTCATAAGATATGCTACTAAGCCCCATATGTTGCTACCACTGTTTTCAATCACACTTCTCACTTGCTTGGCCCCCTTCTTCATCTTCCTGCTTGCAAAAAATTGAGTTATTATTCGGTCTTCCTTATATAAGGGATATGTAGAATATTAATTGACAACAGAGGGTGAGAGAAGTATATCAGATAATTCTTTAAAATACTTATTCTTCAAGCATCCATTGTCTCCTTTTACCAGGCTCACATCCGAGTCAGAAATTTTGCCCAGGCATTTGTTCCAGGTGACAATGGTACGGTCCATATCCTCTCCATATTCAATGTACATTAAGAAACAAGGGAATGAAGCCAGATTTAACCCTGGAAAATGGTCTGGAGAAAGCAGCTCATGAGATTTGGACTTTATCACAATCACACTGCCTGAACACAAATGATCACATATTGCAGAGGATTGAAGCCAACCATTCAAGAACTGCCAGTTTGCCTGTCCTTTTTCTGTGGCTATAAAATATGTTATCGAAGTCATTTGCATGTACTTTCTTTAAGAAGATTGGAATTAGTAGATTTTGATGGAGTCAGCTTTTCTCCACTTTTCTTATGGCTTCAGATGAGGAAACCATTGTTATTGAGCTATCATTTAAAACTCTGAAATGGACTACGTTGTGCCAGGAATTTTGTATTTTCTCTTTATATTTAAAACTAGTCATCTCAAACATTTCTGATGTTTTGCCTTGTGCTCAACTGCAAAAAAAATGTAAATGTTCAGAAGAGTCTGAATGGTCACATTTTTACTAACCCATAGGCTATGGATACACTGCAGCTTCCCTTTTGGCTTGACACATTCTCTGAAAGGGTTTTGTATTCCCCGCTCCCCCGGCAATATTCCTTGACTGTAGTTTTTAGAAATGTAAATAATACCATTTGCTCATCAGTCCTACTACATGATGAAAAAATTTAGCACAGCTACTGTCAAAACCTTTAAAGCTGTACTTCATTTTCCAGGGAGGCTTATAGCCATCCTCTATTAGAATCATGTAAAAGAAAGTCACCCCTGTAACTTGGATAAACGTGCGACTGAGCTTCTCTAAAGAGCAGCCTCAATATCCGTCAGGCTCCAAGTAGCTTTTTCCCAACAGGAAAATGTTGGCTTAACAAAACACTAGCTCTGCTATCTACTTTCAGTTCAGGCATTACAGGATGCACCATTCTAAGAAGTTGCCTTTTATAATCAGCAAACCCACATGATAAGTCTTCCCAACACAAACATGTTTGTGTTAGTGATACAGGAACTGGCAATTTATGACTTCATGGCTTTTGACACGGTCTCCCACAACATCCTCAAAGGTAAGCCTAGGAAATGTGGGTTGGATGAATGGACAGTGAGGTGAGAACTAGCTGGATGTCAGAGCCCAGAGGACCGTTGTCGGCAGTGCTGAGTTTAGTTGGAAGCCTGTGACCAGTGGTGTTCCCCAGGGGTTGGTACTCAGCCCAGTCTTGTTCAACACATTCATCAATGACCTGGATGAGGGGACAGAGTGTATCCTTGGCAAGTTTGCTAATGACACAATACTTGGAGGAGTGGCTGACACACTGGAAGACTGTGCTGCCATTCAGCAAGACCTGGACAGGCTGGAAAGTTGGGCAGAGAGGAACATAATGAAGTTCAACAAAGGCAAGTGTAGGGTTCTGCACCTTGGGAAGAATAACCCTCTACACCAGTACAGGTTAGGGGCTGACCTTGTGGAAAGCAGGTCTGCAGAGAAGGACCTGGGAGTCCTGGCAGACAATAAGGTTGACAATGACCCAGTGATGTGCCCTCATGGCCAGGAAGGCCAATAGTAGCCTGGGGTGTGTCAAGAAGAATGTGGCAAGCAGGTCGAGGGAAGTTATCCTCCCCCACTACTCTGCCATAGTGAGACCACATCTAGAGTACTGTGTTCAGTTCTGGGTTCCCCAGCTCCAGAAAGACAAAGGGCTACTGGAGAGTCCAGCAGGCCACAAAGATGATCAGGGGACTGGAGCATCTCTTATGAGGCAGGGCTAGGAAACCTGGGCCTGTTTAGCCTCGAAAAGAGAAGACTGAGAGGGGACCTTATCAATGCTTAGAAATATATAAAGGACAGTTTTCCAGAGGATGGGGCCAGACTCTTCTCAGTGGTGCTCAGTAACAGGACAAGGGGCAACAGGCACAAACTGGAGTACAGGAAGTTCCATCTCAACAAGAGGAAAAACTTCCTTACTATGGAGGTGACAGAGCATTGGAACTGGCCGCTCAGGTAGGTTGAGGAATCTCCTTCTCTGGAGATATTCAAAACCTGCCTGGATACGTTCCTGTGCAAACTGCTCTAGGTGAACCTGCTTTAGCAGGGGGGGTTGGACTAGATGATCCAAACGTCCCTTCCAACCCTTACCATTCTGTGATTCTGTGAAACTGCAAGTGACCTTAGCAGGCCCCATCTCAGGTTAACAAACAGTGATGCAGCACTGTGCTGCTCCAGCCACGCTGCCTGCAGGTTCAGAGCAGACGGGAATCAAGCAAAACCTGAGTGGCATGAGTGACAACTCATTAAATAGCTTGAAGCCACACCAAACGTATGTGTTGCGTTAACGTGCCTTGAACCTCAATGTCACATAGCTCGTGCGTGAAAAAGGAAATCAAACAGGAAGAGTGAACATCTGCTCCTACGTGAAAAAAGTGATTAATATTCACATAGGAATAGATGTATTTAAAGAATTCCTTGTGGAATTTTAATATAGTTTAATTGTATTTGTTCAGGATAAGCAGTACCATATTACAGACATCCTGTGATTAATAACACCTACAGAAAATGAAAAATTTGCAGCCAGCTATAATAGTGGTTAATATAATAGAGAACAATTTGTTTTAATGAAAGTTTCTCTCAGCTTCAACTAGTTCGAGAAGCCAAAAGACTTCTCAGGATCCATGCTGCCGAATTTGCACTTTCATTTAGGTGCCTAGAAAAGCACTCCTCAAAGAACTGGGAAAGAGGCAGGTGTCCCTGAAGGCTTCCAGAAGAAAAACCTCTTTGCTCAACTTTAAGCCTTTTTGTTACCAAATATATTTGCCTAACATATTTAAAAAGATTCAGCTCTAATCTCAATAGTTAATGCAATATTATTACATACTTCACTTTAATTATGAAAGAAGTATTTGTCAGTCTTCCTTGCTTTCATTCTGGATGTAATCTTCCTTCCAGGCCTCTGTCGCTAAAGATTAAATGCTTGATTGCATAATTTGGTGGATAGCTTCTGCACAGGAAAGGACCTACTACCAATAATAGAAGAAAAAACTATATAAAAAATTTGTAAGAGAAAAATAAGGAGAACTTGATATGCTGGGGAAAAAATGTGAATTTGGTATGTAGCATTTTCTCTTATTTTATGTGCAGAATACTTCAACCAAGGAACACTTACTAAAGCTGAGAGAAACAGAATGAGTAAGCATTACTGACTGGCTTCAGTAACCAAAAATAAACCAAGTTACAGAAAAATGCGTTTTTAATTTTATCTTGACATAGAAAGAAAATGAGGTTCATCAGTGTTGTTCCTAAAGTTCTCCCAAATCAAAAAGCTGTGTAAGAGCTATTAGTAGTTATATGAATCTCACAAACTTGTTGCAATCCCAAGTGTGATCACTAGTGACTATGGAATAGAAATCACAATAAACATTAACAATGAGATGGTTTATCTACTTGAAGCTTTAATGAGTTGCCCTACACTCTTCCTAGTGGCTTCCACCTCCACCTGCCCAACCTGTTTTGGTTACTTGCTCCCCTCACCATGAGGTCTTCATCTGACTTGCAGCTGCAGTTTATCTCCTCTATTCACAAAAGCCCATTCATCTTCACCATGTGCACTGCTTCTCTCTCAGAAACCTCTGTTCCTTCAGTCTCCGTTCCCAGGTGTCACCAGCACTCCTCCTCACCTTTCCCTACTAACATTCTAGCATTCTAGCCTGCAACTTGTATGTGTTACAGTGCATTCAATCTGATGACTTTTTAGCAGAATTCAAGTCTTCTTCATGCCTCTCCAGTGACAAAGCTACTGAAACTATTAATCTTTCAATCATCTCTCCCTTGTCTCTATGCATAGCTGTAACGATCAATTTCTTTATTTGTCTTAAATAATTTATTTTTATGTCTTAAACCCTCATTTTAAGGTGTAACTGTGTGTGCTTGAGGTTTTAGGCAGAGGAGAGAGAGGGAAGCCTGTGAGGAGGTACTGGCCTCTCCCACAGGCTGTGCTGGGGATGCCAAGGTTTGCTGGGCTGTCCGTGCTGGACTGTCCTGGGGATTTGTGTCTTGTGAATCAGTGAAAACTGCTGAATTGCTCTGTGCCCAAAGGGTTCAAGCAGCAAATATTCTGGCAAGGGTCCTTTGAACTGTGAGCTGTCCCTTAAATCCCCAGCTGGAACCTTCCAGAAAGGACCTGTATGCGTGCTCTAATTTGAAAACTTTCCAAGCAGGGATACTGTGCATGCACAGTGAGACCTCTCCTCTGTGTGCTTCATAGCCTCATAGGGGACAGAACTTTGTCTATAAATAATGCACACCCAAAAGCTACCCCAGAGACCATGTTTTCTTCTGAGATCTCCACTGGAAATCCATTGGGTGGTGATTCTTTAAATATACTTTCTGATACTTTTCTTCTTTTCCTCTCTCTGTTCTTATTCTGTCCTCAAATCTACCTCACTCCTTTTCAGTGCTTCTTGATGTTGTACAGCCTATTGCCAAGTTGCATTTTCTGTGTATAGTCTAGAGCTGGTGCTGTTTTGTAAGGGACTGACCTTTTGATAAGTTCATGTTGTGAATTGTTGTGAATTTGACAGAGCTCAAAGTAAAGATTGTAATTCTGAGTCAACCCCTAAAGTGATTGTCACCACTTTTGTACTGCTGCACAAACATTTAAAAGATCACCTCCCCCAAACCTCTTGCTAAGCAGGTTTGGGGCTTAACAGTAGCCCATGCTGCCAGTCCCTATGCCAGGATCATTCCAATATTTTCTCCCCTTGGGCTTACTTTTACTATACTGGGAGGTGATGGAGTCCCCATCCCTGGCGGTATTTAAAAGGCGGGTAGACGAGGTGCTCAGGGACATGGTTTAGTGGCAGATAGGTATGGTTGGGCTCGATGCTGGATGAGGGAAAGGCTGTGGATGTGGTCTTCCTGGACTTCAGCAAAGCCTTTGACACAGTTTCTCACAGCGTTCTGCTTGAGAAACTGTCAGCCTCTGGCCTGGACAGGCGCACACTCTCCTGGGTGGAAAACTGGTTGGATGGCCGGGCCCAGAGAGTGGTGGGAAATGGTGTGAAATCCAGCTGGAGGCCAGTGACAAGTGGGGTTCCCCAGGGCTCAGTGCTGGGTCCAGCCCTGTTCAATGTCTTCATCAATGACCTGGATGAAGGCATCGAGTGCACCCTTAGCAAGTTTGCAGACGACACTAAGCTGGGTGGAAGTGTCGATCTGCTGGAGGGTAGGGAGGCTTTGCAAAGGGATCTGAACAGGCTGGACTGCTGGGCAGTGTCCAATGGCATGAGGTTTAACAAGGCCAAATGCCGGGTCCTGCACTTGGGGCACAACAACCCTATGCAGTGCTACAGACTAGGAGAAGTCTGTCTAGAAAGCTGCCTGGAGGAGAGGGACCTGGGGGTGTTGGTTGACAACCGACTGAATATGAGTCAGCAGTGTGCCCAGGTGGCCAAGAAGGCCAATGGCATCTTGGCTTGTATCAGAAACGGTGTGACCAGCAGGTTTGGGGAGGTTATCCTCCCTCTGTACTCGGCACTGGTGAGACCGCTCCTCGAATCCTGTGTTCAGTTCTGGGCCCCTCACCACAAGAAGGATGTTGAGGCTCTGGAACGAGTCCAGAGAAGAGCAACAAAGCTGGTGAAGGGGCTGGAGAACAGGCCTTATGAGGAACGGCTGAGAGAGCTGGGGTTGTTTAGCCTGGAGAAGAGGAGGCTGAGGGGTGACCTCATTGCTCTCTACAACTACCTGAAAGGAGGTTGTAGAGAGGAGGGTGCTGGCCTCTTCTCCCAAGTGACAGGGGACAGGACAAGAGGGAATGGCCTCAAGCTCCGCCAGGGGAGGTTTAGGCTAGACGTTAGGAAAAAATTCTTTACAGAAAGGGTCATTGGGCACTGGAACAGGCTGCCCAGGGAGGTGGTTGAGTCACCTTCCCTGGAGGTGTTTAAGGCATGGGTGGACGAGCTGCTGAGGGATATGGTTTAGTGTTTGACAGGAATGGTTGGACTCGATGATCCGGTGGGTCTCTTCCAACCTGGTTATTCTGTGATTCTGTGATTCTGTGATTCTGTGATGATCTAAGAGGTCTTTTCCAACCTAACGATTCCATGTTTCCATTCCATGATTATACAAGGCACCTTCAGTACAGACTGCAAAGTATCCTTAGTGGCATCACTCACTGTCACTGATTCATCCACTCTTCCTTTAGCTCAGCAATTCTCCACTCAAAAATTACTTTCACTTTAACTACACATCTGCACTATAGATGCCTATAATGCAGCCAGCTAAACCTGGTCATTTCTCTCCTTTTCATCAACACAGAAATACGTCCTCTTAGGTCACAATTCACTTCCACTCAAGCCAACTTTTAAAACAGGACAGACGAGTTGTGCCTCCAAAGTGTCTGCTTCTCTGTATCATCTATAACAGGGATCTCAACAATTAACGCAGTCAGATGTAGCTGGCTGAAGTTAAGCAATAAAACAACTCCCAAGCTTGTGTTTCAGTCCACCCTACAGCTGCCAATGCAGGTCCAACATGACTAAGCAAGCTTGTTCTTGTTCCTTCTAGTCACCTCCACAATACATATCTTGGATCCGCAATTTGTACATCAGACTTAGCTCTAATTCTTTTTCGTTTTCTAAAAGATTTGTTTATTCAAGAGATCACTAAGCCCTGCCCATGCTTTCAATTTAAGGCAAAACTGCTCTTCAGATCTCCTCCCATAGTTCTCCATTGCTCCCAATCTCAAAAAGCAAGGCAGATGGTGCTCTGCTCGCATGCAAAGGTCATTATCATATTACCATTTGGAGTACTGACTGTGGCAATCCTGTATTGTTTTCTTCCTTGTTCTCCTGAAATTGTTTCTTCTTTCATCTTAAATTTAGATCACAAATTCTTAGGGGCAGAGACAATATTTCTGACTGCATTTATCAAGTGCTTCTTGTAATGGGGTATTGAATCACGACTATGCCTTTGAGGTATTATAAATATAAATAAATAACAAACACACACATCAACACAATTACATTTGGGGTTTGCTTACAGCTATGCAATTTTGCTTGGGCATTAAACAAAAGAAAAATTAGACCTAGCATATGTAAATACCCCTGTGAGGACCCCTGCACTTACAATATTTCTTTATATTAGAAATGCCGCATAATAAATAAGAGTACTAGAAAAATATTAGCAGATTTCCAAAATGATCAAATTGCACAGACATAATTATATCTATTTTATTGCTAATTTGTAGGGCTCTGAACACTTCTACACATTTACTTTCCTCTCTTCTCCTGACTCTGTTTTAGATTCCTCCTTTTGCAGTAGCTCACACACTTGATGGACTTGACAGCACTAGCAAAATAAGGCAAGCCTACAGTCAGAGTGTTTTTCACAAATTCATCCAGCTCTTGGAAAAGTATTACAAGAATGCCCTACTTATTTTGATATTCTGCAACTGTAAACATTTCCAAGTTTTCAAAGGTAGGGTTTTAAGACCAATCCTTTTCATTTGTAAGAGGTTATACAGTTATTCCCATTGATTGGTCAAAAATCAGAAACTGCCTTCTTGGATGGCAGGCAAAAAGTGAAACAAAGTCACTGCTGTAACCTGAAGTCTTTTAATACCTCTTAAGGTATTTTATAGTTCTGCTTACAATCAGTCTTACAGTAACAGGAATTTTTCCCCTCACAGAATAAAATCATTATTTTATTGCTGAAGAAACATAAAGATATGAATGGAGCACACAAATTTTTACCACTGAGACTACACATTACCATATTTAATTACGTAGCTACTAACTTATATATACATACATGCAAGCGGGGCCAGGGACTTGTTTTCAGATCTTTAATTTGAAGATTTTTTTTTGTTCCTTTAATCGTTGTTGATTGAAATCAGTGTCTTAATGTTGCACAGCTTTGTCTTTTGATTACTGTTTGTGATCAAGGTAACCAGTGGCAGTAATTTTTCACAGCACTATAAACGAGCACAAAATAACACTATCCACTTATTCATTTCTTCATGTAACATAAAATACACGTATAGCTGGAAGTTCACATGGATTCCTGTAATACTGTTCACATGCAGACAACAGCCAGCCACAGCACAAAAGAATCCTAGGCTGGCTACAAGACATAAGGTTATTTATTTTTAAGTTGTCTATCCTTCTGCTCTTCTGTAAAAATGTTTCAAAAGGGGTATGAAACACATGTTCTGAATCACAGAAGCTGAATAGAATTACCATCTAGTTACTTGTGCAAACTATTAACAAAAACTAGCCATAGCCCAAGTCAGGATTGATACAGAAAGCTATCAGGGCAAAGAAGAACCTCTCTGTTTCCAGTTGATGATACATATAAAGACTGCTATTCCTACAGATACATCTTCTGAAAGCTGACAGGAAAATGAGTATTTATGATATGGAAATTCTATACTAGCAAAAATAATTACAGTTATGCACACATTACAAATGCTACTGAATTATGGGCAACTTGTAAATAATAGGAGAGTACAAGTAGGAATTATGCAGAATAACACTCTTAAAAATTAGCTGTTATGTGGAAACAAACTCTTCTTGGTGTAAGAAAAAGCCATCAACCAGCAGGACTTTCACACAGGTGCAGGACTGAGCCATGCTTTTCAGAGATGAACATTTCAGGTGAGAAAAAGCAGACCTATTCTATTGTGATTACTGATGACCTAGCTTTACCTTGGGAAGTTGCTTTTTGTTTCTGTGTCCAGCTGGCATATGTCATTGAACAGCCACTGCTCAGCACTTAATATTCTCATCTACTCTGCTCTCTGCACAAACAGGGAAAGAGAAACTCCCTGTCTCCACGTCTTGGAGACCAAATGCAATGTGCCTCTCAAGCATCTGAGCAGCTGGTGACACAGGAACAGTCTGTGCTGGGCCAAAGTGAAATTAGAAGGCAAGGCTGCAAGCAAAAGTCACAGTACAGCATAATGTCAAACATAACTGAGAAAACACTAAATAGAAGTAGAGCAACAATGAAAGACAAAGACAGCATCAACTGGGTTTAATGACCATTTCTTACTCCATCTTTTATTCCTCATTCAAATCATTTCTTCCTGGATGCATAAATACCTGACCCTGAACACTTCCACAATGGTAGTTCCACCCCAGACTTCAACCTCCCTGAAGTTCACTGCTAAGGCATTTTCATTATCAATGGTCACCTACTCTGTGAGCTGAGGGTACGCTGCTGATAGCCACTGGCATAACTCTTTGTGTACTTTATTCTCTTGACCAAAATTCTTGGATTGCTGATAGAAAATAAAATAAAACAAAACAAAACATAAGCATTCAGAAGTCAACATTATTTTTAAACAAGTTTTTATGATATTCTCTATGTCACATTCAGCAAGGGGAGTTTTAGTTTCCTGAGCAGGTACCGTACTTCTTTTAATGACTTCTAACATTGAGAAAACTCAAGAAATATAGTGCAATTCTTTTGACCTGCATTTCACATACTTCAAAAGTAATAAAAACATTGTTAAAGCTGCATAAATGACAACTTAATCCCACATCAGATAGAGGTAAACATAGCAAGAAGCTAAATTAAATGCCATATCTTTTTCTGTTTTTCTCCTTGGACTGCCACACACCAAACATTTCATATGATCTATGAGGTTTCCAGGATAATAAAGCAGAAAGATACATTTGTATAATTCTTTTTGTATTTACAGCAAGACAAATTGTCTTGTTTTGAAACACCAGAGCTGACTGGAGCTGTACAATAGGGTATAAAATTGTCATTGCAGCAGTTTGTGTTTGTGTATAGTCAAACATCACATTGACAGTATAAGAGGAGTTGACTGCACTTTGAAAAAACTGTATCTACACATTGTTATCCATTGAATCATAGAATCGTTAAGGCTGGAAAAAGCTTCTAAGATCATCAAGTCCAACCATCAACACATTACCAACATCCCTACTAAACCACGTCCCAAAGTGCCACATTTACACTTCTTTTAACACCTCCAGGGATGATGGCTCAACTACTTCTGTGGGCAGCCTGCTCCAATGCTTTACCACTCTTTCAGTGAAGAAATTTTTCCTAATATCCAAACCAACCGTGGTATAACACGAGGCCATTTCCTTTTGTTCTGTCACTGGTTACTTGCTGTAAGAGACCAGCACCCGCCTCACTACAACCTCCTTTCAGGTAGTTGTAGAGAGGATCAAGGACACCCCTCCAAACTAATCCCCATGAAACTTGCTTTGCACTACCAGTGTTCTAATTTTACTTTGTTTCTAATGTGTACAGATTCATTCAAAATGCAAACGCATACCTGGAAGAATATCAGAAAGTTATTTTTACCTATGTTGTGCTGGCTCTACCAACATGTTTTGGTATTTACATAAAACGTATTTTCTGCTTGCAATTTTTCATCTGTTTGTTCTGTGAAAAACTGAAGCCAATGTTTTCAATGGTGCTGCCTGAAATAATGCTTCCAGATTTAAGCTTATGGCCTCCATAAAAGCAGACGTACTTAAAAAAAAATCCCCACTTTCATTAAATTGATCATCACCTCCAGGGATGGGGGCTTCCACGACTTCCCTGGGCAACCTGTTCCAGTGCCTCACCACCCTAATCATAAAAATTTCTTCCTAATATCCAGTCTTCCTAATCTATCTATCTAATATCTATCTAATCTAATATCTTCCTTCAGCTTAAAACTGTTACCCCTCATCCTATCACTGCATACCCTGATAGAGAGCCCCTTCCCAGCTTTCCTGTAGGCCCCAAGGATCCATTGAGCCAGTATCAGGAGGCCACAAATAGAGAAGATTGAGTGCAAGCATGGATACACTTCTTGCATGTACCAACTTCTGATTCATGCACTTTCTAATCCAGAGGGGGTGACTTTCACCTTCAGTGGATTTTTCTTTCCTTAATTTGTTTACTGCCTTTCTGAGCCCCTAAAAATTCACAGCATCCATTCATTGTCCCTCAATGAGAAAAATTCTATAGCTCAAAAAAACGTTGCATGCAGAAGCATTTCTCTTGCAGAGTTCTACTCATTTTTGTCATGTCTCCAGAATTACAACTATTGACAAGATGCCCTCACCTCATCCAAAACAGACCCCAAAACACAAACTATCTAGTTCTAGAGACCTGAACAGGCTGGACCACTGGGCTGAGACCAATGCCATGAGGTTTAACAAGGCCAAATGCTGGGTCCTGTACTTGGGGCACAACAACCCTATGCAGAGCTACAGACTAGAAGTCTGGCTAGAAAGCTGCCTGGAGGAGAGGGACCTGGGGGTGTTGGTTGACAGCGACTGAACATGAGCCAGCAGTGTGCCCAGGTGGCCAAGAAGGCCAATGGCATCTTGGCTTGTACCAGAAACGGCGTGACCAGCAGGTCCAGGGAGGTTATTCTCCCTCTGTACTCGGCACTGGTGAGACCGCTCCTCGAATCCTGTGTTCAGTTCTGGGCCCCTCACCACAAGAAGGATGTTGAGGCTCTGGAGAGAGTCCAGAGAAGAGCAACAAAGCTGGTGAAGGCACTGGAGAACAGGTCTTACGAGGAGCGGCTGAGGGAGCTGGGGTTGTCTAGCCTGGAGAAGAGGAGGCTGAGGGGAGACCTCATTGCTCTCTACAACTACCTGAAAGGTAGAGGAGGCTGAGGGGAGACCTCATTGCTCTCTACAACTACCTGAAAGGAGGTTGTAAAGAGGAGGGTGCTGGCCTCTTTTCCCAGTTGACAGCGGACAGGACAAGGGGCAATGGCCTCATGCTCCGCCAGAGGAGGTTCAGACTAGATATCAGAAAGAAATTTTTCACGCAAAGGGTCATTGGGCACTGGAACAAGCTGCCCAGGGAGGTGTTTGAGTCACCATTCCTGGAGGAGTTTAAAAGACAGGTAGACAAGGTGCTTAGGGACATGGTTTAGTGGCAGATAGGAATGGTTGGACTCAGTGACCCAACAGGTCTTTTCCAACCTGGTGATTCTATGATTCGATGATTCATAAGGTTCCTGTCAGCCCAATTCACCAGACTGTCAAGGTCCCTCTGAATGGCAGCTCCAACCCTCTGGTGTATCAACTACTTCTTTGCATTTTGTATTGTCTGTAAACCTGCTAAGGGTTTATTGTGTCACATCACCCAGGTTGTTCATGAAATTATTAAGCAGTAGTTGCCCCAGTATTGATACCCGAGGCATTCTGTGCATCAGATTACAATAGTGCTTGGAGTTCAGCAGTTCAGCCAGCTTCCAGTCCACCTCACTGTCTGCTTATCCCAACAGAGAATAATATAACCAAACTGAATCAAACAGAAAATCCCAGAACCTTCCAGTGTAATGCATATCACTTTCTAAGACACATACTTCAGTCCAGCATTGTTCACCTTCAGCTGCAAGGTGCCTACTGTGAGAACAGTGAGACATCCAGTGGGATCCATATAGGAAGACGGGATAAACAAACAGTACATCAGGCAGTCACCCATTTCGTGGTGGAAAGGCTATGGCACTAGCATTTTACAACTAACCAGATAAACTCAGAGCCCACATACAAGTGGAATCTAGAAGATTAGAATCTGTTTAGTGTGTCTATGCTTTAATTCTTTCCAGTATAAATGGGATTTTGGTGAGGAAAAAATCAATAGCTGCTCTGCCTTTGAGCCTTGTTTCTGAGGGCTAAGCAACCCTTTAGCTTGTTAATCTATAAATGGCCTGTTCCCCATTCTTTCCTGTTTCTCCTTCCATACCTTTGATCCTTTCAAAATCTATTTTCCCAGGCATTACATTTGTGAATTATTTGTATATTTCACACTTTGCTGTCTGTGTAAGTCAAGTTTACTTACAATTGTAAATGAACTAGGCTATAAATAAAGTCATCATCACACAGTCTAATTCACAGAGCTCCTTTCCTTTTCAGGTTGTTTTTTTTTTCTTTCACATATCCAAAGCATCTGTATTACAAGCTGTCGGTCCTAATTAAAAGAGGATCAAGAGGCACTGGGCTAATTTCACCTTGTGTAGTCATTTGCCACCAGACAAAATTAATATGGAAACTCAGCTATTTTATTAAGATGTAATTTCAAAAGTTTCGCACCCACAAATCAGGAGCAGCACTCTTTCCAGCTACAGCCTCATTATTAATTTTTTTTTAAATGAAAGGATTATCACATTTCTCCTTTAATCAAGTAACATAAAATAATGCAAATTATTAAACAACATCATTATCTTTTGTTTGGTTTCCAAATTAAAAAGTCACAAATGACAAGATCAGTACAAACATCTGTCTTCCTCATTATTCCAATACTAAAGAAATTACTGAAAAACTGCACGTTCACTTCTGTTTTGCCAAGGATCATTGAGAATTTCACAATATGTTCCAGAGAATCCCAGAGTAGCAAAGCATCCCAAAATGTTTGCAGAGGATAAAGCACTCTGGCAATAGATTGCTCTCTGCTGATCCAGTGTAAAAACAACACAGGTGAGAAGACAACTCAGTTATCTGAGAAGAGTTTGTTAAGAGATGAATTTCACCTCATCCATTTTTTTCATCTGTCAGGTAAGCTCATTAAAAGATATTGTCCCCCCTGTGAAAATCAAAGCTCAAAAATGCATCGAAAAAAAAAATCAGATATGAAATGAAGGCCCCAGGAAAATATACTAGGAGGAACAAGCAAGGGGAATGTTTTGCTTAAAAAAAGGCTGTATCAAAAACAAAATGCATTTTCTGTATTTGGTTAAGAAATAGGCAGGTTTGTGTAAAACTCTCCTCAGAAATTAAACTATACTTACCTGTCAGGTGGGTTGTTTTTTTTCTTTTTCTGCTTTTTGCCAACAATGATAAAAGATGATATATGTAGCAGTGGGGAGAAGACAGGAGGAGGCTGCCAACACAACTAGCTCTTCACAGGCTCAGCGCAGGAATTGCTTCAGAGAGTAGGAAGAGTGGGTGGAATGTCCTGACTTTCACTAAGAGAAATCAATGGCAAGTCCTAAATTTGCTCAGTGCAGGTAGTGTACGTGTAACTGCCTTCAGTAAGCGCTCTGGTGTAACCCCACAATGAAGCTATAAAGCTGAAACAACTTCTTGTGCAGGAAGGAGAATGCAAAGCATGCTCATTGCAGAAATAATGCTTCATTTTTCCAAGTATGAAATTTAGAAGAAACTAATTCAATGTCTGCTTTAAGCCTACCAAACCACTATTTCCAGCTTGGAGGTCAAGTAGGAAGTAACGCCATTGCCTACAGATCAAAAATAAAGCTATGTCCTCATTCAAAAAAGTAGATGGCAAAAGAGGAAACTGCAGGGAAAGGCAAGGAAGAAGAACTTTCTTTTTTTTTTTTAAATCAAGAAAATATAAAAGAAATAATAAAATTCTAAAGAACCTTTATATCAACTTCCTTCTGTAAAGAAAGATTCAGGAGAACTACAGTAAAATCAGTAAGAAAAGTCCCACACCCCCTCTTGAAACCCTCTGCAGTTATAAATTCGAAAGCTTAAAAGAAGGAAAAGCCAGGTTACTGTGGACTTGGCTTCATCCTGCCATACTGGACAGAAATTGCCATAATTAATTATGACATATGCCAAGACCTCTCCTGGAAAAAAATACTTGAAAATTAATTTTAATGTACTTATAGATACAAAAGATTCACAGTATAAAGACAAATTGTCATCCCAGATTAATAATTTTCTTTTAATATAAAATCAAGTGCATGTTCCTTTATGTCCTGTTAAGTCTTCAGCATGACTTTTCGAGTGGCTTGTGGGGTTTGGAGGTTTTTTTTGTTGCTTTCTTCTTAAGCTTTTATGTAAAATTTTCACATACATTTATATTTGTGCTGAAAATTAACCTAACATTCAATGCCATTCCAGGGCCAAAGACATAGGAAAGTAATTTAAATGCTCTTGTGCCACAGGAAGAACATGGATCTGTTAGAGTGAGTTCAGAGGAGGGCCAAGAAGATGACCAGAGGGCTGGAGCACCTCCCATATGAGGGCAGGCTGAGACAGTTGGGTTTGTTTAGCCTAGAGAAGAGAAGGCTCTGCAGAAATGTACTTAAAGGGGGCCTGCAGGAAAGCTGGGTAGGGGCTCTTTATCATGGAGTGCAGAGATAGGACAAGGGGTAGTATTTTTACGCTGAAAGTGGGGAGATTTAGGGTAGATATTAGGAAGAAATTTTTTTCCTGTGAGGGTGGTGAGGCACTGGAACAGGTTGCCCAGGGAAGTTGTGGAAGCTCCATCCATGGAGGTGTTCAAGGCCAGGCTGGATGGGTCTTTGAGCAACACAATCTAGTGGAAGGTGTGTCTGCCCATGGCAGGGGGGTTGGAACTGGATGATGTTTAAGGTGCCTTCCAACCCAGACCATTCTACGATTCTGTGATTCCAAATCTATGTCCAGCCATGGAACTGGAATAGCTTCCAATGCCAGTGGTAAAATGTCTAAAACTATTTAGCTCAGTCCATCTCTATATAAAATCCACATCATAAACTTCCTGTGATCTAATAGCAAACCATAAGATGACTTCTTTCAAAGCTTTTAATGATAATTTTCTTTCTCTGTAAAGTGCAATAGTTCAGGCCACTGCCCACAGAATTAGCCCAGCACAAGACGCTGATCATTAATCTGACTTAACAGAAGTCAGCAGAAGCAGAAGAGAACTAAGTCGTAATACATTTAGCTTTTAAACACTGATATATTCAACCATATCCTATCTCCTCAAAAAAACCCCAAAACAATCTATTCAATGATAATCATTCCTTCATATTCTACTATATTTTGGCTTTAGATACCATGCTTTCAAAGACAGGAGTTAGAATAGGTGTAATTTTTCTTTAGTCCCGCTCAGAATTTCATACCGGTATCTATTAAAAATACAGCTATCCTCTAACTAGACACACTCTGGAAAACAGAAGGTGTCACCTAAATGACACACTGAGGTCTGCATGTTGGTGCTTTCACAAACCTCTCACTTTCACAGAATCATAGAATCATAGAATTGTTTGGGTTGGAAGGGACCTTAAAGGTCATCCAGTTCCACCCCCCTGCCAAAGGCAGGGACACCTTCCACTAGATCATGTTGCTCAAAGCCCCATCCAAACCAGTTTCTCTGTGCAATCTGTTCCAGTGCCTCACCATCCTCACGGTAAATAATTTCCTCCTAATATCTAACCTAAATCTTCCCCATTTCAGCTTAAAACCCTTACCCTTCATCCTATCACTGCACTCCCTGGTAAAGAACCACTCCCCAACTTTCCTGTAGGTTCCTTTTCAGGGCTTTGAGAGCCCATCAGGTTCACCAGCACTTGTCATTTTCTGTTTCTTGAAGCACAAATAGCTTTCTACACAGGAGACTCGCAACAAAGGAAAATGAGTACACAAAACCAACCAAGCAAGCAGCCCCATCGTGTAACAGCCTGTCTGTTGGGCTGGGAGACAATTTGCACTCAAATTCTTTTTCTTCACTTTTAGAAGTAGAAAAGCAGGAGCCAACTGCAAGGAAGCAAGCAGGAAAATTGCTGCATGTCTATCTCAACCCCCAGACCCTGTAGAAACATCACAAGACACTCTCCTTATTTTTTGCCACAGAACTTATCACATGGGAAAGTTTTCCTAAATTCCAGTTTTTAACGCCAAATAGAGAATCTCAGCTCTTGTTTCTATACATGTATTTATATCCCATGGGCCCCTCACCACAAGAAGGATGTTGAGGCTCTGGAGCGAGTCCAGAGAAGAGCAACGAAGCTGGTGAAGGCGCTGGAGAACAGGCCTTATGAGGAGTGGCTGAGAGAGCTGGGGTGGTTTAGCCTGGAGAAGAGGAGGCTGAGGGGAGACCTCATTGCTCTCTATAACTACCTGAAAGGAGGTTGTGGAGAGGAGGGAGCTGGCCTCTTCTTCCAAGTGACAGGGGACAGGACAAGAGGGAATGGCCTCAAGCTCCACCAGGGGAGGTTCAGGCTTGACATCACGAAAAAATATTTCACGGAAGGGGTCATTGGGCACTGGAATAGACTGCCCAGGGAGGTGGTTGAGTCACCTTCCCTGGAGGTGTTTAAAAGACACGTGGATGAGATGCTCAGGGACATAGTTTAGTGATTGATGGGAATGGTTGGACTCTATGATCCAGTGGGTCCTTTCCAACCTAGTGATTCTATGATTCTGTGATCCCAGATGTATATTTGCTTCTAGCTTTCATCATAGAATCATAGAATCATAGAATCATAGAATCATAGAATAACCAGGTTGGAAGAGACCCACCGGATCATCGAGTCCAAAATGGTTTGAGTATAGAAAACCAAGAAACATATATTCATTATCAACCAGGTAGAGGTAACTTGTGCTCAAGGATAAGCAATAGCCACACCACCCTGCAACAATAAGCAGAATCTATCACAGTTGGATTCTTGGCTGGGAAGGCAGATGCCTCCTGTGCTGCTATCATCCCTATAAATCAGACCCTTTACAGTCCCTAATTTGTTTCCTCGGTTTCATTCTTTTCTCAGACCTAAAACTGGGTGGTTTTTCCGGTACACCAAGAAAGAGATGGAATAGAACAATACACGATAAGTGTTCAGAAGCCTCCCTTAACTCCCACAGTTTTCTTCAAATACAATGGACTTGTTTCTTATGTTCTCTCTTTGCTCCTTTCCAGTCAAAGTAGTGCGAGACAGTGAACTGCAAGTTTTGCAAAGCAAAAGTGGGAGCAGAAGCAGAATAATAATAACAACCACCTCATCATCATCGTCACTGAGTAATATACTTAAGCCTGCAGTTGCCTGCCTAGATGGCCATGTGGGAAATCAGCTCTTGCACTTTCTCTTCAAACAGACTCACTCCACACTTCAGTGCCTTCAGTCTATTTAATAAAAGTAAAAATTAAACCCCCAAAACCACAACAAAGAAACTCAGGGACATAGCTTGAAAGTTCTCAAAAGTGAGGTAATTAGACATGGACAAGCTGAAAAGAATCCTTGCTGGCAAACTTTTAGTCAGCACACTTAAAAAAATCTGCTTCTTTTGAAAATACTTGTATGAAGACTCCTTTTCTCCTGGTGTAAAACATGCTGTTGAATAGTCATCTCACAAAATCATCCAATCCCTCTTTTGTTTCACCATTTCATTTTTGGGAGTGTAGGTATGTGAACAGACAGAGAATGTTCTGCCTACCCAATATCCCAGTGTTTTGGCATGAGTGCTCAGTTGTGCTTCACTTAACTGCCTACCTGCTGAAAAGCCAGGCTGCCAAGATTATATAGCTTTTCAACACCAAACCTGGTATTTCTCATCTAAATAATTTACCACTAATGTCTTCAAGTATCTGTCCCCCTTGTGCTCCTCTTGCTTTCACTGACACTTGTGTGGCAGATGGTACAAATGGCTCGACATACGCTTGTTGCCTCAGTGCAGAGAAGGAAAGTGAAACCATTGCTGAAACCCTGGACACAGCCCTCTGGAGCCAAGACACACAGGCTGAGGAGAGCAATGCCTGAATATTAAGTCGTGAGGGCTTGGATGACATCATGTTTATTGTGCTATCTTTTCCCTCTCAATTTTCAGACCGTTTCTGCCTCTCTCCTACTTAAAAGCTGAACCCACCAGGTGTCAGATGTTTCCACTGGACTGGAAGACACCTTGCAAAGTACAGAGGTTATTGCCAGCATGTTATTCCAAATCCTTACAGAAATCTAAGTAAACAGTTCTCTGATAATTTATGAACTAATTGCCTGCTTAAAGTAAGTGGCTTTTGAGAGATTCCTTGAACTAAATGAAACTATAGAGGTGTTGTGTTCAATGCACAACTGCTCGTAGTAACAACAAAACCAACAACCTTCACACTGATTTACTGGTCAAAATTGACACAACTGACCAGAAATCTCTGCTGTTATAGACATTGTTAGTCTTGACTGGTTTTGTTTTCTTTTTCTTGGAAAAACAGATTTACTGAAACAGGAGTGTCCCAAACAAACTTCGGAGCAGAAACAGGAAGGTAGAAATTCTAATGGTTTCCTGCCATTTCATCTGATGAAAAGCTGAAAACCCCAAACTCCCTAGCAGCGCAACTTTGCTTTGGTTTTCAACACCCTGGGGTCTTTCAGTTCCTTGCAGGAGAGTGAGGATAAAAGAGGACAAGCTTTCCAGCAGGGATCTTAACACCTCTGGAGTCACAGCTGGTACCAGGGCTTGCCAGGTACTCAGGCACTAGAAGCAGCTAGGACTCTGGTAAACTAGAAGTACAGACATTGAACTGGCTGTTCACACTTTTATTTTATTAAATTTTTTTAACTGAATATTTTCATTCTTTTAAAATCAGTCTTTTGTTCAAAGGACGATTTTTAATTTTACACCTAGGAAAAGGAAAATGATTGAACAAAATGCATCATCCTACTCTGAAAGCTGACTGTTAACAGAACTATAAGCAATGCATTAGATGATGATATTTTGGCTACACATGTGTGTACTCTTCACAGACAACATAAACCACCTTTCTGTTTCTCAGAGCCCAGTGTTCAGTGATCCAGATTTCTCCCAAGAGCTTAAGATTTCCAAAACAATTTGCAGAAAACAAACACAAGGAAAGAAATTTGATCAGTATTCTATTGTAACTTGCCACCTAGCATTGCTCTAGAACAAAATATCAAAAATACTATCAAGAATACCTATATAAGCAGTGGGGTGATTTGAATCGTGGAAGATGCAGAATAGTACAGAAGCAACTATCCCCAGGACACAGGATGTCCACCTCTTTGAGTTTGTCTTTGTTAACACTGTATTAATAATTTTTTGCAGCTACATTGACATAAAAAGTAAAATATTTTAGCAAATCAGATGTCATTTTGTTTATCCAAGCATTTAAATTAATTTTGCATTACACACGCAATGTGACACTCTCCCATTCACTAGATAGAGTAAACTCTAACCAAAGTCAATAATATTCATTAATAGCCTCCAACTCTATGTTTACTAAGACATTCTTGAGTACTTGATGCATAGCATTCACTAACCATTTCATCTCAATAGGAAGATGTGTGTATTTCCCTGCTAACATAAAGGCAAGTCTATAATACCAATAGCTAACATACACATTGAAAGACATTCTTGGTTTTTTAAGTCTTCTCAGCACTCATAAGCTAGAAGATGTTGTGGGACTAAGTGGATCATATCCTTCTAAAATTTTACTGCCAAATGGCAGAAAATGTGATGTTTAGGGGTTTTTTTCCCCTTTGATGGAAAGGCAAGGCACCCCTGTCATGTTAAGCGACCTTTGCCAGAGACTAATTCACTATATAATTGCTTCTCTTGTGCTAGTCCTTTCTCCCCTTGAACTGCATCTGATTGTCTCCAATGGTAGACTAATACATAAACATGAGAGACATGGCCAAGAACTACCTTTTCTGATTTCTAATTGTATGTATTAAGCATTGTTCTGTATTACTCTTTAAATACTCAAATTATATTTTTTCTAATACTATAACTATCCCAAATAGTTATTAGGAATATAGATTTTGTCAATATGTATTCTTCCCCAGCTTACTTATGATTCTTTAAGGTTTTTATGTAGTCAATCACTGAGGTAGGAGAGAGTTCCACACACAAACCACAAAAGCTGAGGGGGGAAAAATAGTCTTTTCAATTACTCTAGAAAGAAATGGGCAATTTCTTTGGATGGACAGAAGTGGGCAGATATCGGGTAACAGAAAAGTCTTTCCCAAATAATAACCAAATTAGCAGCTTTCCCCCACATCTGAAGATCTTTTCTACTCATTGTGTATCAACATGCCACAGATCTTGCTATAAATAAGGCAATACAGTTCCGTGGGAGTCTCCAAGTTACCGAAAACACATCTCTGAAACCTTCAGCATTATTGCCGGACATCATCTCAAAACCAAATTGACACAGAAGTTCATGACCTTTGCCTAATGAAATCCAAGACATTTGCATCCTCCATCTGATTTTTATGCATTTTTCTGTCGCGTAAGTGATATAAGTGATGGAATAAATTTTATTACAATGGTAAAGTGTATTATTTTCTCAAGCAACTTATAAACCAAGTGACTAAAAGACTGTGTGTAAAAAGGCACTTTTAACAATATAACCAGCACATATTGCTTTCCTTTTAAATAACAAGGAAGCATCTAAATAAGAGCAGCTTAACATAAGTCACTTAAAGAAATTAATTTCAGTGACAGTATTCGAATTATCATTGGAAAAAAAGCAAAAATAAAAGAGTAGTTTCAGTGCAACTGATGTTGTGCTGTCTCTTTCAATGAAATTTTCATTTGCCACTCATTATCATTTTGGTGGAAGACTAAATTATTTGCTGCTTGTCAGTGAGGGGCAGAGTGTAGACGAAATGTAAGAAGTTGACAAGTTAGATGATAGAAATGAATAAAATTTATGTTCTTATGAACCTAATGGCAAGTAATTATCTCTGAACTGGCAGTACAAATGTGCTTTTTCATCGTGAATACCTGACATGTATTAGAAATTTCCAGAAGACATATTATTTATACAGTAAAGCAATAGAGTGGAAAACTTGTTAAATATATGGCTTCTGCACCCAGCATTTAATAGAAAAGTTTAATTGAGTGGTGAACCTTTTAGAAGATTTTTATGCCATGTTAAAAGGCAGATACTATAAAAAACATCAAAAAAAATCCCACTATGTCAATGTCATAACTCTTTTTTTCTTTTTAACATTTTCCTGAATCCCTGCATCATATGTTCTGCTTATAGACTCCAGCATTAAGAAAGCTGATTATAAGAGGATGTGTGTATATGGGTCTATGTAATACAACAGACAACATGACAAAATGTAGCACCTTATAAAAATAGTATAAAAGCTGCAAGTCGGCAGCCGAAAATTTGCAGATATCAGAATGATGGTAGACTGTCCCACCTTTGTTCTTTTTCATGTGCTTATGTGCACTTAGGTACTCGGCACAGAAGTCTTGATTCACACTTCTTTTTTTCTAAGAGAGGAGGTCCCTCTCATTTGGATGCACAGCTCTCTATTCAGCATCTTGTGTATGACCCTGTACCTCATTTAGTAAATGATATTCAGATCCTGCTAGAAAGACAGAATGTTTAATTTCCTTGTAGACTTTACAACATTACTCATCCCTTAAGTACTTAAGTACTTCACTAATAATTTATCCTCACAATATCCCCGAGAGATGAACAGCTGGTATTATTCAAACTTACAGATGAGAAAACAAAGCACAGAGAAATCAAGGTCAAATGTACCTATTAAAATGTAGGTACTTATTTCGAATATCTAGATCACATCATTGCAGAAGCCACAGCACAACATAACTATGTCTGCAAATGTTCAAGAGTAGCTGGAAGGAGCCACCAGAGGAAAGCTCAGTGAGCTTTCCCCACTCTGAGCTGAACCACAGTTGGGCAGCCTCAGTGACAGCCTGAGCCCAACCTTTCCAAGACATTCCCATGGAGCAACAGATACAACACAGCAGCTATAGGAGTCCTGTGTCCTTCTGGAGTGGCGGCTGGAAGCCAGCCAGGTTATACTAAAGCGACTCAAGGACACCAGATGCCAGCATATGGGGAATTGCATTATGCCTCTAAGTGGTCTAGAGTACAGTTTTCTTTCATTAAAAAAAAAAAAATAAACTGGGAGAAGATTTTTGCCATTAAAAGTTTCATTTATCAGTTCTATATAAAAGAAAATAATTTCCATCTTGAGGAACATACATATGCCTTTGAAATTTTAAGAAAAAATCAGGCCTACTCACTATATTTGGTTTCACAGTACTTTTGCAAGAACTAAGTACTTCAAAGTTATGTAGGAGTACTACAAGCTCAACTTGTATAAAAATTATCCCGAAGAACATCTTACATACAAGTGGGCAGGAACTGCCATCTGATTTCTGGAGCTGATACATCCATAAGTGACTAAGCAAGCATGTCTGATACTTCGGTAGTGTTGCTTTTCTATAATACTTCATAAAAATCCCTGACTGTTGCCTCGTAGCTGAACAATGCAAAACAGGACTAATGTTCCTCCACAGAACTGACAATTCCAAATAGATAGATAGAGCTATTTTAGCCAGATTGTCTTGGGGTCTACAGCTAAATACTACCAAGCCCTTGCTTCCCAAGAGGAAGAAGATTGGTGTGACTGAAGAAAACAGCACTCTCAGGGATTACAACTACTCTTATAAGCAGCACCTTATCATTGCTTTCTTCCCCAGGAATGCCCATGCTCTCTCTTGAGGACAGGTAGCGGGACATGTCTGCAGGAAGGAGGATCCAGGACTTCTAAATAAATAGGAATTAAAGATATAATCATCCAAAGTAAACATGCAACCAAGATGCTAAACTGAAACAGCAACAGTCTGGAAAGAAAATGAGAGGTCTTTTTTTGGGCCATATCAGAATCAGCTGTGAAGAACAAAGGAAGGATTTGCTACACTATCTAAAAAAATAGAGGTTCTGGAGAACTTCCAAGGAAACAAAAGAAAAATGATTTTGTATTTATTCAAAGAATACTTTGGTACCACACAATTTAAGCATCACAAGTGAATCTCTCTACTCTTTGAGAATTTCCTACAAGGATGTATACAAAAGTTAGACAAAAAGACTTTTCTTTTATTGACTGTATGGCAGCCCTAAAGATGATGCACATTGTTTATCTACAGTCCTAACTTTATTATTTGAAAGACTCTATGCCCAAACTGATTTTCTCTATGTTCTTCCCTACCAAGGGCTAAGAAGATGGTATTATCCATTTCAATTTTCCAACTTCTTAGGGAAGGTCCCCATCACAAGTAACATTAGTCTCAGGACACAGCCGTGTCCTATCATTAAGATGACACCTCAGAGAGAGAGGAGCTTAGTTAAGTGGAAAAATACACAACTTGGCTAAAGTTACAATTTTTTAGTCATCAAAGAAGAAAATTAGCCTTTTTTTAATATTTGCCTTTACTACCTGTCTCATTATCAAAATTTGCTGAATGCTGATGTCCAATTGTATTACTATAGCAGTCCTAACAACTCAGTATCGGAAGGAAAACATCTTGACAGGACCCCCTCACAGCTTCCTACACAAGGTTGGTACTCCAGGATGAATTTTCCATTTTAGCATATGAGAAACATACTTCTTTCAGAAAATTTGCTTGCAGTGCATTATTTCGTAATATACAGAAAACACATTTTATTGACAATAGAACTACAAAATGTATGTCCTTACCACACTTAAGGTTGATTTTATTATCCACTACATCCATCAAAGACTGACAGGTGTCAAGAAAAAGAATTTCTCCTATCTCTATGTTACAAAGGGATGATATGAAGAGCCACAGGATAACAGCATTAGCACACATGCACATCTCTCTGCTAACAGAAAAGTTAAATGCATTTTCCAACCAGAAATATCACAGAAATCAGCCTGTACCTACCTAGACTGTACATTCTTTGCTGGGTTTAGTGTATGTGAGTTTTTTTCCCACCAGCAGAAGGAGCTCTTTATTAAAGGAAAATTGTATTTATTCAGTTTGCTGTTTCTGGGTTTCTCATAGAGGTTTACAGCCTTTTTGGCTCCTTCTGGCCAAAGAGCAATTGGCAAAGATTTTAAGATGCATGGCTTACCTGGGGGGAATAAAGAAAAAGATTCAAAACAAGAAAAGGATCCACACAAGAATAGCAAAGACACTATGTTTACTCCATTGGCTTCTGAAATAAATAATAAAAATATAAAAGTTATAAAACATACATTTGTGGGCTTAATAGAAGGACTGCCAGTACCTGAAGCACACACAAATGTTGAAATAACTACGTGAAGTCAGTTACTGAGCGAACTGCCTGAAGTCACAGCACCTGGAGTTTCCCCCATACACAGCAAAAAAAAGTCAAAGAAAGTTCATTCTATGAAGTTCTAACACTCGTCTGATTAAAGTTATCAGTTCAGGCATTCTAATAGTAACATTTTCTGTTAAGAAGTGGAGATCTGGTGTCTGCTATTAGATGTGAGAATATGGCCAAAAGGAAGACTTGAACTGTGCATTAAAAATGAATCCTCAGTCTCCGAGAAGTGAAAGGTTCCCTCAAGTTTTCTATTACAGTTTCTCAGCAGGCCTATAGATGCAGTAGCAATTCAGTGCTCCCAAGCGAAAATACTAAAGGTCTCGGGTCAGTCACGATTGTCCTAGTAGGAGAGAGAAGATAAAGCACTCAACAGCAGCTATCTTCAGTTACCTAGGATTATACAAACCTGAAGGATTTCCTTTTATTTCAAGCCCATGCTGGGCAAATCAGGTTACTTCTTAAATCAGAATACTCTGCTGTAATAGCTTTCTGCAGATACATCATTACAGCTGTCATTACAATACGTTTTTTTCTCTTTTCTTTTGGAATCATAGGCAACTGTACAATTTTATAAAGTTCTCTATTACATACAGACCTGTTTCTCTTACCTCTATCTCATTGGAAGTATGATAGATAAAATTGCTAATTCAAGTGACTACGTGATACTTTCACTTTCTCCTTTATCTTGAAGTTCCTATTTTTTCCTCTTATCCCATTTTTTTTTAAAATGTTGAATATGGTCGCTTTTCCTTTAAAATATTTCAAAATACACAGTTCTGTTGAGATTACAGTTTTTATATCACACAAGAACGATCCCAACTTGTATAACTCTGTATAAATTCACTAATTTTACTTAATGTTTTGAGCAGAATACTTTCCAAGCAACTGCACACAGGTTTGGAACCTACTTGAGGTCACTCTGTGGAGATTGAGGAGATGCAGTACGAGGCAATTTATGACAATCACCTTTAAAATCTGTGTTAGCATGGACAAGAAATGCCCTCAAGGCAAGGTTTTCTCTCTTTCTTGCTTGGTAGTGACCACAAGAAGGTGCCTAGTTGATGAGCTCAGACCATCCACTTATACTTTATAAGGGTACTTTTAGCAGGATTAGTCATGTCTATCATTGTCACACCAAACTGCATTCCAAAGTCACACCAGAAAACGGATAAAGAAAGCATGTTCAGGATCTTTTCTTCACACCTCCCAGTGCTCATCAATTTCCTCTTATTTGCTCTTATTTCTCAAACCTACTACCTGACCACAGCAAGAGCCACGTTTTCATTTTGCCTAATTACCATTTGTACCATTTCTTTCTGGAGCTTTTTCTCCCTGGCTGACCCTTAGGCAGGGAAGGAAAGTACAACCAAAGCCTTTAAATAGCATCCCTGCCCTCTTTCAAATTCTTCTGCAAAACATAACACCCTTGCACTTATTAGGCCACTGGTAACTCATGACTACTGGTTTTATTCATGCAATCCTTCCCCCCATCACTCCATATCCCTGAATAAGAAACTCCCTTGCCATTTGCCTTCCCAAAGCCACTAAGCAAATGCATTTTATCTGCCTGTTGAATCCTTCCATAATCCTAAATGTGAAGCTCTCAGATTGTTTTAAACTTTAGTAGTACATACAGCCTGTGTGATCGTAAGAGCCTCTATCCAATGGCTACTGTCGCACATGTTATTACAAACAGTTGTTGCAGCCTACTGCTCCTGGGCTGTAAAACAAATTTGATTTTAAAGAGAAGAGTATAGTATCTCTCAATCCTCCCTATAAACTCAGAGGATTTAACAGAGACAGAGAACATTTTGTTAAAAGTGTTAGCAAACCATGCCTAGTACAGCCACCTCCTTTGAGGATTTTCCTGCAACTTCGGGTAATTCTGTTAAAAACTCCTTTTGGAGTTAAAATCGTTTGCAGTGATCTTTCTTTTCACATGAAACAAAGAGCTAAACACCGATTTAGCTCACTAAAGCTTAATCATTAAGTTAAGGTGACTAATTTAGCACTATAACTACCTCCAAAGTGTCTTTCACATCTCAGTTACCTAATTCTGAAGGGGCCTATCTTCCTCCGTTGACTAGAAGGGAAGTATAAGCAATTGTATCACTAATGTAGGTACTTCAGTGAAGTGTGAGAAAGTAGGTAAGCTGAATGCACGCCTCATGGCTGTGGTGTAAAGCTTGGATAGCCAAAATCTGATAGTTGAGAAATTAGAGACAATTAAAACCTCAGTCTTAACTATTTTTTGAAATACTTTCATTTTACAGGTGGAATATTAGTTTCAGATCCTACTTCATGATTACCAATCTGTCACATTGTGCAGAAGAATAGTAAGGCACAGTGCCTTTGCAGAAATACATGATGAGATAATTTATGTCTAAGGAGACATGCTGAGCACACATTCCTTCTGTGTCAACGCAATTTAGCAAGTTAAGGCAGATGAAGAATGGAGGCTGTGAGAGTTTATTGCTTCATGTGTGAAGCTGAGCTCATTAAGACATGTCTGAAAAATCCCAGTTTCTAAGCAGAATTCTAGCCTGGGCTTATTTATTTATATTGCACAAGACTGTAAGTGTCGCCATCAACTGAACCCTTTGGCGTATTCTTTTTTCGTCTGTATTTTATTTTATCACATGCATAGAGTAGTCACTGACCTCATTTGGACTACTTTTTCTTCTCAGTTGACTTTGAAGAAAAACTTTTATCAGCACCAATAGGCAAATTTACTAGTATTCAGCCAAGCATCACAGAGGTAAAAACTTGTGTTTCCCTAACCTGGCGTTCATCAAAGCCAGAGATACACACACAAAAGAAAGGGCACACTCCAATGACACACATCTAGTGATGGGAAACCTGCCACGGCATCAGTTCAGTGCTTTTCATTTCATGCACAGAACACAGCATTTACATGGGCTGCTTAGTTTGACCCCTGAAAATTTGTTCATTTGCTGTAATCCCTACTTAGCATCCACAGTCACTTCAAGAACTAAATTTTGCCCAGTAAGCTGCTAGTTTGGTTATATCCATCTTTTCTGTTTAACTGGGAAATAATTTGATACTTTGATTAAGACTGTCAACACTCAAACATATTTGATTTCTGATGGGAGGGGGAAAATATATATCTTTTAGAATATTTCTATTTTTCAGAAAAAGTAGAAAGGAGAAAATGGAACCAAAAGAAAAAAGAATAGAATAGAGAGGAGAAAGTTCCAAGTCTCTTGGTTTGACATCAGTGTTTCTGTTTTAGGGATTCTGCTTATCTGATTGAGGATTCAGAAAAGCTTCTTTTTTTCCATCTTTTCTTGTGGTGATAAACGAATGAAGGATGGGGAGAAGGGAAGTCACTCTGCATTGCTGAGCACACCCATTGACTTAACAGGAGAAAAACGAAAATCTGACAACTAAAATCGGGTGTCCCGCTCAGAAGCAAAGTCTCTGATCTGTGCCTCCCTGCAGAACGAGGGAACCGACCTACTCAGATAACTCTGCGGAGCATTGCTTGTTAAAAGTAACCATCTCAAAATAGATAGAGAAAGAATAGGCAGAAAGAAGAAACAGAACCACTCAGGAAACAACAAAAGAGCCACTTCTGTGACTTGCAAAAGGAGAGATTTCTCCCTTCTCTCCCCAAAATTAATAATTTTACAGTATGAGGGAAAAAAATCCCACACCTTGATAAAGGAAAGGACAAAGCAGTGAGCTAATGGGTGAGAGGTAATCAAAAAGTCAAGACAAGCTAGGTATCAGAGTAAAGGATTAAACTGAAGAACTATGCTGGATCAGGATTTGAAGCTGCTGAAAATCTTTGAGGCTTTTTGGAGAGGATGTGGTGTCAAGCTGGGCTACTTTTCAGGTAGCTCATGTTCCTAACCAAGATGACTGTGTGGCCTCAAAAGGGTTCATGCCAGCATAGCACAGAGGGGTGAAAGAGCAGAAACGGCTTTTATTTATTTGGTAGAGCTGGCTGAAACAGTATGTACTCTGGATGGAAAATGTTCTATTTCTGCAGCTGGCAATGGCAATTTCAGGCGAGAAACAGAGAGGACGTGGGAGCTAATAGCAGAATATTGGTCCTGCAGACTTCAAGTTAAGCTGTTTCTTAGCACGGCAATTTAACTTCAGCTATTTAACATCATTGCTAACACCCTGAAAAATTACATGCTTGCTACAAAACCAGCAATTTTTTTTTCCCTGTCACACTTTCAAATCAATATGCATTGAGTGCTATGTAACACTTCAGCAATGACTTCTCCGACAGTTCATCAGCCAATCTGTGTGTCCCTCTGCAGCACACCTGTAGGTCACGCACACTGATTTCATTCAGAGACCCTGCCATCACCCCACTTGTATTCCTAAATAATCACATATGTTCCTCATGCATTAACCACTTGCTATGGTGTCCTTTTAGTTCTTTTCACTTCACAATCCCACATGCTTGACACAGCTGACCAGCTTTAATGATGCATGGGACCCTGGGGCAGGGAAAGAGGCTGCGGGATTGCGTGGCACTGCAAATTTGGTGCTTCCCAGCAGGCACCATCCTAACAAGAGCCCTTCTAGGAAGCATGAGCTCACCCTACAGCCTTGCACTCACAGCTCTCTGCCATCTGGCTCTCACTGTAACTCAAGGAGTGGCCTCGCATACTGGGACTTCATGACTTGGAGAGCTCTGATGTACTGTTTCTGAAAAATCATGAGATCTGCCAGCTGGTCCTGTTCACCTCCTTGCCACTATAATTTTCAATATTAGTTTGTGACAAAGCACCACCTCACAGATGCTTGGACATATCATACTGTTACGCACTATAACAATGTGCTCAACGACATCCAGCAGAGCACCCGATAGAAATACCCTGGAAGGCAATCATCCCAGCTCTGAACCTGCAGGTAGCATGGTCAGAGCTCCACAGTGCTTCATGCCTGGTGGTTATCCTGAGATGGGGCCTGCTAAAGTCACCTGAAGTTTCACCAAATCACAGAAAGGTAGGGGTTGAAAAGGACCTCTGGAGATCATCTAGTTCACCTCCCCGATAAAGCAGGTTCACCTGCAGCAGGCTGCATGGGAATGTGTTCAGGCAGGTTTTGAATATCTCCAGAGAAGGAGACTCCACAGACTCCCTGGGCAGCTTGTTCCAGTGCTCCATGTTCCTCACAGTAAAGAAGTTTTAGCTCGTGTTGAGGTGGAACTTCCTGTGTTCCAGTTCATGCCTGTTGTCGCTTGTCCTGTTGCAGGACACCATTGAAACCATTCCCCTTGGTCTGGTTTTGTGCATCTAACCATGCATTTTCTTAAACTCGCAAATCACTGATTTCATAATGACCATCAATATCAGAATGCGTGTCAGTATTTAGATGGAAGAGAAATAAAATCATGGAACTAGAACAGTTCTCCCCAAGGACAGACTCAGATAGCCATTTGGTGTCATTTATCACACTTTCTTTTTGGTTTCATAGGCAGGAGAAGCAAAACCATAGGATGGGTCTTTGTTCCAAATCCACAGACAGATCTAAAATATGCCTAAAGAGAGGCTCGAACACCCAGCAGAGCCATCCATAAAAAGTGTGCATGGGGGATGATGCACCCAGAGCTCTGTTACTGCCTACTTCCACTTGTGGCAGCATCTTAACTCAGTTCTCAGCCTAGAGACCACAGGAGTCACAAATATTGTTCTTAAACCCACCCAAGGGCCTAATCCAGCAAGCTCTTCAGTTTATCAGTTTATGTTTTGATAGGCAGCAAATGACTGGGACCACACTCCTGAGACAGGGGAGACTTGGGTCTCGCAACTAATCCTCAGTTCCCATCTCCCATCACAGTGCCCAGCCAGGGCTATAAGCAATCCCACTCTGGAAATGGGCCACTGCCCAGCTCCAAAGCGCACTTCACTGCACCAAAGACAGGATAAATATGCGCAAGGCTATCACCAGATTCCACATGTGCACGTGTATTCCACATGTGCACGTGTATTCCACATATTATAATTTTTCTTGACGTATCAAAACCACGTTGCTTGACACTATCCTTCAGTGAAGCCACTGCAATGGGTTTGGGGTGGTTTTTTTCAGTTTTACAGTTTAGGTATCTTCATCTGCCTGTCACTGACGCTTTTTGGATAGTGTTTCTGTAACACCATATAGTCAATGTGTAGCACCATGTGCTCCTACAAGCCTCAAGAAGCACTGTTTTATTCACTGACTGAGGAAATTGTACCAGAAGTGAGTAAAGACAGGGCCCTATCTGTGTTTCAGATGCTAATGTCTAAATGCTCTCCTTCAGGAGAAGAAAGCAAATAATCTACCATCCTATGCCTTTCAATATGCAGGTAGCTAGTTGCCCACCTAACCTTAAGTACTTGTGAAGTCCTCCCTTTGCTCATCTGACCTCTAAGCGAGCACTTATCCTCAAAGTATTCTCACCCACCTTCCTCTCCACTGCAACACAACATGCTACACTTGCTGCTTTGCATGTTAGCAGCACTCAAAGACCCCGAAGCATTACTGTGTCGTTCTTTGACCAGAGAAATAGATCTATTGTCTCTTCTGGATTTAGTAATCAGCCCAGGTACTAGGTCAGACCCAGCTATTATCAGCAAAAAAACAGTCTCAATTTGTTTGACAACTTTTATAAAGGGCATGATTCTGAGCAATGCCTGCAACAGCGTGGTGCAGTGCTGGTCAGCAGCTGCCTTGAAAATTAACCACAGGTCTGTAGATCAAATCAAGCATTTTAATTATCTTGTATTTTGCATGAAATCATTACATCTCCTATAATCACCACCTGTAAAATTACTGGAGGGATAGGGAACTTTATAAACATCTTTGAGGCAGTCAGGCATTTTATTCTGCCTGCTTGATATCATTCATGTCTTACATTTCTATTAAGCAGCCAGGTCTGACACCTTCAACCCACTCCCATGGATAACCACACATATCTGCATGTAAATGATTAACACTCCTCTCTCATGAAGCCACACATCTTTGCACTCCAGTGAGAATAATTGCTTATACTATTGCAAATAATAAAACGTGTCATTTGGTCCTTGTAATAAAAGCTTAAAATCTAACGTGAAGTGATGTGGGTGTAAGTCAACATGAGTGAGTTGGACTCAAAGGCAGTTTTAACATTATTTGTAGGATCAAAGATGAGTATATTGGTTCTCTTAATTCCTGTACCCTACTGTGATCCTAAGGTTCAGACTTCTACCAAATCCCTGCCGTGATTATTTCTGTCTATTCTGCTGTCGTAATTCTGGCTTTAAATTGCACCAGCTTTGGTTGACAAGGGGAAGTTCAATGCTGATGGGTAGAACACTGTAAATAACCCATATTTAATACCTATCAAAAAGCTTATTTCTTCAGCTTTATTTACTGATGGGCATATGTAACCTCATGAATCAGTACAATATTCCAGAAGACGTTGTACCCTTATCCAACTGCAATGCATTTGTACCTCCATCTGTTAATGCAGTGCAGGTTTCTAACACATGTAAAGATAAGTAGTCTGCCCTTCACCATAGATTTCCAGCCCTAAATGACAGAGCTCCAGAAATGCATGCTACTGTTAACTGTACTCTACTGTAAGACACTAATATGACCAAAGGAGAAACACAGAGGAAGCATAGCTAATGTTCTAAATTGATCTCATATTATTTAGTTAGAAAACAGTTTTTCTTCCTGTTTTTTTTCACTCTCCCAGGAAAGCATGATTTCTTTCTGGGTTTAAAAGTCTATTCATAGAATTATGATGCATGACCTTCCTTCCTTCCACTAGAATAATATGTTTTTAAACAGAGCCCACACCGTATTTTACTCTTCACAAGTGCTGCTGGAAGTGTTCTTGCTCTTTTCCCAGGATCAAGCAAGCTTCCACTACAGGGAATGATTAAAGGCACAAAGAAACCACGTCTCCTACCCTCAAAGCACTCCTGATTCTGGATGCAATGGTAGTTACATTCGGTTCATATAACTTTGTGATGCCATGTTTTTTAAAGCCTGAGCTACGGGAATCAAATCACATTGGTAAATTCACAGAAACAACAGAAGCAAAGGACATTCAGAAAGACAGTATCCCCTTACAGGGAGGAAGTGCTGTACCAAAGCATTTCAAGTCTTAGGCAGCTACTATTTACACAGACCTTTTTGTGAATGCACTCTCGTCACCTCTAATTTATCATCACCTCTAATTTATCAGCCTCGCCCAACCTACCCAAAAGGCGATCTAAGGGCTCATATGCCATTTCCATGGGAGATGGGACATTAAAATAAAATATATTCCAGCTCTTTGATTCCCATTGATTTTGTGGGTAATACAATAACCAGAATGAGATAGCTGAAACCAATAAAAACTGATTTATAGCATTAAAGGCATTCTTTATAGCACTTATTTATGGTACATTACATCTGAAATCCAATTTCACAGGCTGCTGTTTGAAACTTTCTGTTCAATCATAAATACACTACATACAGCATAGCTCAGTGCCACAGAGTCAGATTATACAAATGTCTATGTTCCCAGAAGGAATTGCACTTCTGCTGCAATTGTGGTAAATGAGTCTGACAGTAATTTTCCCCAACCAGCTTCCAACCAAAAAGTTCCAGTCAGCACTCAATAAATTTAGAATAGATGGATACTCCTTTAATCATAATAAACATCTATTTATTCATATACTTCAGTTATTGAAAAGACATTAACAGAAATCATGGAAAACAAACTTGGCATATGTTACATGATAAACTACTAAGAACATTTAAGCACGCTAGCAGGGGTGCTGTTTGAAAAGCACACACAGGCAGGCACATGTACTGCTCCCGTTTGTGAGGATGGGAACATTACAGTCCTGCTCATTTAATTTTCAAAGCGTGACAAGAAGGAACCTCCTCAATGCCTCTCAAATCTGCTTACTTCAAAGGAACAGACCACACTCAGGTCACTTACTATAATCGTTGTCAAGAAAAGGACAAAAAATCAGATCTGACTTTCACAGAGGCGCTGTCATCTGAATCTGGAGCAAGTTCTTATTTATTTGAAAAGTCTTTTCCCTGAAAGTAAAATCACTGCAAACTGTGTTTGTCAGGCTTTATAAAAATCTAAGCTGAAAGATGTTTTCTCCTTGTCTCTAATATGAAGGCAGACTGTGTCCGTGTGTGTGATGTTTCCCTGCTCAGTTATAAGAGTTTATTTTTAAAGATGTAACTACACTGACATGTTACAGAACAGAGTACCTGTAGTGTTACTACTTAAAGAACTAATGAACAAAAAGTCCTAGTGTGGCATGTCACGTTTTGCTCCTCTAGAGACAATACTCTACAGAAAAACAGAGCGAGGCAGAATGGAATCTCCAAAGAGATGGGAATACTCTTGGTCTTTGGTTCCTCAGCTATAATGCCACAGATCCCTGTGAGGAATAGAGAAGATATCAATATTGTAAAAGCAGACAGTGGCTGAAGACCTCGTAAGAACAACAAAAAATATGTAGACTTGGTATACATTTGAGGGTATGAAGCGGGGAACAGGAAAGAGGAACCTAAATCCCAAGTTGTCCATTGAGAACAGATCTAATCTGATGTGTATTTTACTCAAACCTCTGCTAGAAGCAGAAGGGAGGGAAGAACACTTTCAATGCAGAAACGTGAGACTGAAAAGCATTAATGATTTAATGTCTTTCACCTCCAGAACACCAATTCAAATCCAATTCACAGCAACCCAAACATATTAACTGGCCTGCATGTTGAAATGATACGATAGACTTGGTTGATTTCTAGTGTACATGAGATAAAGCTGGCCACTACCTTTGACATTCATAGTAAACTATACAATAGGTTGAAGACTATAGATGAGAAACACTCCCCCAGAATAAGCTCCCACCTCCAGTGCACGCTGGGACAGCTCCCAGAAGAAATCCTCCCTCATACTGTAAACAAAAGGAATCTACCTGATGTTAAAGCAATACAAAAAAATACGCTAATGAGAATTTGTTAGTTTGTTCCATGTATTTTTACAAAGAGTAATTACTGTATAACATGGACATTTTATTTATTTGTTTTTAATTTTATTTTATTAATGGTTTTGCCACAGAAAGGAAGGTTTGCCCACTAAAAGCAACTGCTGAGTAAGATCACACCGCTGGCTGACATGGACTTGAGCAACCATTGACAGCTTGTGTTCCCCTAAATTGTAAATGCAGACCCTACAGCTGTAGCATAGAGAACCCAAAGATAGAAAAAAAATCAGAATAGAAAAGAACTGTAGATCCCACTATCCACTCCTGGTCACAGGCAGAGAAACACTTTTCCATTTTCCTTGACGTAATTTTGAATGATTCATACGTGAGAAAATACATAATTTGTACCATCTTAGATTAGAAAATGACTTGAATCTCTCAGACCTCTGAATTCTTCATTAAGCCACTCCAGTGTGAAAAGAGTGAAATTTATAGTGGATAGTTCACTGTCAATCTCTGCTTCATGTAGAGGTTCAGCTAAGAAGATGGAGGGAATTTGAAAATTAATTAAAATATTAAATCTTTATTTTATGTTATAGATTGCAAACATGCATTGAATCACTTTGTTCAGTTCCAGTAAAGCTTACTCTTTGATAAAGAATATAGAAGTATCAGAGGGATCCAAAACCAGTGAGAATAGTAAAAGACATGAGAATCTCTTTAAGCAGATACATCACTAAAATTATAAAATATGCTTGTATTTGCATTTCCTTCCTATAAGACAAGATCAAATTCAAGGGTAATAGATTTAAGTCTGATTAAAGGAAATTTTAAAAAAATTAAACGTAGTACGCACCCACACCATAAACTGCAATCTAAGGTGCTAAAACCACAAAAATACAACACAACTGTGTCATGGGTTATGAAAACGTCCCCAAATAATCCTAACGTCTTTTCTTTTCTTTTAAATGAAATACATAACTCCTTAGACCTGCAGAAAGTGACAAACACACTGCTGATGCAGGTGTAATGCTTCACATTGACACATGGCTTTTCTCTGAATACCTGAGTAGGAAATTAATAGCATAACAGACAGCAAAGTAAACACCTCATGAAATCTAGATCAATCTGGCTAACAAAAGAAAAGCAATAAAGAATCACAAAACAGATTCAGCTTCAGCAGGAATTAAAACTTAACTCTACTACCTTTAGGGCAGATCAACAGGACAAATTAAACCTCTTCTGCAAATGCTCAGCCTCCAACATTGGGGTAGTAAAAATATTGAAGTAATATGCATTGTGGTTTTTGTTTCAGAAAACTTCCTAAAAAAAGGCAGAAAAAGAACAGAAATGGAAACGCATCTGGGTAGGACCCACTGGGTTCTCAAATTCAGTTCCCTCGAATAAAAGGTACCTCTCCCTTGCCCCCCTCTCATGAATGGATTAAGCCCCATGTCAAAAGCAGCTACAAGGGTGATAAAGACATACAATAGCTGTGCAGCACAGATGTGAAAGATACGTCACATGGAAAGCGTGTACCTCTCATAAGATCCAAGCAGAAAGGAAGTAAGCATGTTGCACAACATGGCACGCGAATCTCAAGAGTTCAATACCTAGAATCCCACCTAGCCTCATAAATTTTTCAAGTCTTACCTACCCTGCAAAAGGAGGGCCAGGGTCTGAATCTCAGCCCCATTAGTAGCTTTGTTTGCTTTTGGGCTAGTCCCATCTAGCTCAGAGTGGACTGATCAACATAATTTTGGCATGCTTTCAAAGCACTTGAAATGTCTGTGCTGCAATAAACAATACAAGGGCTTTAGAGTAAGAAACTGAGCAGGGACTTGCATGCTGTGGCAGGCAATGGGCAGACGTGTTGGCCAGACTCGAGGGTGCCAAGTCTGCTTAGATAGTGTCAGAGAAGTGCATGGAAGAGAGGAAAATAACCTTGTGCCCTTTTGTTCACAACATTGCCTCAGAACAGTCCCTACGGTGGACTATCCCCAGGTAAGGTGAACCCACACCTGGTAAAACCATCTGCCTTTAGGAACAATGGCCTCAAGTCATGCCAGATGAGGCTTAGAGTGGATAGTAAGAAAAATTTCTTCACTGAAAGAATGGGGAAGCATTGGAACAGGCTGCCCAGGCAAGTGGTGGAGTTACCATACCTGGAGGTGCTCAAACAATGTGTAAACATGGCACTCTGGGACATGGTTTACTAGGCACAGCAGTGTTGGGCTGAGGGTTGGACTTGATGATCTTAAAGTTCTTTTCCAACCTTACTGGTCCTATGGTTCTGCAATTCTATGAACTTCATGCACACCTCGGGAATGCCTTCCTCCTGAAAAGATAATTCATGACTGGTAAGATGTCCTTATCAAAACTAGATGACCTAGAAATGAGGCAAAAGGCAGAGAGATGGTCTGGGGCCATCACAAGAACAGCATCAAAAGCATTTGGAGGCACACTTCTATCACATATATCAGCCTGGAATTGCACATTCTCAAAACCCTCTGGGGCAGCACAGAATAAATGCAGACACACTCCAAAATAGCCCCATGGTGCTCTCCTGCTTCCTGTTCTGAAAAGGCTGCAGCCTGATAAGCCATTAGCTGGCCCCTAAAAAATTATCTTCTTTGTTATTTGGTTCTTTCAGGAAAATTGAAAACACACTATTTTACCCAAGTTCTAAAAGACAGCCGAAAGGGCTCTTTTCAATGTTTTTTCACTGGTACATGAAGAGAAGTCTGAATATCACAGCACTAGAAGTACACAACACTCAAAGTCTGAATTTGTGGTACTTCCACCTACCAGAAAAAGATCCTTCCTGCATTAAAATAAAGGCACAAGGGCAGGTAGCATAGTGCACTAAAAAGCAAATTTTAAATGGTGTCCCAAACACTATCAAGCAGACATTTTATGACAAATATTACACGTTTTCCTAATTTTTCCTTTTCATTAGAATCTTAAAAATGGACATTTCATTACTGTGCAGTCTACCACAATTTAGGCATGAAAAAAATGTCAGGCTCAGCAATTCAGAGCTATGACTTCATAGGATAATGTTGAAGCACACAATGAAGAACTACAATTATTAAAGCAAACTATACTTTGTATTTAACTTTCATTTATTTCACATCTAAAGACTCCATTATGTTTTATTTATGAATTCAAAAGATTTAAAAATTTGTAAGGTGCTTTCAATTATTGATGTGACTTCAGCGTTCAGACGTGTTCAGCATATTCCTGGCCTCATATCTAAAGACTAAAGGCTCTTACTTTGTTCATGTAACTCGTATCCAGCTATGCACATGTGGAGAAAAGATGAGAGACTGCCCAAACCAGCCACCATGATGCAGTATGAGACCTGCGGAAGTTTAACCTTGATTTTACAGTCTGATGTCACAAATCTCATTATTAACTGGCACAGGGAGCCATCCCCTACACCCTGTGGATGGATTACAATGTATTTCCTTTTCTTTCTGGAATACAAGTAATGACAGAGGACGCGCTATCATCAGAAATCTTGCATATTTGGAGGCCTTCATCCACTGTTTCAGTAAAATGTTAAGAACTTTAAATGACAGACTGTACTGGAGATTGTTTTTCTCTTAGTATCTGTGAAAGGTAAACAAAATATGCCTGCTGTGTTATATCTAATCTTTCAGACAGCACATTCCATAACCTGAAAATTAGGAAATCTTGATTTACCTGGTTTTCCCTAGTTAATATCTAAGACACTTCATATGTTCTTATGACCATTGTCAATAAAACCCATGAACTCACTGCAATTGGTAAAGATACAACATGCCAGAAGTGCTTCATAATTATTCTAAGCTGATGAATAATTTTTATGACCAGGTAGATCAAAGCCAATTTTAAAATGGTATTGTTTGCAGCAGCTGCACCAGAGGGCAACCAAGGCATAATGCTCTTTTTGAAAGTTCATAGCATCCTTTTCATCAGTTATTTTGTCCAGCAGAATCCAGTATTATATATATTTCTGAGATTTTCTTTGACTGGAAAAACAAATCATCCCTCCATAGAGAGAATATTATCTAATATGTGCAGCCTTGCAAACATTTTTTACTTGGATCAACATTTTGTCCACTTTGTAATTACTTTTTAATGCTTTTGTAGTCATAGTTCATAGGGGCCTGAGTGGATTAAAAAAACTAAACACTTGATTTTAAGCAATGACCACAGAAATAGGTCAGAGGGACATAATCCTTGCAACTGAAGTCAGTACCTGAGAAATCAATCATAGTAATCTGCCAAAGCCTTCACCTGAACAGCTCAACTCTATGAACCTGTCTTGCAGTTAGGCAAGTGAGATCACTTTCCCATTACCTCAACACTACTCAGGCTTCCCAGAGAAGCTGTGCCTGCCCCATCCCTGGAGGTGTTCAAGACCGGGTTGGATGAGGCTTTGAGCAACCTAACCTAGTGGAAGGTGTCCTTGCCCATGGCAGGGGGTGGGAACTGGACGGTCTTTAAAGTCCCTTCCAATTAAAATCATTCTATGATTCTATGATGTGAGTGGTATTGCTTTAACTTTGACTGCAGGAGCAGCAGGGTACAGTGGTCAGGTGTAAGCTCCCTTTGACTATGCCTTTCTGATTTGCCGGAGGTGTACAGCAGCTTCTATATTTTTCAAGGATGTTTGTACTGAAAAATGTCATCACAGGTACAACCCCTTTGGATATTGATGATGTACTGCCAAGAAGCTACACAGGTTCTCACTCTAAGCACTGCAGTTTCTCATGAATATGCAGCCAGGAGATCTACCCCCTCTGATCTGTGTAAGCTGATTTGCCCATTGCCATGGTCTATAAAATGTTCCTGCTGAAGTCCTCAGAGACAAGGAAGGACTCATCACTGACTTTCTGTTCTTCCAGGAGGACAGCCTTGGGCAGAGATGATAAAAGGCTGCCAAGGTGAACAGCAAGGCAGAAATAAGCCTCACTTGCTTAAATTGGACAAAATACCTTTTTAGGTAAATCATTTTCCTAAACAAAACAAACACTAAACCTGCACATGACACAAGAGAAATACTCTCACAGAGCAGAGAATTTGGGAAGAAGTCTTTCAGCCCCTACATTTTTAAATATCCTTTTCTCCAAAACAAGGAGAGGGAAAGGAGAAAAGCTTGAGTACCTGAAAACTAACTAAACTCAGAAGGAGGTACAAAAGGATAAGGTCCTGTTTCAGAAATATGTGTGAAAGTCAGACGCTAAGGTAGCTCAAATTGACCACAGATACCAAACAGCCTGGCTCTAGGCAGGAGCACCACAGAGCCTGCAATTTATGCTGTCAGGGAAAGGAATCACAGAAAAACTCATGAAACTGAATGATTAGTCAATAAAATGGCAAGTGAAATTCAGTGTAAACAAATGTGGTGCACATGGGGAAAACAGTAATCTGAACCATGCATTCAGCCGAGCAATGAGATCTTAATGGGCTGTTTCCGCTCAGGAATGAGACTGTGAGATAACAGGAATTATTATGAAAACATAAGCTCTTGGCTGATCATCTGCATATACTCCAGGGTTGGTGGGTCATCTGAACCAGATGTCTTTCTCTTTTAAGCAATGTATTCAAATGTCTTTCTGCAACACAATTCTGTTGCAAGCATCAGATTCTGAGGCTTGGGCTGTAATTTGCTTTGTGCTTCTGCACTGCTACCATAATCACACTGGAATGTTTAAAATGCTCTACTAGGCCTGTTTAGGTAAACTTCTATGCATTTTACTATCTTAGAATAATACCATGGTGAATTGTTCTTCAGACATCTTTCCATCTTAACACCACAACATTCAACATTGCTTCCCTCTTTTTTAAAAAAAACTGCACCGTTATCCAGGACTTGCCCTTCATGCTTCTGTGATTCATGAAAGGGGCTCTCTCCAGAACCTAAAAATGCTTATTCCTTAAAACAATGCTCCTTGAAATGCCTCACAAAACAAAGTTACACCGCTTATTTGTCTAGGCAGAGCAGTATCACATGTTTACAGAACTATGAGACTCAAATATTTTCCGCTCTTGCAGCGAAGCCCAAAATTGAGGTCCAGTCTCAGAGCACACAGGCAACCACACAACAGTTCCTTCTCTATTGCCTCAGTTTGGTACAAAAGAGGTGAAATAGAAAGAAATGAAAAATATTTTGCACAAGCTTCATGCTACTGAGCCTGTCAACTCTGTTAATCTCAGCAAAGAGAAGGGTCAGAGTAGCCTAGAAGCTATTCAAAGTGTTCAAAGTCAGGTTGAACGGGGCCTTAAGCAACCTGATCTACTGGAAGACGTCCCTGATCATAGCAAGGCAATTGGATTAGATGATCTCTGAAGGTCCAACCCAAACCATCTGTGATTCTATTCAAATTAATACTTTGCCAGCAACAACAAAGGAGGTTCACGTAAATGGATGAGAATAACCAGAACACAGCACGCCTTCACCACTTGCTCTCCTACTCAAAGCACAGAGCATCACCCAGAAGAGTGAGGGGAAGGACAGTGATAGGACTCTGCTAGTTATTCTGCCTTTGTAACCCCACAGCAATATAGGGATAATTGTGTTGAAGCAAGCACAAGAAAAACTGTAATCCCAGCAAAGCTTATCAGGAAAGGTATAATTCATGCCATTTGCCATGTTATATTTTGTTTTTCCTCTTCCCCACGACTGTCCCCTCCCTGCACAGAAAGGAACCCTTTTTCATGACAAGGTAATTTTGTGGTATGAAAAATTTAATGAGCAGATGGAACAGCAATCCATTATCCATTAAAATATTGCAGTGGGTTAATCCAGCAAATAAAAGTGGAGAATGAAGCAGATGGCCATTTATAGTTCTCTTGATTTCTTTAATATTCCTTCCCAGGGCACAGCCATTCTTGTATGTAACGTGAAACGCACAGCTCTCACCATGTGCACATTATGCAACAATTCATATGACCTCATAAACATTACAACTTATAGAGCAATTATTTTTTATGCCTTTTTTTAAAGGAAAAGCTGTATCATTTCATGGCAAATTATTCCCAGTTCTTAGATATCTTGAAATAATTTGAAGTGGCTGCCAACAGCAAATGATAAATCCACCAAATGCAAACATTTGCTCAAGATACTTTTTCGATGCATCTTAATTTTCTGGGTTCAAGAAATAATTCAGGAAAAGTGCTTTGACTTGGGATTTAGGTGTTATATTTAAAGTATTTAGTATTTTGTCAAATACACATGCCGGGAAAATAGGTATCTGAGCTCCTCTCTCCACACAAAATACTGGAAATAGCTGCTTCATTAAAGCAATTACAGTTCATACTGAAATAGCAACTGAGTATAAGCGACTGCTACTTTGGATTTCATAAAAACATCTCTGTCACTAAAAAAAAGTGAATATAAAAATCGAGTGTCTCTTAGTTGTCTGTATATATGACAACCAAGTCCAGAGATTGTCCATATGCCTTGCAAAAAGTTGACTGTGTAAACAGTTTAAAAAATATTTCCTGTGTTCTAAGACCCACATAAAGTTAACAATTTCTAAAAATAATTTTTGTCATTAAGATGCACTAAGACATTAACACACCAAGTGCAATTAATATAGCACAAATTAAATCAGCTGTGTGCAACAAGCCAATATGAGTCTTATACGCCAACTAATCTCAATTAAACTGACAGGTAAAGTGGCACTTACACACACATTTTGCAATGAGGCATCGCCCACTAGCTAAAATACAGTGTAACCGTCATCAAGTTTTACACTTCTGCTCCTTTTTTTATTACTATTCTGGTAATCTACCACAGTGTAACCCACTGTGCAACCAGGACAGCACCCAGGAGAGGATAGTAGTGCCTAGACCGAGCCAGAAGAACTTCCATGGAGAAGAGGTTGGAAGAGGCCATGAAAGGGTTTGAAAAAGGAACTGGGAAGAAAGAAAAGATAAAGCAGGACAGGTCAGAAGTGCCTTGGTGGAAGCACTACCTAAGGTCTCTAGAGATGGCATGAATCCACACTGGGAAGCTCTCAGTCTAGGTTGATTCCTGGAAGTGCTCTCCCAGCTGTGTATGAAATAAGTAAAAGTTCTATTTTACAGTGCTAATACAATGTCTTAGAATTACATATTTTACAAAGCAAGGACTTAAAAACCCTGGGTCCTACATAACTGGATATGCTTAACTCAAGCATATTAATTTTCCCCATAGCTCCCCGGTGGCTCACACTCTTGGCTATACACCAGGCAAAACACAGTTCTCTGAGGCACCAACAAAACCCACCCATTTGTGAAACAAATGGATCTCACTGTGTCGAGCAAAAGAAATTTATGCTCACATAGCCAAGTTTAAAAAATATTAGTAAAGTAAGATATGGAGAATAGGTTGAACAAGAATATTACAGTAAGTCATCATATTTAAGGAGATGCCATGCAATCTACTGAAAGAGCAAGGAAGAGATGCCGTATGAAAAAATAATAAGAGACCATTTAATTGAAGACTATGTCACAGGCATGAAAATTAAGTTTGTATGCTGCTTTTGCAAGCTTATTATGGTCTTTTAGCAAGTTCTATATTTGCAACAAATTTATATTAATATTTCATGCTATATTGAAATAAGACAGATGCATTTAAACTGGAAATAATTGGTCTTCTGCAGTATTTGTTTATATTCAGCAGTTCCTATTTGTTTTTCTATTTCATATATTTAATTTGCATTTATTCTGGATAGCATAGAATATTTAAAATGGGTATTACGAAGTCAAAAAATATTCTTGCAGCCCAAAAGAGATTTTGAGAGGAAAACTTTGTTGGTTTAAAATTGGAGCAAGAATAATTGAATAATGAGAAGGAATTTGAGCCATCTAAAAGAATTATAATTAGACCCCAAGTCAAAGATGACAAATTTCACCATTTAGAGCTATCAGGATGAGAACTGTAAATGAGTTGTCATGCTTTAATTAAAAAGGAGTGGAAATGGCATGAAAGCATTCATTGTTAAAATGTTCTTCGCACTGTAATTATTTTTATTGATTGAAGTAATTATTAATTCATGAACAGGTTCTAAAATGTTGATACTGTAATTCATGAAATGAAGAAAGGAATATGCCATCTCATTTATTCATTAAACTCTTGCATTTCCATAAATGGATCTGTATAAATGCATGATAGCTAAAATAAGCATACCCCAACCTGAGAGAAACTTCTGCAAACATCCAAACTTACAAAGTGCGCTGCCTCACTGGGAAACTGATCTTCGCTGTTTGCCATCAACTTTAGCCTACATTTAAACTACACTATTACTCAGCTGCTGACTGCATTTGACTAGCTTTTCAGTGGAACTGTTTTCAAAGGATTAGCCTTGTGACAGGAACACTACTGAAATTATTACAAAAAAACAGGGCGCTCTTCCCCCCCAGATCTGTCCTATTCTTCTTCCTGGAGATTTGTGTCTGGGTGGAAAATAATTGTGTCTGGATTATCTATAGAATCTGGGACATTTCAGACCTACTGTACATGCATAAACTGGTCTGGATGAATGAGACCCACTGAATAAGCACTGTGTTGCTATGCAAAAACACACCAATACTCCCATCCATCCTGAATGGGCAGATACAGCTCTTTGTGAGCTGTATCTGCATCACTGGAAAGTGAGTATCCTTTTTGAACAGGTCAGGTTTGTATTTCTTGGCTAGTGGGGACGTGTAAGAGTCAAAACAGCTAAAGGTGACATGCCAAGGAACAACATTGACATAATCCATGCTCATTTGTTAGTGTATTTATGATGTTTATAATATATGTAAAAATTAATACATTTCTACCTACAAAAGAAAAGGACAAGAGCAAGTTGTTCTAAATTAAATTACTTTCAAGGGGGAAAAAAAACAAAACCAAAAAAGCTCTGCAGCCTAATGGTCTTTACACTTGGTGGGGGCTAAAAAAATACAGCCATGGTGACATTTAAGGTCATGAGTTTCCCAGTCATGTCTGATATGAGGAGAGCAGGTTAGTATAAAGTTACATGAGCTGAGAGCCAGACAGATACCAACCCTGCAACAGGATGACTATATGAATGTAAGCAGGATGTCAAAGAGATTTTAATTATGCAACAGCTTAAATTTAAGGAAGGAAAATAAAAGGGGAAGGGAGAGAGAAGTTCATTTTGAGGATGCCAAGAATACTTTCTGTGACATATTGCTATATTCTTTTGTTTAGAAGTCTAGACGAGAGTTCTAAGTGAGAACTAGAGGGAGCGCAGTTACTACTCATTTGTTTTTAATACTCACAATTTTTCTTGCAGATTAGCTTTTCAGAATCCTCGAGAAAAGAGCCAGAAGGGTGTTTTGCATGGTATACTGTGCTTGCATCACTTGTGATTATCTAACTGCTTCCATAAGACAAGCACCCCTAACACAAACTGGAAAAAGAGACTGAAAACTTGACATTTTTATATTTTTTGCTGTATTTTAAGAACAGTTCTGCCAAAGCACTTCTGTGACATTGGACTGTAACTCCAAATCATGAAAAACTATGAATGTAGGAGAAATAGAGGCATTGTTCCCTGTTTATGGGCACTCAGTAACTTTGCAAACTAGTGCTTAGGGGCAGCAGAAACAGAAATGGAAAATGCCATATTAAATGGCAAACAGAATGCATGATCACTTAAAGAAGATATCCTAATTGTACGTGTTTATGTACTATACCTACACCTCTGACCTTTAGCATGCAGCAAGTCAGCCATTTACTGGCAAGGTCCATAGTGCAGAACACACTATCCAGTCTACAACATCATGAGCCTGTACTGAAAAAATAAGGAATGCAAAGAACCCCCAGTGTATTACAAGAAATAGATGGTCTCTAAAGGAATTTGTATGCAAAGACTATACGTGGTCTACTGCAAAGACTACTGCAAAGTCAGAGATTGCCAACAGGCCTCTTGATGCCCAGCACAATGCTATCAATCACATGCATAAAGGGCAGACAGAGTGGACAAATACACAGCGATCTTGACATCCAACCTTTGTCATCTTGTAAGCCTAACAATCCTACAACTACACAACTATACAACCTTCTCAATGTGGTGTAGAGAAGTATTTGCTTTTAAAAAAGAGATGTAGAATAATAACTGATCCCATGGTCTTTAAGTCCCAGCAACACCACAGGACCAATCTGTCCCATGGAAAATAGTCACTACAAAATCCTGCAGAGCCCTGCTTCACTCAGAACAATTAATACTGCTGAGTATCATTTTGCATAGTAAGCTCTATGGAATCCTTTCTGGTTTGGATCAAGCATCCCCTAGAAGGATGGATACCAGAGAGGCCTCTGGAGCTACAACTACTAAGACTGGAGAAGAAATTCCATGCTGGATCTTGCTTTATGACAAACTGAACAAATCAATTAATTTCCAAAATCTTCTTTAACCATCTGAAGTTTTTGTAGACCTAATAATTCAGAAGGAGTCAGACATCTCTTCCCATCTGTTTTTTACAGGAAATGAAGACATAGCCTTATTAAATTGAGATGATTAATCATTTGTGGAAACATTCTCATTTCTGACAGTACAGGAAAAGAAAAAGACATTAGCAAAGTCAGATTCTCTTATCTTTTAAGTCAGATTCTCTTATCTTTTCCACACCATGAAAATGCCTACTACAGGCTCAAGACTCACAGAGAAGCCAGTTCTTCCTGCAAAGGAAGATGGGAGAGTTGTTCTGCTAGAACTAAAGAAGCAAGAAAAACTAGGAACAGTCAGTATTTCAGCTGCAACCAGTTTTCAGAGGCAGTACTGCGAGGGAGAAGACCTGGAAAGTTACTCTACAGACAGAGGAGAAACCGGCTGGAAAAATTCTATACCACATTCTACATTCATGGCCCCTGCTGTCAGATGAGCAAATCTCACTTTCTACTGCCTGGCTTGTATTACTGGTATCTACAATCACTATGATTTGTACAGGAATTTTTTACCATTATTTTTAACTAAAGGTGCCTGAAGCTGTATTTGTTTATTCTGGACAAAATTTGGTCTGGGTAACTCACGCAATCAGATGGAAACTTTGAGGGTGGGAGAAGAATTCTTAGGATGTAATGCTTATGTACCCCTAAATTCTCTACAAGTGTCAACAGCTTTTTCAGTCTGCATTTAGGATAAACATTGGAGTGTCTACAGTTTATGAAAAGTGGAGAAAACTTATTATATTATTATGGAAGTTTAGTTTCCTATTTTGAATTGAATCATCCCACAAACAGAAGACACTATTCTATCTGTTCTCTGTCCAACACATCGTTTTTGCAGACTTCTGGTTTAGTTGGAAAAATAATTGCCTGCGATATTTATACCTCAGATTTTAAAGACAGTTAAGTGCCAGGCTTTGAATCTCTTCAATGAGAACAGAAGGCAAATAAATCCAGAGTCTTTAAAACTGCATTTACCAACTTTTCATTGTCATACCGGAAAACATCCACGAATAAGGTAATCTTCAAAGAAAATGCTAGGCCATTACATATTAAACACCTCAAACTATTTCCTCAATCATACATTATAGTGTGTGCCACTGGAATTCAGTGACACATGATAAATAATTTCTAGAAACATTTTCACTTTTGATAGTGTAGGGGGAAAAAGGGACATTAGCAAAGTTGGTTGAATTCTCCTGTCTTTTGAAAAGCATCATTGGAAATGTACGTGGTTTCATGAGCCCACACATATCCTGAAGGCTAGTCTGCCACTAACACACATCCAGGTGGCTTCATATGCTGCGAGGAAAACCCAAGGCATCCTTGCACTGACTTGGTATAGCCAGGAGATAGCTGAACAGAGAAGCAGTGTGCTCCTGCTACTGTGGTTAAAAGCGGTATGGACACAACCACTTAGTCCCACCACATGACTTATTCAATTTTTATTTAGGCATTTGGTTTTAGGCACAAAGCATTTTAGCCATGTGGACATTGTGCTGCTCTTCTTCCCAAGATCAGCCCTGCACTGTTCAAGTTATCATGTTCTTGAGAGCTTCCCATAGGCTTATACTTTCATTAAGCTAAATCAGTGGACTATTAATTGTATTTCAAAAGTAAGTGAAGGACACATATTTTGCAAACTCTAAGTCTAGAAGTTAAATCAAATCTCACAAGCATTAGGTGCTACTAGGACTCCAAAGGCTTTGCAAGTTAGAAGTTTGACTTCTGTATGAACTCTTTTTATCAGATTCGTTGTCTTTCAAGGACAGAAACATCAAGCAAATTGAGTGATCCTACAGAATTAAATGCCGCTATGAAAAGCTGTTGAAATTAAAGTGACTAGATGCTCTAATTGCAGACCTGCAAGCTTGAGTTAGCACTGAGTTAGTTTTTGTATCTTGGTTTTACAATACATATAAAACCCAGGACATTTCCTTCTGAACTGCAAAAGTAGATTCCCCTACTGATAGGGATACTAACAAAACAACTTCTGCTTCAACAGAAGCAAATCTTAAATGCACCAAATTATAAATGCACCATCATTTAATTTGATGTTGGAATATGATTAAGCTCTCTGACTGAAATTAAACAAGCAAAAGGAATTGCAGTCTGCATGTCTTCACTGACAAATATAAGGAAACCTTATAGCATCTTCTCCTCACAAGGACATTTCCTCCCTGTCCTCTCCCTTAATTACTGAATTCTTGAGGTACAAACTGTACAAACAGACACAATGCAGAAATAAAACTGCTCTACCATACCATATATTATCAGAACAAGAAACCTCATCTCTTGGTAAAAGTATGAGCTATTTTTTTCACTTAATAATTAGCACTCAAAAGCCCATTATTAGGTAGGACAATGAAGAATTCATGAAATAAAGAAAAATAAATGTCCAGAACAGCTTAGCATTAAAGCAGCAAATGAAAAAGAATCTCTCATTAATTTCTTCTCCCAGCAAAGAAACCCATAACAATCATTTTAAAACATAAAGACTTTTAAGTCGTGCATTAATTCAGGTTCTATAGCATTACAGGCATCAAAAAGAAATCTGCAAACAGTGAGGCAAAATGTATGTTTGCAAGCCTTGGCAGGCAATCACACAGTGTAAGGAAAATGCAAGCATACTGCTGCTCACAATCTGCTGTTCTTTCAATAAAAAGAGGCCAGGATCAACCAAAACAAGATGAGAGGAAGTTTTAAAAATATTTTTATTTTAAAAAAATCTCAGTGTCTTTCAAAGGTTTGGTATTGATTTTTTGGAAGGCAAAACCCCAAACCAGGAAAAAGTAACAGACACATTCTTGCCTCCTTACTTCCTGCTAACAAGAAGGTTGATGCAGTCATCTTCATGGCCAGGATGCTGAGCACTTATGAATGCATTTTTATACAGTGGAACATTCTATTTATTCATTTAAATGTATGCATTTCCTTTTTATTGAATCCTTTTAGTAGCTTCAAAGACGAAAACAGGAGAAAAATATACGGACTCACCATAACTTAAGCTTAACCATGCATCTGTGGTGACATCCTCTAGAGTGCAAACACAAATATTATACAATCTTGATAAATAGTCACTGAAGAGATTTGATTTCTAGGTCCAAAAGCCCTTTGATGATCAGATTCTTCACAGTCTTACTGGCTAGCCTACTATATAGCAAAGAAGCAAGGAAAAGGAAAAAAACTGTTCAGTGTTTTGTTCTAAATATTGTTGTTTTATATACAGTTTACTTTGCAGGCAAATTTCTATAAAACAAACTGTAGTTTTTTTATCAGAATATAAAAATCCTAGCAAAAAAAAAAAAAGGCAAAATTCCCAACTTCGTAGAGACTTTGCTAGATTTGCAACCAAAACCACCTTTGAAGCAGGAAGGACAAAGTTCAGCCTGTGTCCCTTTGAACATTTTAAAGTTAGTGGCCACAGAGTCTGTTCTACACAACCCTTGCATCACAGGAGATATTTATGCACGTGCTTTTTAATGCCTTCTGTTTACTATACTATTGCTGAGGGGAGACCTTATCACTGCCTACAGCTACATGAAAGGAGGTTGTAGAGAGGTGGGTGCTAGTCTTTTCTCCCAAGTGACAGGTGATAGGACAAGGGGGAATGGCCTCAAGCTGCACCAAAGGAGGTTCAGATTGGACATTAGGAAAAAAATTTTCACCGAAAGGGTCATTGGGCACTGGCACAGGCTGCCCAGGGAGGTGGTTGAGTCACCTTCCCTGGAGGTGTTTAAAAGACAGGTAGATGAGGTGCTGTTTAGTGTTTGATAGGTATGGTTGGACTCAATGATCTCGGAGGTCTTTTCAAACCTGGTGATTCTATGATTCTATGAAATGAAATTTTTTTTCAAAATAAGGTCACGAATTATAAGGTTAAGTGCTTAGGAAAAACAGATATTCTCATCAATTGAGGCATAGTTCCACTGCATATCCTCTGCTCACCAGCCAGTGGCTGCCTTCGGCAAGGAGTATTGTATTTTCCTTCTCAATGGTGTTTCTTTCCACAAGGAAATGCTAGAGTAGCTAAGATTCTTTCAAACATTATTCTCTCCACTATTCAAAAATACTTGCCTTCCCAATAGTTCTGCTACAAAACTGAGAGAAATTACATTTATCAAAAAACAAGTAGGGTGTGTACTACAAAGGGAAAAGTAAGCAAGCACGTTCTGGACTCTGCAACTGCTGAATTTCATACACACCCTAATGCACTTTCCAACACATGCTCTAAATGGAAAATGAGTCTCACTGGCGCATGTTCTTAAGACCTGCAATATATGGGTGTGCAAAAGGAGGGACTAGCAAAGCAAAGCAGAGAATTCTTTCTTTACATTTACAGCTTTTTAAGTTTTCCATCATGGTACTGTATGTTTGCTGGTAAGTTTTCTATGCATCTCAAGCAGAAAAATTAGGAAATTAGGAAAAAGAAAGCCCTCTGCATCCCACAATTTATCAGACAGTGGCAGCACTTGTGCTGTAAATGCATTCCAGCAGTGAAAGAAGTGCTGTGTTTTATATTCATTTTTCCGTCTGGAGACTAATAAGTTGGAACAAAATAGGAAAACACCCCTCCAGATTTCTATGCCAGAACATTTCATTTAGGAGAATGGACAAAACTTAGCCCATGAACTGGCTTGTTCAAAAGTAAATCCTTTTGGAAAAGTGCTTAAAAATAAAATCAGTGTGCAAACTCAAGGAAATAATTTTTAGTTCCATCTAATTTTGAATGCAAATGTAATTAAAATGAAAGGCCTATGTTAAAAGCTGACCACAAGATTTCTGAACCATCCTGATCTGTTTCTGAATCCCCTTTCTGCTCACGCTCCAGGAAGCCCAACTCAGATTGCTAGCTTGGGTATCTTACAAGCTTACAGTTAGCAGGTATGAATCTTCCCCTCTCCAGCTTTTAAACAATCTCCTGCAAAAATGGAAATTACTTCTTCAAATTTTATAACAGAAAGTAATATTAGCAATTTATGAAGGGTCTTTCTTGGAAGAAATTAAATTCACAAACCAATGAAGAGTTCATGAAAGAAAGAAAAAAAAGAGCCCATGAAAATAAAACAAAAAATGTTTATTTTCCTGTGACAATAAAAAAGGTATTAGTGCTGTGGAAATATTCCAGATTCATACTTGGGCGGTTAATGGAGCTGGCAAATTGTTCCCAAAATACCCTGTACTTGAGAAATGGTAGGTTAATGATGATAGGAATGAAAGAATCCTTACTTGGTCTCACCTGCCGCTTGCACTACAGCATTCACAGAAGTCAAGGAGCTTTGCTCAGGACACAGCTAGACAGAGCACCATGTATAGATTTCTGTCACCGTTGCCTACCCTATACTCGTTTGACAATTTTTGAAAATAATCATTATCATATTTTAACCAGACATACCAAGTGGATATTGAAGTCACTTATATGAAATTTCTTGAGCAAGTGTAGAGAAGAAAGTAAGTAAAATCCTACAGAGAAATTCCATCTGAACCCATTATTCTCAAGATTGCAGAGATTATGAAAACAGTGGATAGCACATTCCATATGCCCACAGTAGCTTGATTACTTCATCCTCCATTATGAAGTTTTATCTTTACCTTTGCACTGAGTTGAGATATATCTTTCATTTTCATTTCATGTGTTAAAATGTTCTGCAAAATTTGCTATATTGATGGACTTAATCTAGAAGCCTGTTCTGACTTCATAAGAAGTATCAACTGAAAGCTCTTTCCGTAAAGAGTTTTTATATTGATGAACAGATGCTTAGTTCCTAATGATATTTCTGAGGTTAGTCTACTCCAAATGAGACATACTTACATTAGCTAATTTTTAATCTCTAAAGAATCGTATTAACTAAAGGTCACCAAACATCTCACTATGCAATTAATAAAGATTCAGCTAGTAATTTCTTGATCAAATATTAGTATTTTGATTGGTCCCAGAAGAAATATCCTTTTTTATGTCAACCTGGCACATGGATCAGAGCCGCAGCTGCTTCTTGGTATAATCAGCGTACAATATTCTAATCCCATGAACTCTGACTCAGTAAGCATCTGTTTTCCAAATGAACTTTATCAAACATTATTTTGGGGGGAACTAACTTTGTCAGCGAAGGTTTAAAAGGGGACAAATTTTAAAACCTTTCACTTTGAAGTCAGCCACTACACTTCAACTTCTTTCCAGAAGACCCACCCTAGGAATACAAATGGTTATGATACTGTTAGACTGTTTAATCAGTAAAGAGAGTACTGTCGAGAATTTACCTGACATTTTATGTAGGCTACAGGTAGAGGAGTTGCTGGATCCACAAGGTTTGATGTTCAGGTTTTAAATACCCATGTTTTAATACACTATAGTCCCCTGGCTGATAGGAACTAACGTAGATTTATAACACCTGCACTTAAGGCTGAACATTGATTGTCTGTCTCCTTCCAAGTATACACAGACATAAATAATGGAGGTCCAGGGCTTGAGACAACAGCTACCATTCCCTCCTCCTACCCTGCAATTAAAATCACAATTTTGTGTTTGCAAGTTTCCCATGCAGTTTTCAGTTTCCAACAGAGTTTGTACACAGAGACCCTTCCTGCCACCAACAGTTGCAGATTTTTTCAGAAATAAATAGTCTTAATACCAAAACACGTGGACCTTCCATAATGTCATTTTTTTCTCATCTTTTTTCATTAATGATTTCTAATGTGCAGTCATTCAGATTGCAAACAAGATTGTTCTCTACAGTTGAGGGTATATCAGAAACAAGAATGTCACAGCAATGTCATCTTCTGAAAAGGAAGAGCACAACACTGGAAGAAATGGTGTCACGGATTTGTGTCACTCTGAAGTCCAGCCAGTTTCCCACTCAATGCAGGGCTATTACCATTATGTCATTAGGTCACCTGTAGCTTTATCTAGCCAAGTCTTGAGAAACCTTCAAAAATGGAGACTCCACCACCTCCTTGGGTGACCTGTTCCAGTCACGACTCTTCTTTGGAAGTTCTTATTCTAATGTGGAACCTAAATTTCCCTAGGGAACATTTGTGATCATTGCCACTTCTTTTGTTCTCCAGCACTACTTAAGAAGATCTTGTTATACCTGTAAACACATTTCAAGGCTGTTACAAAAGTGCTCCTAGCTGCCTTTTCACAACTAAAAAAGCCCAGTTCCCCCAGCATTCCTCACACAGGATGTGGACTCCAGCCTCTGCTCATTGCAGCAGCCCTCCATGCCACCCTTCCAGTTTCTCAACAACCTTACTACACCAGTGAGCCAAACCAAAGTGTTCCATGTGCAGCCTCACAGGGTCATGTAGAGATGAATAAAATCTCCTCTCCATAGGCTGGTTGTGTCCCTTACTTTGATCTTATATACACACCAGTGGAGAACCTCCAAGGAGAGAGCTAGGCTGGCATAAAGAAGAAATACAAAGAAGCCTTAGCATACCACACCCCATTCACATCATACTAACAGGTGCACAAGTAAAATGAAACACAAAATACCAGGACTCATAGTCCATTGCTTCTCCTTTCCAACTTAAGTTTCCAAAGAATTTTGCTCCACCATGAGAAGAATACACTTTCCCTTCACCTACTTTATCTGTTGGCTTTTATTCCCAAGGGTCTGCCTGATTATACAGGACTGAGTATGTATGGCTTAGATGGCTCGCTCTTTTAGGGCAAATTAATTGCTCCCTGAAAGCATCTCTTCTACTCAAGTGAAAGTGGAGGGAATCTAGAGCTCAGATTCTCTGTGCATCTGTCAGAGTTCTACAGCACAGATATCTCACCTGACCTCACCTGGAGTACTGCATCCAGCTCTCGAGTCCTCAGCACAGGAAGGATATGAATCTGTTAGACTGAGTCCAGAGGAGGCCACAAAGATGATCAGAGGGCTGGAGAACCTCCCATACGAGGATAGGCTGAGAGAATTGGGGTTGTTCAGCCTGGAGAAGAGAAGGCTCCAGGGAGACTTATAGCAGCCTCTCAGTACTTAAAGGGGAATACAGGAAAGCTGGGGAGGGATTTTTTTATCACAGAATGCAGTGATAACAGGATTAAGCTGAAAGAGAGGAGATTTAAATTAGATATCAGGAAGATGTGTTTTCCTGTGAGGGTGATGAGGCATTGGAACAGGTTGCCCAGAGAAGTCATGGAAGCCCCATCCCTGGAGGTGTTCAGGGCCATGTTGGATAAGGCTTTGCACAACCTGGTCTAATGGGAGGTGTCCCAGCCCATGTCAGGAATGATCTTTAAGGTCCCTGCTGACCCAAACCATTCTATGATTCTGTGATCTAGAAATGAATTAGTCACTCGGGGTAGATACATACAGCAAAATACTTTCATAATCTTTTTTTTTTTTCTAAACCAGTACAAGCACCTCTTTCTAAAAAAAAAAGTTACCTTATATCCTTTTAGTTATCAATTAAAGATGTACTAATATAAAATAAAGCACCTTGCAGATGAATTATTACTATAATTGGTTAAAATATTGTTCTCTACCTTTTTTTTTGATATGGCAAATTCCATAAGCATTCAATCAATATGGATTCACTAAAAATAACCGTCACATTGATATTATATAGTCTGTTCCATTTTCGAAAATAAAAAAATGTTTTCTAATAATCTAGAAAAGCTCCATTATATGACTGCATCTTTCTCTGTTACACAGTTAAAGTAAGATCCATCTCTGTATTTAAAAGAATTTAAATTCAAGAATTAGAATAATAAGCTATAATGAAGATGATAGCATAAAAAACTTATCCCTCTTATTTCTCCTAACTGCCAGTAAGTTCAGACTGAAAAGCATTCTGTATTAGTTAGTATGATTACCTAGTAAAGAAATAAAACTGTTAATTTCAGTGGAGGAAGGCTTTCTGAATTCTGTTGGTGTACCACAGCCTGAGAAACTTCACAGTTCTGAGACTGATTATCTTAGCTTACTTAAGTTGTATATTTTCATTTAAAAAAAAATCTATTTGTACAGGCAAAATCTGACATTTTTATTACAACTTTTGTTCAGCTTATAGTATTCGCTTTACTGATTCTGGTCTGCATTATTATTTTTAATCTACTGCACACTCAAAAGCTTCTCGAGTTCTATAATTGTTAATGACAAGTTAATAGCTGTAGTTTCAAGCCTCATTGAGCTAGACCCAACTAGCAGGTCATACTCTAGGTCATGCCATCATCCTCATTCAGGATTTAGATCTTACACAGGTCCAAGAGGCAGAGATACGAGTACCACAGAAGCCCAGATGACATGGTGCTCTTGGAATGGCAAAGAGAATGGGGACGTCATCATGAGGTTCTCAAAATGCTGGAGCAGTCAGAAAGCACCCAAGAAAAACCCTAGTCTTCCTTTAGCTTAAGCAGTCTGAAAGGGTATGTAGTGTGGGAGCCAGCATGACTGGAATATCTGCCCTCGAGATGTTTGCTCCAGGATGTAGTCTGCAAATAATGGGGAAGATACAGATACGGTGAAGGAAAGAGAAAGTCTCCAAGGAGGTGGAGTATTCAGGTCACAAAAGGCAGGGGAAGAAAGATCCCACTGGTAATCAAAAAAGTGAGTGACTAGGATAGAACAAGCCAAAGACAGAAGAGATAGAAAGGGAAGAAAAATATCTATGTGGGATATCCGCAAAGAACATAAAAGTGATAAAGAATAACGATGTGCTGACAGAGAGAAGTAAACGGGGAATCAAAAGGCAGGGGGACAACTACTGAGAGAGTGAAGAAAACAACAGAGAAAATCAGTACAGAGAAAGCAACATTGAAGTCACAACATTTTATTCATTCCAGATTTATGCGTTTTTATATTCATTCGTTGAAGGTGAGATTCCTTTTGAGCTATCAATCATTTTTGCAAGATGCGACAAATAGTTTTTCATCTAGGCTCCCTTTTCCCATTTCCTTTGCCTTTGCCTTTTCAAAGACCGACATATCACTTCACTAAGCTATCTATCACCAGCCCCGTATGGCAAGACAGCAATTTTGGGTGCACAGGTAAACACCCTCTCTCTTCCTCAACAACACAGTAGGTCTGCTGACTGCACCAATATCTGCAGTTCTATGCAAGTATCAGTTTTGTACCCGCTTTTCAAAGCTGTTACATGTGACTCTGGTTCCTTTGGGTGTGTATGATGCACACATTTAACTGTTGAGTCTCTAATTGTCTAAAAGAAAGGAAGTGTAATGAAAGAGATCACAAAAGCTTTACTCAAGTCCTCATCACTCACAGAAATGGAGCAATAGTTTCTGAAAGTTACAAGTAAACTACCAGGTAAGGCTCTCTGCAGACATTTGTTTAGCCTGGAGAAGAGGAGGCTGAGGGGAGACCACATTGCTCTCTATAACTACCTGAAAGGAGGTTGTAGAGAGGAAGGTGCTGGCCTCTTCTCCCAAGTGACAGGGGACAGGACAAGAGGGAATGGCCTCAAGCTCCGCCAGGGGAGGTTTAGGCTGGACATTAGGAAAAAATTCTTCACAGAAAGGGTCATTGGGCACTGGCACAGGCTGCCCAGGGAGGTGGTTGAGTCACCTTCCCTGGAGGTGTTTAAGGCACGGGTGGATGAGGTGCCAGAGTACGCTGCTGCATAAGCACGTGTAAGGACACATACCTTGAGGTGCTAAGGGTCATGGTTTAGTGTTTGATAGGAATGGTTGGACTCGATGATCCGGTGGGTCTCTTCCAACCTGGTTATTCTATGATTCTATGATTCTATGATCTAACACTGAGAAATTTCCTAACCAACTGCAGGGGCAGCCTGGTGCTCTAATAAAGAAAGGAAGATAGCTGCTAGATGAAGGTGCATAATTAGAAAAAAAAAAGTTATTTGCTTGGAAATTGTCGAGTTAAAACTGGTCTAGTTTCTACCCATTCAGCCTACAAAATGAATAGAGAGGGAAGGCCTGAAAGACTTTGCCCTGCCAAGGTAAAACAGTACAGTTTCAGTGATACCAAGGGTACTGAGCCAACCTGTAGCTATAGTGAATAATGTGTTTAGGAAAAATTAGGAATATTCTGATTAAACTCAAAGCCTGTAGAGTTAAATCTGTCAGCAACTTAGACACCACTTCTGTATGATACTGCCTCAGAAGGCTCAGACAGAAAGACCTCCATGCCATCTATGTCCTAGAAGATAGATGCATATGACAAAGATACGGTTGCAAGCACAATGTTATCAGTTTATTCATGTTCCCTGCAATCTATTAGGACAAAATTTGACCCCTAAAAATACATAGTTTCTAGCAAGATGCAATAGTCTCATAATAAAAGTGGATTTTACTCATTCATCAATGGGGATGAATAGTTGATGTTGCAATCTTGAAAAATTTACATATTAGATGGAGTCTGTCTCTGACTTTTTAGGATGGAAGTAGCAGTTCAGGACATTTTGTGTTTTTCTAAATAGGTACCTGTGGCTATGACTGCAGTGCAAAAAATATCTCCATTAAATAAAGTACTTGATTCTGATGGGTCCTTTCTTGCAATTCAGCAAAATGCTCTGTGCTAGTTCCTTTGTGGACAAACCAGCCATTCTAGCAGAACCAGAATAAAGAACTTACATATGAGATCCTTTGTGCCTAGAGGTAGGTTCATAATCTTTTTACAGACAGCATGACAAGGTAGATGAGTGTTAGTGTTTCAGCTGTCTGAAGCTATGAAATAATTTTGACATGCCTTCCTTCACTATAAACATTACTTTGGTATAAGAAAGACTGCAGGAAAAGCATAGGTCAGACCTTGACAGGAAAGCTCAAATGCATATGTAGGCTTGCTTTTATTTTTGCACAAGCGTGTTATGTTCCTTCAAAAAAAACCCAGTAAGGGGAAGGAGGGGAGATCACCTTTCCTCTGGGGAACTACTGAGCAGGGAGAGAAAGACCTCACCTTTCAGTGAGCAGTGCCTGCCAGGAGAAGAGGGAATCACAGCTCAGACTGGGGATGCTGCAGCTCACAGAGACAGCCCAGACCCAGGAGCAAATATCCAGACCTCAGATAGCTGGAAGGCAAATTCCTTAGTATCAGTGCATCATTTGCTGCTATTTAGAGCTGTTAAACTGCCTGGAAGCAAAAGCCCTTTGAACAAACACAGTGAGCAGCAGATTTTTTTAACCAACAAAAATGCTGTATACTTTCTTTTCATTCCATCTTATCTAGCTATTCTGGGTTTTCTGGATTTAAGACATCACTTATTCTAGCTTTGACTCAGATAAAATCTGTCTTGAGTTCAAAAGCTTTTCATCTTCTTTGGGGAGCTTATTATGGGAGAAAGATCTATGTACATCTACCTCAAAGGTCTGACTCAAGGCTTTATTCAGATAATAAACGAGGCATGCAGGAGCAAGCCTTCACCTGGAGAAGACTTTGTTTTGCAATGACAGATTCACATTTAGGATCTCCCAAAAATTAACTCTGCCACACTGTGACCTTGCCAGAGTACGCTGCTGCATAAGCACGTGTAAGGACACATACCTTGAGGTGCTAAGGGTCATGGTTTAGTGTTTGATAGGAATGGTTGGACTCGATGATCTGGTGGGTCTCTTCCAACCTGGTTATTCTATGATTCTATGATTCTATGATTCTATGATTCTATGATTCTATGATTCTATGTACTTGGAGGACAAGAGAGCTAAAAATTAACCTCACTTCAACCCAAAAATTCCTGGGAGATTTGCTGACCTGAGGCTGAGCAGTGCAGAACCCAATGAGAAGGTCTAGTGCAATTGGGTCCCACCCCATGGCTTCCCAAGAAATGACGACAGTTTCCAACAGCTGTGTAGGGAAAGAGGGCTCAAGACCAACTGATAGGCTGCCCTCATAAAGAGCAGATGCTAGCTGTAAGAGGCAAGAAATTACAGCGGCTGGAAAATTTTGGATGATCTCAAGCAATTCACAGCATACTAGACCTGACTAGCTTGATGGTTACTGATGAAATGTTGCCTCACAGAGCTTACTCAAGTGACCTAATGTATAGGGACCCAGTATGGAGGATTTCAAGGAAAACTCTGTGACTTTCTGTGTTTAGGAAAAGGAAAAAAAAGATCAAGTCTAGACGGTGTCTGAATGACATGCTGTAACTGAGGAGAAATTGTAGGTATGAACTTCTGTGGCAAATACGGAGACCACTTAAAGGTAGAGGTAGAACACCACATGCAGTACCAGAGTCATCACTCACAAGTTTTTTGGAGACAAAGTCCAGTACCTTTCCTTCAAACTAAATTTGTCAGGAGGGAAGAATGAGTCTGCAGCTGATTTTGATTGAATTCACCTACCAGCTCACGGCACATGTCATGCACATGGATGATGGAAGACTTTTTTCCCTTTACTCTGGAGTTCCCTGAAGAGACTCCAGTATGAGTGAGGATGACTCTGAAATAAAGACCATACACTCACAGATCACTCGCATGAGAGAAAGCAAAGTCCAGTCTTCTGAAGTCCAAGGGTCTGTAATTACCAAAACAAAAATTGAAGATAGATTTATTTTGCTTTAGAGACAGATGATAACACAGGTCACACTACACTTAGGTCACTAGGCATATTAAAAGACTTTGTGCTCTCCTCTACAACAGATGAGTGCTTTCACTACAGCTTTTCACTATCATTCACTGTGTTGAAAAAAAAAGACAACCAAAAAAGCTTAGACCGACACAGAAAGCAACATCTTGCTTTCTTAAAAACACAGGCTTCCATGAGCAATCACACAGCTATTTCCAGTCCCAGATCTCCATCCCCCTAGGTCTCCCTAGCATCTTTTCTTCCAGAACTGTATGCTTTAAATTGTATTTGCTGCAATTATGAGATTGTCACTGGAGCATATCAGGTTGTCCTGGTCTTTAAAATGTATTTACCCAAGTGATAATTGACGAGCATTGGCTTGTAAACGTTTATAGCTGCTTCATGCATTATTCCTCCTTTGTTAGACTGCTGTAAAAAGATTTAATAGTTCATGGATGTACACATACAAGAGCAAGAGGCATAAGAAATTGATACATTGCTGCTAAAATGATTGAGATCATGGGATTACAGAAAACTCCATAAAATGCTGAAAAAGCCTTTAATTCAATGGAGTGGAATAATATCCTAACAAGATCCCAACATCATGTTGTTCAACTGGACACAAGTTCCTTTCCTGAATGAAGAGACGCATAGGGGAGAGTAATATGTTCACTTTGTTCAAAATATCAGCTAAGCGTATTCCTCTCTTTTCTGCACTGCATATTTTGTTATCAAATCTAAACCATCAGCTTCCATTTTTCTTATTCAGTTTTATAAGTAAAACTGTCAAGAAACTTTAATGTCTCATGAATGTAATAGTTTCGGGACACTACAATATCAAACAATGTCTGGAAACTTTGCAATAAAAATTAAAAAAAATGTTACTTGTTTTAAAATAAGCCAGAATTAAGCTATTTATCATAGAAAACATAACCTTTATTTTATTCCATTCTAAAATTTGAAGCAGTGCTATTTCTTTTTTTGCCAGATTCGACGGCTACAATCAAAATTAATTTTCTGCCTCAGCTCATTCTTTCACTCGAGACATTCCTAATTAGGCTGTTCTCAGGAATGGAAATGAGTGAAGAACACAAATTAAAAGATATTTTTGCTTATATCAGATTAAAAATAGTATGCGTGCATGGCCTCTATAAACCAGACATGCTGGGTAAGGCAGCAATCCCAAGCAGACAGGTCCATTACAATTCCAGGCAGTTTTGAGTTACTCTTGCGCAGATGGAAGTTCACAGACTTTGCATTAGGAAGCTGCTTCAGGATCCAAGAACAGCCTTGTTCAGAAAATCCAGTGAAACTACTCTGCTGGCATGAAGTAAGATAATACATAAACCGAACAGTTTCTCCGCACTATTTATTCCCAAAGCAGCAGCCTAAGACTCAATTCAGGCACATGAAGACAGACAAACAATGACTTTTCATGTTGAGCAAGATCAGGAGGCACACAAACTAGGTCAGCTGTATACAGGAGCTCTTGCGAGAGGATGGGAAGTCATACTGCGTGTGGCTATTCCAGTCCACATTTGACCTGCTATTTATGATCAGACTTCACAGATAACCTTCATCATAGCTAATTTAGATGTCTAAAATTCAGGCCTCTAAATTCTGAGTCATTGTTATCACCCTGAGTGTACCTTTAAGTAATAAGACCTACACAGAAGAAAGTGGATCAAGCAAGACCTGCTGCCTGGTGGATGCATATCAATCCACTCAGATAAAAGTCAGACCCAGTGACAAGCAATTATGAATTGCACTGACTATTAACACAAGAGACTCTAGTTTGAAAAGGACGATCTGATAGCTAGTGTAGGAACAGGCTTGTCATAAATCATGCAGACTGGCAAATCAGACAGCAGAAAAAGTCATAAATCTTGAACATCTGAGAGACGTGGGGAAAAAACACCTTTTGGTGCTGAAAGGTAAGCTATACTTCATCAGCTTCATATTTTTCAAAAAAACTCAGAAATAAAACAATTTGACAGAGACAAAACTGTTGCACCCTTAGTGATTGATTAGGTCTCATATGTATTCAACTGTCACTCTACACAAACACCCCTGATGCAGATGTCCAAGTGCAAATAACAGAAAATTCAGAGAATATGACTAGCAGGCAACTACCTGGGAAAGGAAGGGACAAGTTATGTGCAAAAGCCTTTAATTACACATTTTGCTTGTGCAGCACTTGTATAGCATCAGCACAAATCACAGAATGAGCATCTCCCACAAATTCTTACAGCTTTCCCAGCAGCAGGTGTGACACATCTGTACTGTGCCAGCAGTCCCAGCAACACATCTGTATCACAGAATTACTAGGTTGGAAAGGACCCACTGGATCATCAAGTCCATCCATTCCTATCAATCACTTAACTATGCCCCTCAGCACCTCATTCATCCGTCTTTTAAACACCTCCAGGGAGGGTGACTCAACCACCTCCCTGGGCAGCCTGTGCCAGTGCCCAGTGGCCCTTTCTGCAAATTTTTTTTTTCTGATGTCAAGCCTGAACCTCCCCTGGCGGAGCTTGAGGCCATTCCCTCTTGTCCTGTCCCCTGTCACTTGGGAGAAGAGGCCAGCTCCCTCCAATTGTGGCGTATCGTGGTATATGTTGAAGAGGCAGCATTTATTTGGCACATTTCCTCCTCAAATTCTGCTTATTGCTTAAGATTCCCAGGTAACACTACTCATCCCAGGTACCTTTTACAGTCAAGAGAGAATAATACCTCCAGAAGGCAACTGACCTGGCTTCTCTTAGGTGTCTGTATTAGAATGGTGAATCACCCCTTGGAGTATGTTATTTCACCTCCTTGATTATAAAGTGAATTGTCTCAGATGAATTAACATACTAGTTCAGACTAGCATGTCAAGTTCTGCACTTCTAAGTTACACAGAAGAAATATGACCAAGTGCTTTCATTAAGATACTTGTTGCTTTAGATAAATGGGAAAAAATTTACATTTTAAACAGCATTCATAGATTATTACCATGTACCTATATAACTTGTTATCAACAGAAGTGTAAAGGAAACACTTTGTCTCAAGGAAAGAGGCAAAAAAGCATACTTAAATTTTTTATTCAAAATATTGATACCATCTAGGGGTTCTGGTTGACAGCAAGTTGAAGATGAGCCAACAGTGTGCCCTGGCAGCCAAGAGGGCCAACCGTGTCCTGGGGTACATCAAGCACAGTATTGCTAGCTGGTCGAGGAAGGTGATTGCCCCACTCTGCTCCACACTGGTGCATCCCCACCTCAAGTACTGAGTGCAGTTTCGGGGGTTACAGTGTAAAAAAGATATTGAGCTACTTGGAAAGTGTCCAGAGGAGGCCACTAAGCTGGTGAAGGTTTTAGAGGGTAAGTTGTATAAGGAGCAGCTAAAGTCACTTTGTCTGTTCTGCCTGGAGGACACTGAAGGGAGACCCCATTGCAGTCTACAGCTTCCTCCTAAGGGCAGGAGGAGGAGCAGGTGCTGATCTCTCCTCTCTGGCAACTCACGATAGGACCCAAGGGAATGGCAGGAAGATGTGCCAGGGGTTGGATGTTAAGAAAAGGTCCTTCACCTAGAGGGTGGTGGACCACTGGCACAAGGTTGTCCTTTGCAGAGACAGGAGTTGGACTGGATGGTCCTTGTGGATTCCTTCCAATTCATGATATTCTTTGATTCTATGATAGAAAAATATTTATAAACAGCTGAACATTGATACTTAAGGAAATGTAGAAGCACAAGAAAAATTATTATTTGAACTCCCATAGCAAGATATTTTTGAGCAGTACTGTAATTCAAACAATAAATGTGAAACAATTTTCAGAAGAGCTATTAGTGGCTGAGCTCCTCTCAATGACATAATTTTTGAGGACATTACAAGAGACAGTACAAGACATGAGACAATCTTAAAGAATCATAGCTCAATTAGTAGGAATTAGAAAAATTGTGCTGTTATCTCCACGTCCAGAAGAAAAAGATTTTGGGTGTCACAGTTATGGAGGCATTAACACGCCAGATTAAAATTTCACAAGAATAACAGGAACAGATAGCTGTGTTACAAAACACGTGCTTGGCGATTCTAAATGGAAGTGGAAGAGGGAAAAGAGATCACCCCCCAAAAAGTACTAATTAGCTTTTAAACTGGAATAGCTTCAGTGTTTATGATAAATTAAAGGAGTTGAAAACTTTGGAGTTTTCAAATTAAAATTAAAGTAGTAAAACATGCAGAACTAACATTTATGATGGGTTTCAACTTTTTATGTAAATCTGAACACATAAAATGCTCTCTACTGCATCTGAGGCATGAACAAAGCAAGTGGTTGCATCTTTACATGTCCTCTGTATTGTTTCACTCCTTAAGTAATTTAAGATTTCTAATAATATGATTTAATACCTTGATCTCAATGAGGGTAGAAAGAGAAGCATTAATGTGAAAATTCTGAGAGAAACACAGAATAAATTACATCATTTAGCTGAGCTGGTCAAAGAAACACAGGTAAAAATAGGCAGCCAGGTAGATCTGAGATTTTGAAGAAAAACAAACAGTAAGCAGTGTCTAATCTGCAAAGGTGATATACAAAAGCCTATCCTACATAAAAAGGAGTGACTCAAAACCAAATGGAGTAAGACCTTGCTTCTAGACACAAAGCTATTGGGGATTACTTTAATAGAGAACACTTAAGTAATCATGTTTGATGGGTGAGACGGCATCATTTATCAAAAATCTATGGTAAAATTTAATTTTCCATGTGAGTCAAAGACAGCAGTGGCAGCACTGCTTGTTGTTGCTGATCTGTGCCTGTTGATGCCTTCTGAAGTGGAAATGATGGATGCCACATGTTCTAGCTGTGATTAAATTTGCTTTGACAAAGCAGCATGGAAATCTGATTTTCAATAGACTCTTGCATTTCACCCAGTGCTGAGTAAACAGATACACAACATAATGCTATATGGTTGTCAAGCTGATGGCTAATTCATTCTGCCAGTCCAATCAATCTATCCATTAAAATATTACCTGTCAATATCAAGTAGGTTCAGCTTGGAAATTGCATGGGAACAGGAAGCTCTTCAGAAGTAAACACTGCCAAAGCTAAATGTGTCATAAGTTATTTTCCTAGGTCCTCCCAACAGCTTCTGTCATTCCTAGTAACAAGGTCAGCAGAAGATTTTTGCTTCAGTGTGCTTGATGCTTCTCAAACCTGTCACTATGCAGCTATGCCACACAACGAAGGCACAAGGTACCAAACTCTCTCTTTCCTGTGTTACTGCTTGAAGAGAAGGAAGCAGGAAATCACAGTAAGAATACAACTTAGCTAAATCCTACTACTCCAATACCTGGAAATACTGTACCTACACTGCCATCAGAAAGAGACATCCTTCATACCTTGACTGATAGGGAATAGGAGTTAGAAAAACACATTTATAAGAGACTTTTGACAGCACTGAGCTCAGACACCCTTACATAACCTTTTAGTTTTACCCTTCATTTGGAGGAAATTAGGATATTACCCAGTGATCTTTTTCAGCAGCAGCAGCAGCAGTTCTGTGGACATGCCTGCCCTCTCCCCAGTGCCTGAGCTCTCCTGTCAGCTGTCATAACCACACATACGTGATGCTCCCAAGATTATCTGTGCTTTCAGCATTCAACTCCTCACCACACAGCAAATCACCATGGCAAATGGTATGAGTATCCTGTAGAAAAAAAAAAGCCTAAAATATCAGTTTAATGAATCTTCCTTCCACTCCCCACTTCTTCCTGTCTTCTTTTCTTCCTTTCTTCCTTTCTTCCTTTCTTCCTTCCTTTCTTCCTTCCTTCCTTTCTTCCTGCCTTCCATCCTTCCTTTTTTTCAAATAAAGGATGCCTAGAATCATAGCATGGTTGCTAAACTGTAAAACATCTTCCAGCCCTTTGACAGTGTCAAACAGAGCAGTACTTAGAGAGAGTTATTATAAGCTTAATTTAATCAAGATGAAAAGAAAACAACATGCTAATAGGCACTAACAACCACTTTCAATTTTTCTCTGCTATTCAGACCCTCAGAACCTGAAAAAAACCACCTGATTTAATGCAACCTCCTTCCTAAGAGAAAGATGAAAGGAGAAGGTTCAATTCAAATTGCACCAAGAGAAAGTTGTAAATCCTTGGCTCATGATCACATAATATAACAGGAGTCATATCTGGTGCTCAGCTTTGTCAGAAAACTATAATGGAATAATGCTTTTTATTTTAGAAAAATTAAAATATACTTGAGGTTCTTATAAGTTTACACAGGAGCTTATGCTGTCAACATAAGACAGAGTGAGATTGCTATCCTTCCCACCAACACTGCCGTCCAGTCCAAAATGTAATTATATTAAGACAGTTTCTCTGTCCCTAGTCTTCCTTAATGCACGAGCAACTCTTAAGTTCAACACGAACAGAAAGGTGAAGGCACTGAAGAACATTGAAAAACTGTAGCAACTGAATGGAATAATAATTAGTATCTCAAATTTCATCAGGGTCAAAAATCTGTCAGTCTGCTTACACAGTACCATCCACACACAAAACAAAATGACCAAGTCTTGAACCTGAGTATTATCTCAGACCTTTGAAAACTACTTTCAGCTTGAAATATGATACTTTCAGCATATTTCTAAGCAGTACATCCATATTTGCATTATTTTGAAATACCTGCTTTCTTGTTTGCTTGTGGTTTGACTGGTGGCACATTATTTTGAACTAAAACATGAAATTCCATGATAGAAAACATCCAGAGTCTAGCTACTCAACATGTCTCTAATAAGGACAGCGTCAGAGAAAAATTATATGTATTAATACAATTCTTGCACAAAAGTTTTAAAAGATTCTCTAAAGTAGGCCTCATCCTGACATAAAAGATTGCTTTCAGAACTTTATGTGCTGATTCAGACAGATGAAGGGATGAACCTGAGATTTAAGCCCAAAACTAAACCAGAAAGATTGCTGTCAGTAGACTTATTTGTGAAAAAATGGATCATAAATTATTAAAATTTATTTTAATTTTGCTGAGTGTGTTTTGTGATTTGTTGAAAAAAAACATTTGTACTTATAAAACCTATGTCAAACTACTCTAAAGCTGTTGAAGGCACATCCACATGAAGTAACACATTACAGGATGCAGATGCTCAAGGCAGCTCTGACCCAGGCTATAGCACTTATGCTGGTTAAACACAGTAATTTGGGTCAAATGGAATGTAGTTTTGTAAATGTAGGGAGGAAAAAATGAAGTTGATAAGCTGTTTTGGGGTTATTTTTTTAATTTTTTGTTTTTTAATTCCACAACAGCTCTGGTTGAAGACTTGCCCAGATGCATCACAAGACATTTTCACTTTGCTAAGGATGTGTCAGCTGTCCCATAACCATCTTACATAAGATTAGATATATTCTGGAGGTTTGCTTTCTAGAACGTTAATCTATTTTCACATAGAATCTGGTTAAACAGATAAACAGAACGTTTTTCTCTGCATGAAGTTGCAAGGAGGTAAAACTGTAGTCAGTTCTTGTTATTGTTTGCAACTGGAAGGCATTTCTTCTCTCCTGACTCTGGGCATCATGACATTTACATCTTCTATGAAGGTGGTATCTTTTTCATCCACTTTGAAGAATGGGATGGATAAGCGTGGCTCTTACCATACTGTAAATTTTCTGTGCATTTTGATTAGAAAACTTGTTCTGGTGTCAGCTAGTTCTGTTGAAATCCCTCTTTATTCAAGGTAGGCTAAGCTTAAACCCATGTATTAATTCATCATAACCAAAGTAGTCAACACAGCCAGAAATAGCAGTGAGAAACAAAAGTGAGGAACTGAAGGAAAAAGAGGATTTAGCCTACCTACACCAAGATCAAATCTGAAAGCTTTCTCTCTCCTTTTATGCAGGTGACTTCAGCACAAAATATGAGACTTTCTGCAAGCCCCATCCTAAGTGATGGTCTTGACTACAGAACGCCTGCTCCTAAGAGCGTGCGCTCACTTTCACAGGCCTTCTTCACACTCCTCTGGGGGCTTCAATCTGAATTATGTGTTCTTGAAACTCATTTACTGGTTCTCCCCTAACTCCCAGAATTTATTTACTTCTAATTTATTCAGGAGAGAGTCTTGCCACTCCTTGAAAATAACCCCTCTTCTTGCTTTCTCAGATATGTAGAAATTCCATGTTAGATCAGGCATCATCCCTTGAGTCGGTAATCAACAGCTACCCTTTTCAGCTGGAGCTGAACTCTTCCAGCCTCTCTCACTTAAACAAATCCATGTGCTTATTTCAATCTGAAGAAACTCCAATGAAGTTCACATTTTCTACCTGTGCGCATTCACAAACATGCCTGGGACAAATACATAACTGAAAGAAACATAAGGAGGTCTCCACAGGCTACCTCAATAACATAGAAACACTGGTCATTAACTGCTCTGGGAGATCAGTAGGCTGAGGGTGTTGATCCTCTTCCATCTGGCTGATGGGATAAAGAAAATAACTCTTGGTAATGCTTAGCTGGTGCAAGTCACATGCCTCCAAGATTGTCTTGCAGGCCTGATGCTCGACAAGATAACAAAATAAATGCACTTCAGAAACAATGTCTTGAGGGAAAACCCAAGAACCCCTTTTTTCCAGACCATTTAGATGAATTACATCTTGGAATCACAACGTCTTCTTGCTTTGAAGAAAAAACTCAAATCACTATCCCTCCATCCTAGTTCTTGGTAAGGGTCTATTTGCAAGAAGCACTGTGCCATCAGATTATTCCTATCCACCTTCTTGGTGAGATTTGCTGCCTTTTATTATACTAGAAGACTGTGAAAACTGAGTCATCTGAAGGCAATGGTTCCATGAAATATTTGAGGTGGCTAATGTTTTAGTGGCTAAGCATTACACCAGGCAAACAGGAATGGGCAATATCACATAAGGTATCTGAAAACTTTCCACCAGGAAGAATGCAGAAGTGGCAGCTGACTGGTGTATGCCAGCACAATATCCCACGGACCAGCATGTTCAAAGGTCTAAAATCAGAAGTCCTGGAGCAATTGAATGCATTGAGAAATTTTTCATTATAACACATGTTACAAAGACTGCTATAAAATTTCTAAGTAGAAAGAAATGGCATGAGACAAAGTGGCATAGGCAATAAGCTCTGACTGGCATAAGAGGCATGGTTCAAACAGTGCATAATGCTGTTTCATAGAATGTATCATAGAATAGTTGGTGTTTGAAGGGATCCTTAAATGTCATCTAGTTCCAACACCCTGCCATGTGCAGGGACCCCTTCCACTAGACCAGGTTTCTCAGAGCCTCATCCAGCCTTGGCCCCAACACCTCAAAGGATGGGGCATCCACTACTTCCCTGGACAACCTGTTCCAGTGCCTCACTACCCGCACAGTAAATAGTTTCACCATTAAAATATTAGACTAGCTCCATCTAATTTAATTTTACAAAAAAGGGCTAAGTTTTTGGCCCAATAAATTAGCAATGAAACCTGAGGAACCTTCACCCATACTTAGACAAAGATATACTGTACAATTAAAAAGTCTAATGAAAAGCGTCACTCTAAAATGCTTCAAGAAATGGTTCTTAAACTCTTGTGTCGTTAATTTTAGAAGTTTTAAGAACATTTTCATAATTAACTGCCCCATCTGCCTACATTTTTTGTGAAAATTTTCAAGTTGAATTTATTGAAAATAACTTTTGAAGAATCAAAACTACTGGTAGACTATAGATAAAGATGTACCTTAAGCTATGGGTAAATATACATCAAATAGGAAAGCATTAATTCACAAGTTAAAATAGGCTCTGGTCAGAAAAAAAACGAGGCCCACAGAATACTGTTAATCATGTCTTAACCAGATTAGCATTAAACCTAAAAGATAAATTAACCTGAAGACATGAAATAGTAGCATTTCTCTCAACACCAACACAAAGTAGACTAGCAGATTTATCTTTGACAAAATAGAAACGCCTCCTGTAATTAAAGGAAAAACAGGGTAATATTTAGTAAAAACAAAACAAAACACTATCACCAGTAGCAAATGGAAGGAGAGAGTGGGGAAAGGTATAGAAAGAAGAAAACCATTATGTGACTAACTTAAAGACAAAACAAAAAACTTACAAAAATAAAGAAAAAATTCCGAATATGTCATCCCCAAACATTTTCCATACGGAAGCTTTATAAGAATAAACTCAGTTGAAGTAACCCTCTGAAAAGAAGGCTTACAAAACAAGTGAGTATCCACTCACTTGATAAACAGGAAGAAATAAGGTATTTTTAAAACAAAAATTGGAATAAGGCTGGAATATTATTTTGCCAATAATGGAAAGGGCATAGTGATCATGCCAGCAATAACAGGTGATAGGTGTTTGCACAAGTGATTTTTAGTTATTCCTTCCAATTAAATTCTTGTTTGCAGTACCACAGTCAAGTTGTTGTAGAGATCAAGATGGCTACTGATCATCTTTACTTTGGAAGGGCTAAATAAATAGCTTCCCAAATGAAACAGAAATATCCTTCCCTGAAAGATTTTAAAATTCCAATATTTGTTCTGAATTTAGAACTTATTACACTTTTTTAAACTTCCCACAGAATCACAATTTTGAGCCTCACTTATTAAAAGGAGTATTTGGGACACGCCTTTGAAACCTGTCACTGATGGTGTAATCCAATGTTGTGGCCAAACCAGTTTGACTCAAGGAATTAGTTCTCCTCCACTGCTTCTTTCTGCTCCTCTGCTCCTTTGTGGGTTCTTGTGGTCCCTTCCACAGGCTGCAGTTCCTTTGGGGGATGTTTGAGCACCAGTGTGTGATCTTCACATGCTGCAGTCCCTTCAGAGCTGTACCTCCTCTGGTGTGGGTCCTCCAGGGATGTCAATCACTTTGGGGGTGTATCTGCTGCAGCATGGGTCCTACATGGGCTGTGGTCCCTTCAGGGTGTACTTGTCTCTGCATGGGTCTCTCTGTAAGACATAGTCCCCATTTGGGGGTTTTCTAGGTCCAGCATTGGTTGCCTACAGGCCACAGTCCTATTATGAGTGTTCCTAGTCTGCAGTGGAGTCTCTTCCTCCAGGAGGGAGTCTCCAGCTGCATCTCCAACAATGTTCTCTTCCAAACCTCTCATTCATTTTTCTTTGGTGTTCTCCAAACACATCTCTTCACACCTCCTTCTAGCAGTTGAGAGTTTTTCTTCAAAGTGTTTAAGCAGAGGCATCATATGCTCCTCTGTTTGGCTGCACTTTTGGCACACTATGGGGTGTTTCAGACCTGGCTTGAGCTTGACATAGGTCAGTTCTTGGCCTTCTCCTACAAGGGATACCCCTGGCAGCATCCGACTACTGAAACCCTATAGTTTATACTGGAATTGTGGTATATGAGATAAGACATTAAAAAATTGCATGTTCTTACTATAATGGCAACAAGGAAGAGTTGCAATCAGAGATTGTAAAGGCATCAAATATCAGAAGACTGAGGCAGGTGTTTTTCTAACACAGGGCATCAATTACATGAATAATACTCAAGGTTGACCTCAGTCTAGTAGGAGAACAACATAAAGAGGTGTCTTGAAAGACTCAAGAGTGACTTCTTGTGACATTCACTAGCTTTGACATGCGCTCTGTCATTGAATATGGCTTTTAGTTTTAATATTGTCTTAATTTTAAGACAATAAGTCCCATTTTAATAATTTCATAGCTAGGGATTCTCCTAAACAGATTAATAAGCCTTAGAATGTAGACTACACCTCAGAACATTTAGTATATTCATTTTTCACTGCAAATTATGCATTGTCACCAATTCATAACTTACTGCTTCTAACTGATTAGCCAACACTTCAGAAAACCAGAAACACCAAAGTAGCTTGGGAATTGAATTTCAGAATGGAAAGGAAGTGGGAAACATGGCATCCAATGCTTTTACCTTGGAAAAACACAGTATAATTTTGAAATAAGCATCTTTATAGGTTTTTACTCTATTTGACACAGATCTACTGTCCTTGTGTAGCTGACATTGTTCTTGCAGCACTGCACATCTCTAAGGTATTTTGCAACAAATTGTTGTTCTCTTGATTCTAGAGAATATGATGTGTTTCTCTGGGATAATAATAGACTCACTGTGTTTTGTACTATGCTTGTTCTGTTTCTATTTTTTGGACTCTGCAAGCAACCTATCTGCTCAGATGGAAGGCTATATACAATTTACCAGGCCTATTGGCTTCCTATGTCAAAAATAGCCTGTAAATTTAAATTGCTTTTGTCATTATGCAGTGATAGAATAATGTTCTGAAACCATCTACAGATTCAGAAAGCAATTTTCCAGCTTAAAAAACCCCCAAACCAGATATTTGAAGAAATGCTAATAATTGAATCCAGAAAACATGCAGGTTCACTCTTCCACAAAGATTAAGTTGATTCTAGATCAACTTAGTGCTTGGAAAAAAACACAAATCAAAATAACTTATTGATTAGCAACAGACTATGAAGGAGGATGAGCCAACATTAATGTATTACCAGTGATAAGGAAACCTAGGAAATACTTTATGCCATTTACTAAGATAACAAAATAAAATAACTTTTCTATCAATTTTTGCTTTGACCCAGAGAATTTGGATGAGTTGCATTGATTAATATATTGGTTGTAGCTCTAAGTTTTCATCTGACCACACAGAATCAACAGGAATTTTATTGTTATTCAACTACCATCAGGCAAAAACATGGGTAAATATAAATCATAATGTTATCAAAAAGCCACAGCAGTGAGAGACTGAATATATTAAAAAAAAAAAAAAAGTTTTGTGCAAGAAGAGTTTATCAGTAATAAATAAGCAATATGCCACTGGGGCTTGCTACATAAATCAGGAAAGAACTGGCTGAGACAATGTCAGTCTAACTAATACCTTAGTTAACAATCTGCATCAGAGACCTCACTTCACTCCCAGTGTTCATAACTAAATGTTTAGTCATAGAATCATAGACTAGTTTGGGTTGAAAGGGATCTATAAGGGTCATACAGTCCAACCTCCCAGGTTGCTCAGAGCCTCACCCAACTGACCTTGAATGTTTCTAGGGATGGGGCATCCACCACCACCCTGGGCACCTGTTCCAGTGTTTCACCACTCTCATTGTAAAGAATTTCTTCTTTATATCTAGTCTACCCTTTTTTCAGTTTAAAACCATTACTACTTGTCCTATCACAACAATTCTGTTCCCAGCTTTCTTATAAGCCTACCTTAAGTATTGAGAGGCTGCAATAGGGTCTCCCTGGAGCTTCCTCTTCTCCAGGCTGAACACCTTCAGCTCCCTCAGGCTTTCCTCATAGCAGAGGTGATCTGTCCCTCTGGTCATTTTTGTGGCCCTCCTCTGACCTTTTCCCAACAGGTCCATGTCCTTCCTGTGCCAAGGGCTCCAGAGGAGGCAGTACTCCAGGCGAGGTCTCACCAGAACAGAGTAGAGGGGCAGAATCACCTTCTTTGACCTGCTGGCCACACTTGATGCAGCACAGGATACAGTTGACTTTCTGGGCTGTGAGCCCCTGCGAAGATCAGTCCAGCTTCCCTGGCCGCTGAGAGTGCCAGGGGGCACATGGAATGAAGCAATTGTCACATATATATTGTTATCAGCCCCTGTATAATCTGTTTGTGACAGACATCACAATCTTTTACATTAAAAGCCTAGGAAGGTTAAACAGTATACTGTATAAAGCATAAATACCACAATGATACACACAGGAGGGCATTCAGACTTAAGATGCATCTGGGTAACTCCTGGCTGCTAGTGCTGGGAAACCTCTGATAGCTCTATTATCAGGTATTTTGCATATGCAGTTTCAAATTACAGAGCATTAATAGCACAGTTTTTATCAACAGATAAAATTAATTCCTTTGTTGTCAAATATGAACTTTATTTTTCATCCTTAAATTCATGCATTACTTACAAAGGACATAAACAAGATTTTCAGCCATGGCAAGTGTATGTTAATTCCATCAGACATTATTTCTGTTTTACAATGAAAAAAAAAATGGAACAAATCATTTGCTCAGTATTTTCTTTTCCACATACCTGTTCACTCAAGACAGACACTCAAACTTGAATTAACCAAACGTTTGGCTTTAAAGTTCTTTAGTCAAACTAGATCAAAGTCTCTGATGTGGAATATAAGTGAGCGTACTTAAGTTTGTCTCAAATTTAAAGTGAATTAAAATAAATCAAATTAAGGCTATTGCAATCCTGAACCAGAAAGGTTAAACAAAGATTTAATCCAATTTAACTAACTTAAATTTGGCTGTTTGAAGTGAACTCAAAGAGGTGGAACCTAATTTAATCAATCTACTTTAAAAATCAATTTGGATTAGTTTTCCTGAATGACCCTGTGTAGACAAACCCCCGCTCTCCTAACACAGATAAAAGTATTACTGTGCTAGCCTGCACATATCAGTAAGAGACGATGAGCTTTTAGGAGATAAAGTGCTGAATCAGCTAACAAATATTCCAGGTGGCAGCAAAATTATTTACTCTGCTAGACTGACCAAATTACTACGTATTATTATCAGTGGAAGCATGCAGAGAAGAAAAATGGACTATGAACTTTCCATGCTCACTGACTGGAATGATTTTGGGTTTGTAATGATGACTGTTCCTGAAATAGCAATGGAGCAACACCAACCAGCTGACACCAGCCAAGCGTGCTCCTTGTTTGTTTAAGTCCTGCTCAGCATCAGTGACAGCTTTCAAGGGAGTTATACAAAGAATTCAGGAAGTGTAATGCCAAGAGTGACGGGTCCTGTCATCCTCAGGTGCCGGATGGATATTTCCAGATCTCCATCAACGTGTGGACGCCCTATACTCAATAGAAATAAACCAGCTAGGAGAAAATGCTCAGGAGAGTGACACAGAGAATTGCACCCCACTGTAATATGGTATCAGCCTTGGGGTGTACATTGAGTTTTGAGTGAAGGCCAGACTCGGGAGTTTGCATCCACACTTACACAGCTTTGTCTGTTGGAGTACAGGGAACTGAGAATTTGTTTTTCACAATACCCTGCATTGACTGGAGTTCTGCAGTTCATCACCTGCTGCAACCCACTTTGGAGAATGGTGATCACCAAATTATTAGTTAGAGTAGGTATTTTAATGCCTTCTGTGGAAACTCTGCTGTCAAGCAAGTAATAAAAAGCCTCACTCTGGGTTCAGAGGCAGGAAGTAATGGGACCAGGACACTGCAATCAGCAATAGGAACAGGGATATAGCCAGCGGTATCTGCACGAGCAGTCTTGAGAACAGGATGGGCTGGACAGCTTGGCTCCCCTTTCTTCCTGGTGAATGTCCAATTATTGGGCTTCAGAGCCATGCGCCACAGCAAATGCTCACTCTGCAGCCACAATCATCTCTTTCTACTTGTCTGCATCAGAAGCAAAAGCATCCCAGCTGCAGAGATGCCCTCTTATTTGGTTATTATCAGTATGCTGTATATCATGAAAACCATCACAGTGCACCTAGGTCCTATTCGCTACTTACAGGATGAAGGCACACAACCCCAGAATATGAGGTCTGTCTGGAGGGTCAGATGTGTAAAGCTTAAGTGCTGCAATACCGGAACTGATAAATTCAGGTGCTGAAGACAGAACATCAAGGGTTTAGATCAGAAAAACTCTCCTAAGGTTGCAATTATCCAGTCTGATGCTGAGACAATCAAACAAGCCAATTCACATTTAATGATGGCCCCAGCAGAACTGCAGAAAAAGACAAAATGTAACTGATAACCAGGTACTGAAATGAAAAATTACAGAAAATAAGTTCAGCTGTGGATACAACTGACCTCACATTTCAGCATCTCTGCCTCTCTTACAGGGCCCAGTATACTCCTGATTATTTACTCCAGCTTGCAATTGCCTCCTAATACCTCAAGTTTATATCCAGGAGTTTGAGGAGTAGCAAAAATCCATATAAAAATAGATTGTTATTTCTGTCTGTGAAGAAGGCTTTTGTAGTTCCCAAATATGTTACTGATTCAGTTACCTACAACTACAGAAATAGCTGCCTTCAATTTGACAGAAGAAGCTGCAGGACTGCCATATATCCACTCTGTCAGTCCTCTACAGCTCCGCTCTTTTGAGTCATTGCATGATACGCAGCCAGGAGCACAAGACTGCATGATACCTCCTCTATTTCATTACAAATAAATCTAACCACTGCTGTTTCATTCACCATACTGAAAAGGAGCAAATATCAAAAATTTCACACGAGCCCATTCAAATTCAGACAAGTTCAAGAACAGCAGGGAGATTTGTGAGGATCGTACTGGCCTGCTTGAGAAGATGAGTGCAAGTTAATACACTTCTGTTGATAATCTCCATAGAATCTGAGGTTTCTTGCACTTTAACTGAGATGTCTTCAAATACACCTTTGTTATTTACTGCCTTTCCAAAGTATGTGAATATTACTACGTTGCTTAAGTATTTATATCCAAATTTCATCATTTTGGTAGTTCCTTAAACAAAAGGCAAGAATTTAACCCTAGAATGTGGCTGTAATGTTCTGTTTCAGCGTTTTCTTAGTATTTTCCTCTCAAACTACCAACAGTTACCAAATTCAAATTGCCTTTCTCTCCTCATCAGACATTTACTTTGAGTCTTCAGAAGTCCACCAGAAAAATGTTTGCACAAGACCTTGGGTGTTAAACCAAGAAAACTTAATACCATAATACACATTAACCAACATACTTGCATCCAAACATCTATTACTCTTTAAGTATGCTCCATTTCTTTAAAACATTAGACTTTAAACTCCCTCTACAGCAGGTTCTTGCTAGCTTCCTAATAATTTCTCCTAAATGTTTTCAGATGCAAATACAACCAGTTGTTTTAACTACAGGCAAGCATTAAGTAGCGTGGTGACCATACATCAGTTTGTCCAATACCGTCACATTTTGGAGCTCCCACTTCTCCTACTCTGTTTGAGGATCCTAATTTTTAACACATATGTTTGAAAAAACATAGATGAACACAAACATCACTCAGATTTTCTTCCTACTCTTTAAACACAGCAGATATAAATACACTACAAGTAAGTAAATACTTAAAAAAAACCCCAAGCATTCAGCAGTTCAGATGAATCCTTCATTGCTTTTGCCTTGTGGGCTCTTATGCCTTGCAGCATCTTCACTCTGTACCAAGCCTTGCCTGTTGCATACAAGGAGAGGAATGTGTTTTTCCTCTCTGTTACTATTAATTCAAACATTTACCACAGAGCTAATGCCAAAAGCAATGGCAGGGCCAATTGCAAAGCTTATACACCACATGCAGCTGGAACAGAGTTGAGAAGATTGTGAAGGGAGAGGGCTATAGTCTCCTTAATGTCTGCTCCCATTGGATACAGCCAGAAAAAAAGGCTGTATTTGACTGAGGTGCAGCTCTTCTGTGATATCATAACAGCAAAATACAGTAAGAAAATTAATTTTTATATGCATTCTCTTATATACTAACACTCCTGATCAAAGACATATTTTGTAATTGTTTGACTTCCTGACTTTCAGTTATTATTGTTTTCCTGACTATTTTGGGCACATTAATCAAATAATAATATCAACTGGAAAACACGTTTTCTCATAAGGAACTAAATATAGTGAAGCAGATTGTATTCATCTTTCTGAAATTTACTTTCAAACACTGAATTTTCTGAGAGTAATTCAGACCAAAAAAGATGATGCCAAAATATGTGTGTTTTAACACGCCGTGAAAAGATCCAGAGTTTAATTCATGGTCCATATAGTCCTTGTACAAAATAGCCTTAGAAATGAAGTTTTTTAGATGATCACATGATTAGACACAAAGCAACATCTCAAAGCATGCGTTAAAGTGTGACGTGAACACAAGTGTTTTTTTCATTGAGTTGAACGCCCGTGCCATTTTAGAAGCTCACACCATCTCATGACTCGCTGATGTCTGTAAAGTACAGTGAGCATTTTCAAATAGGTGAAGATGAACGAACTATATTCAGGAAACAAGCTGAGGAAAGAAAATGCCTGAGCAACAGTCAAAGAGTTAGTCTCCATACTACCAGTTTAAGCTACAGTTTAAGCTTCAACAGTCAGTAGCTCTTTACTACCTTCTCATACATCAGAAAAATCATCATCTTGTGTTATCATTACTTTCCTGAAACAATTATATAACTATTTTCACATTAGGTATCCAACTGTCTGCATGTACATCCGCACACACTACAGATAAGAGCTGTTCGATCTAACTATGATTATAACTGTGGACCACAAACTTTTTTGTTGCTGCTACTGAAACTAAATATAAGTGGAAGCAATCAGGATGCCCAAATGGTTATTTAATTAACTCGATTCTTTCACACTTCTTCAGAGTATCGTAATGACAGTCATCAATTCTGGCATTCAAGGACAGCAAATGATTCATAGCCAACTGCACTAAACTAATTAAAAGCACCTTGCATAGTGCAAGATGAAAACACTGTCACTGGCTCAAAGCAGAGCATAGGTGAAAATCATGCTGCAGAAATATTAACAAGCACATTTCTCACCTGTTAGAATTGAATACATACCAAGTAAAAGTCAATGTTTCCAGTGGTCACATGGATGAAAGATTTGCCAATCAGAATAATCAGATCAAAGGGAAAACAAGATGAAATTAAAATAAGAGTTTTATATTCAATAATAGTATTTACGATCCCACACAGCACTTTTCCTTAGTAAATATAAAAGCACTTGATTGTAAATATAAAAGCACTTGATTGTAAATGCAAAAAGCTAATAATTAACTTATTTCAAGGTATAATGTACCAGGTGTTTTTAAAATTTTCTGTGCTAAAACGATCTGCTGACTTTTAATGAGACTAGTAAAAATAAATTTAGACTTTTATGATCATTTCATAGAAAAGTGAGGGGAAAAGCATTGAAGAGGCTGATAGCAGTGTATTTTCCTTTCATTCTATATACTTAAGGTCTAATTTAAGGATTCTCTTCTCTTTAATATAGCAAGTTCCCACCACCTTTCCTTCGAAAGTTACAATCTTGGTCTTGCTTGATGCAATCAGCAGGAGTCATGGCCAAAGGCAACAGGGAGAGTTTATATGCAGCATGCACCGGCAAAACAAGGAGCCAGACAGAGAAGCAATATGAACAGCAAACTTGTTTTCCTAGCAGCATGATGCAAGCAGGCTCGCAATTAAGATAGAAAAAGGTGTGTGTAACGCTAGAGTAGTACCATATGTGCTGTCTAAATTCTCTGGAATGTTTATGAGACTAAGCAATGCTTGTTCCTGATCAGCAGCAGTCTTAAAAGGATAGTTTAGATTGGATATTATTCAAGGCCAGGTTGGATGGGTCCTTGGGCAGCCTGATCTAGTGGGAGGTGTCCCTGCCCATGGCAAAGGGGGTTGGAACTGGGTGATCTTTAAGGTTGCTTCCAACTCAAACCGTTCTATGATTAGATAAAAAAAATTTACTGAAAGAGTGTTGAAGCATTGAATCACAGAATCACCAGGTTGGAAAAGACCCACTGGATCATCGAGTCCAACCACTCCTATCAAATACTAAACCATGCCCCTCAGCACCTCATCCAGCTGTCCCTTAAACACCTCCAGGGAAGGTGACTCAACCGCCTCTCTGGGCAGCCTGTGCCAGTGCCCTATGACCCTTTCAATGAAATATTTTTTCCTGATGTCAAGTCTGAACCTCCCCTGGTGGAGCTTGAGGCCATTCCCTCTTGTCCTGTTCCCTGTCACTTGGGAGAAGAGGCCTTTTAGAGGTGTCATCAGCAGAGGAAAGCTGGCATCACACACATCGCCTCTTGCCCATTTCCCACAATGCTGTTTTCATGCCAGTATCATCACCCCAGAAATCCTGCCTGCTTCCAGCGCAAGTAGAAGGCAGAGTAGAGGTTAAAGATGCAGAAGACAAGAACCATTGTGCTGGGAAGGGACAAAGTCAGAGCCTTTAAAAGCCCTGCCAGGGCAGACATAGTTACAGAAAGCATGTCATGAGTTGAGGGGAAAAAAATGTGATGCTAGTGCAACATTAATTCGGTTTCATAATTTTTCCCCTACTTCACTGAAAACAAAATACAGCTGATGCTCCCATCCCAAACCCCCACAGATCAGTGAAGATGTTATGTTCTTCCCCTGTAGTGCTGGCTGCCTCTGCTGTTAAGTCAGGAAAATGCCAACCAGAGCTCACTGGGATCCTGCAGGTCACCCAGAGGAGCCTGGGGACAGAAATGATAGGGATACCACAGCTGCATGAAACTGCAACCTTTAACAGAAGTTTTTCTTCCAGCACAGAATGATCGCCCTAGGAGAAGAGAGACCTTCCAGCCCTCTGTGTGTGTGTGTGTGTGAGAGTGCTAAATGCAAACTCTTCGCCTTTCACTCAGCTGTAGAGCCCTCCATCCCCTTTTCTGCAGATTCATGCAGTGGTTGCATATCCATGAGGAGTGTTCAATACGTAGTTCAACAGGTGAGAGGAACAGCTTCTTAGCCAAGCCAGTGCAAGCTAATTTAATGCCCTATTCGGGAACCAAACACCTATTACCCTCTAGTGCTGAATTGCAGCTTCAGCCTCTGAAAACTACAGCATGGACAGCGAACTGTCCTTATTTCACTACTTTCTTTTTGATAACAAGCCCCTGCTACATTTTCAGCTGGAGTGGAGTTGTCTACTTATGGCTTTTTCACAATCATGTCACAGCTCTACGGTTATGCATGACAAACATGAGGGCCAAAACACTACCAGTCCCTCACATCTACATTTTTTCCTCCTTTGTTTTAATGCACAATTCAAAATTGCCTTCTCCTTTCTTCTCATATCCTTTACTGATGTGTGGCAACCCACCTCTGACTGTGCTGCTCTTTAAATCAACCCTTCTCTTTGCATTGATCATCGAAGATGCAGCATGAAAGGTCACATTATCAGAACTCCTTATCTTTAACCAGACTTCCCTTTCCCCTCTCTGCTTTAAGCACTTTCCATCTTATTTCAGATTTCAGCTGCAGATGTGGCACTCAGGGACATAGTTTAGTGGTGGATTTGGTAGTGTTAGGCTTAGGGTTGGCCCCGATAATCTTAAAAGTCTTTTCCAGCCTAAACAATTCCGTGATTCTGTGATTTTTTCCCCTCTCTCATTCTTGCAGAATTTTCCTTCCGTTAGCTTATGTGCTACAAAGCACACCTGCGCATACATCCCTGCTATTTCTATTTATTTCTGAAGCAATATTATTTAGGCCTGCCCAGAGTTTTCAAAAAATTTCAAGTCTATTATATTCTACAACCTTTTATACATTATTGAAAGGAAGGAAGCTTAGACTTATTTCTGATAATGAACAGAAGAGAAGCAGGAGATGACAAGGCTCTGGTCGAGAATCCTTGATGATCTATTACAAAGATCTGTTCAGATGCCCGTTACCAGTGAATGAACCTGCACTGCCCTTTTGAACTCTAGCCTGCCACATGCAGCAAAAGAAATGGAAGAGCAGTCTTACTAAATCAAATCAAAGGGTCTTCTAGCTCAGGATCTCCAGCAAAAGGACAAAGTGATCACACAGACACATCCTAGGGATACACTCCCAGCCGTATGCAGACAAGCACTGTCCTGAGTCACAGGCATAGTACCTGGGTGCTTTGTCAAGAGATTTTTCTGTGTTTCGTTACACATTTTCCTCCCATTTTACTCCATTTCATTTTGTTTTCTGAACCCACGTAAATGACTGCAACATACAATATCCTTGATCACACAACATACAAAGCATCTCCTTTTGTTCTGAATCTCCTCGATGAGAAACACTTGCTGCTCACCTTTTGATTTGTGCATATGATTTCCACTACACAATTCTCCAAGGAAGATAAGTCCTGGTTTCTTTAATCATTTACTTGTGCAGAAGCTCTTCCATACCCTTTTCTCCCTTTATTACTCTTCAGCTTTTGCAGCTGAAGATGGGGAAACAGACCCATATAAGTCACAGGTTTCTGCAGTGCTGCCTGCTTTGTTCTTTATTCTCCACATAACCATCCCCAATATTCTGCTTATTTACTACTGCTGAGCACAGAAGTAATACATTTAGGAAATTACTTGTTAATTTCAAGATCTTTTGCTCCAACGGAAATACAAAGCTCAGAGCTCAATGCTACACAGATAAAGTTAATTCCTTCTTTCCTTTCTCAACCTACACCTTTATATTTCATACAAGAGCCGAATTTCACCTGGCATCTATTACCCAGTTACATTAAGCAGAAAATAAACCTTCAAAACAAATAACAAATACTTGTTAGCTCAAGTAGTGCTGCCCTCCCTCCAGCATAAGTTTACTCAGCTGATCTATTACTTACACACTGCTATTACACAAAACTCTAATACCTTGGCATGTTCCATTCTGCCTGACTGCAATCAAGGTAATTTTTGTTTCTTCCCCCGAGAAATATTTGTTCAGACAGGCTCAAAATAATGCTAAAAGTTGACTATTCTTATGTTATCCGGTGAAGCTAAAAAGCATACCCAGGAATGATTTCAAGTACTCATAGATGCTTTGCTTTTCTTTCAACCTGACTCTGCTTGCAATACACAGAGACACCAAAAGATACAGTAAGGAAGGTAGCAAACACATATAGGTAACAAAATAAATTAGTGAGAAGGTAGATGAGCTGAGCCAATAGGTAGTTTTCCCTTCTGAGAGACTCTAAAAGTAAATAAAGTATCTACCCTTCTAAATAAATAATAAGGGATCTAAAAAAAACTGTGACTGGACAAAATTTCAGCTATTTAATTTATGGAATTTAAACTTTATTTAAATTTTTACCTGTTTTTTCCTGCCTAAAATGCTTAGGAAGTGAGGGGTTTATTAACTTGTTTGTTTATTTCCTTCTTCACACTTTGGAACTATTGGGAAGATTGCAGATTTTAAAATAATCATTGTGGTCTGAGGACCATGTCTAGGAGGTCAGCATCACAAGACCAAGCTGAGAGCCACAAAAGCTATTGGAACACAAACCATGTGCCTGGGCTGGGCACCATGGCTATCACAGTAGAGAACAGGAACAGCCAGGCACCTTGTAGCCCATTTATTCCTGGGCTACTATATGACTTGCTGCCTCTTTTCCAGGAGATGGGTAGGGGGGTAAAGCAAGGACCACAAACTCCAGAGTTTCCAAGAGGAAGCAGAGCAGCTTCTGATGCTATGTTTTTTTTCCGCAGGACAGAAAGAAGTAGAACAGAAAGCCCAGCAAACCAGGGAGGGTAATGGTTAGACCTGCAGGGAATAATGGCAAATAGAAAGCAGACGACCACAGAACAGTAAGAAAAATAATCAGGGCTGAGCAGGTTAGGAAAGATGATTAATTTGGGCTGAGTGAAAAATTAACTGCAGAAGCAGAGAGCTGATTTACTTGCAGGATTGATTTATTTGTCCAAACAGCAGGTCAAAGTCCCAACAAAATGAATCCATGCTTGCTGTTCCTGGATTCACAAACAAGGCACTATATGACTACAGAGGAGCAGTCAAGATTCCAGGCTTGCAAGCCAATTCCCAAGGCAGACACGCTTGACGTCTGTAGAAGAGGTTTCACGAACATGCAAGTTTACAGACTGAGTCTGTCCAGGCAATGGACACAGAAACTGAACGCAGGGCGTCGTTGCTGTTTGTCAATCCCACGCTTACCACTGTGGTACAAAGACACACAACAGGCAGAGGTGTCTGGAAAGGGATGCTTCCCTGGCAGCACCTGGCTGGCACTCAGCCAGCTGTTTGGCTCAATGTGCACATCTTCTAAAAATACCAATGAGCATATTTTTTTTCCAAAAAATGAAATGTGACATTCATGCATCACGTCACATTTTAGTTGCTGGACAAAAACCAAACTGTCCTGCTGCTAGCAGGCTGTCTTAAAATGGAAATCTATTTTACAAATTATTGAAGTATCAAGTCATGAAGTATGTATGCTGTCTAAAGAATTAAAGGGTCAGAAAACTGTAGCATACAAAAACATGTATCTTTAAATTCAGCTTAAGATGCAGGCTGCCAAATGAATTTAAATCTCTCATACTAGCCTTCTACATTGAGAGAGTTGTTCAGCCTAGAGAAGAGAAGGCTGTGGGGAGAACTTACAGCAGCCTTCCAGTACTTAAAGGCGTCCTACAGGAAAGCTGTGGAGGGGCTCTTTATCACGGAGTGCAGGGACAGGAAGAGGGGTAACAATTTTAAGCTGGAAGAGAGGAGATTTAGATTAGATATTAGGAAGAATTTTTTTACTATGAGGGTGGTGAGGCCCTGGAACAGGTTGTCCAGAGAAGTCATGGATGCTCTCTCCCTAGAGGTGTTCAAGACCGGGTTAGATGAAGCTTTGACCAAACAGGTCCCTACCATGGCCACGGGTTTGGAACTGGATGATCTTTAAGGTCCCTTCCAGCCCAAACCATTCTATGATTTTGCCCCTGAATTCCTGAATCCATGTGGCTAGTTGACCCCCCAGCACTACAATGGACCATGCAACAGGTCTGGTTTGCTGCATGTGGTCCAGCTCTCACAGTGAAGAAATGCATGTGAACACCCAGAGAGGAACCATGGGCCAGCACACACTGTGAGGGTCCCCGCTGTAGCCAGGTCTGCAAGAAATGCCTGTACTCACAACGCAGGCAATGGTAGTAAGCAGATCCTGCTGAAGTGAGATGTGTGAAAACTAAATGCCTGAAGCTAGTATCTGCTTGTCACTGACAGCATTTTTATTTTTAAGTAGACATTACAAACAATGTTTATCCTATTTTTATGTCAATTTACATTCCTGTTCCAAGAATGAGGTCTCCCCTCCGCCTCCTCTTCTCCAGGCTAAACAACTCCCATTTGCTCAACTGCTCCTCATAAGACTTGTGCTCTAGAGGTAACACTTCAAAAACAAAATAACAAGAAAGGGAAGAAAATTAATTACCTGCAAAAGCCATTAATGGGACAGTGATGCTCAAGTATTAGTAAGCCAAAATTGTCTACCCATACCAATTTATTTCCTTCAAATGCTTCATTTAACCCTTCTCAAAGAAACCAAACCCAAACTGTCTCCATTATCTAATGTATAAGGTCAAAGGGCAGGCAATATTTTGCAGGTTGTTTACTCGGGAGGAAACTCTGGAGACTGGAGTTTAAATTGGGCTGAGCGATGTCTAGCAGGGCAAGAAGAAAGCCCGAAGCACCTTCTGCTGCTCTGCACTTCTCAGGATTGAAATTCTCTTCTCTGCTCTTCCTCCAGTTAATAAATATGTAAATACAACCTAGTGGCAGAAGTATAGAGTGTGGGAATTAAGTAAGACTCATGATGAGAACTGGAGAAGCAGGTTACACTAATAACCTCTGCTCTCAATGGGTATGGTCTAGTGCAGAACACATTTTGATAGAAACTTACTAAAATAGTATGTGCAGCCATAGCTTCACTTCTAATGTTCCAGCATAGATCAAAAAGAAGGATTCAACTAAGCCAATGATGGAGAAAAACTAATTTCATGGTAAAATAATTCTAAAATATATTTAAGGTACATTGGCAAGGCTACTCTAAAGGGATTCTTCATTACAAAACACGTAAGGGAATTGAAGACTATATTCTGATGTTCTTCAACTGCTAAAAAAATAGTTATTCTTTATCACTTTCTGACTATAATATTTTACATAAACAATTTTCTGAGAAGAACACTTCTTCCTTTCTTCACTGTATTAATTTGGGTTTCATTTTTAAGACAGAATAGAAAGAGCTGCTGTTTCTCTGTCATTTAATATTTCTTTTTTCCTCTTGGAGGACACAGAAAAATAGGATGGCTAGGAAGGTTGGAAATAAAATTTTGACCAAAAAGGCAAATGTCTAAATGTGAACCCTAACACCTGCTTAGTATAAGTTACTTAGAACAAATATAAAGTTTGGGTCTGGCTTTTAGGTATGACAGTACCAGAAGCCACTACAGAAAACTTGTAAAAGCAGCTGCAACTAAACCCTGGACATTTACAGTGCGAGAAATAGAGGACTGTTCTGCACTCTCTGCTGCAGCAAAATGTTTGCAGGAACAGCAGCTGAACATTAGACAAAAATGGAATAGCTAGGTTTTCAAACCTGTGCTTCTCCGGTGGCAAAATATTAGATATTGGAGCAATACCTGGGATCCTGAAATGAGGATGTTAACTTTTGACTAGAACACAGAACACCTGAAAATATGATTTGAGATCACAGATTGCTACGCTATTCACTGCAAGTTAAAAAAAAATCTCATGTTTTTATATTAAAATAAAATTGTTAGTATATGACTGTTTGAAAGAGAAGTGTAGTGTAATTTTTTCAAAAAGCAGAATTATAAGGGAAAAAAGATCTAAGACAAACAGTAAAGAATTGTAACTACATTTAACAAAGAGATTAATTCAAGTATGTAGTGCCATTCAAAATCCAAATTTCTGATTAATGCTTATTTATGTCTGTAATGCCAAACTTCTTTACCAAAATTATATATAAGCAACTTTTTAAACATAGGGGGTTTTCTGTCATTTATGCATCTTGTAACAGGAGAAGCAAGTCCTGTGGCCAGAAAAATCACATGCTTTAAAATATATCATTTTTCTGTAACTGCAAAGTTTTTTTGTTATTAGATGTGATGCTACTGGATGTAGTGCACTGCATTTGCAGACCAGAGCTAAAAAAGGAGGATTAATTTAATTTCTAAAGTTAAAAGGAAAAAAAAAAAGGCTGAAATGGAAATAAATTGCTTCATTTTCACTTCATGCATCATGTGAAATTAAATGGTCAAAAACGAAAAGATGAGCGCAATATGCCACCACTCAATTATCATTTCTTTAGCAACTCTTGCTGCTATGCAAGATTTTGTTGTATGAATTTCAAAATTATTTACAAATCCCATGGTCAGCTGCACTGCAAAGGTTTTATTTGGTTAGAGAAGAGATGTGGAAGAAGTCCATAACAGAAGAAGTATTTTTATTTCCTTTTCTTTAAAGCAACTTTATTCTACCATTCTTTTTTACAGGCATAAGCCTATTCCAACACCTTGCCCTGTTACTTTCCCTATATCCTTACTCATCAATAGGAGAAGTCGTGGATGCCCCATCCCTGGGGGTGTTCAAGGCCAGGTTGGAGGAGTTGTTAAGCAACCTGAACCAGTGGAAGGTGTCCCTGCCTATGGCAGGATGGTTGGAACAAGATGATCTTTAAAGTCTTTTCTCACCCAAACAACCCTATGATTCTATAGATAGATGCTGGGAATAGTTATGAAGGAAGTTTCATAAATGCTGACTTGTACTGCACCTTAACACGTGTGATGTGGTGTAATGTTACGTGATCTGCACTGCAGCCAAATCAACCTTCATCTGATTCTTGACACTGATCCATGTCATCTGCCCAAGGACCTCCGCTGGTCACTATAGCAGTGCTGCTGAGAACAAGTTTTACTTATCCTCCAAACCAGGAAAATACAATTATCTCACCTTTCCTTATCCCCCATCTAGCCATAGACCTTTATCTCCCATCTTTTTCTTCTCACTTTTCAAAGAAAATTGTAAGATGACAGTTATTTTTATGCTTACACTTAAGATTATATTAGCTCGCTGGTTTTCCCATCTCTAAGGGATTTCTCAGGTGCTAACAGACCCATGCTCAAGCATTGTCTTAACGTACAGATTATGTTGCAGTCTTGTCTTATCTGCTTCTGCCTGTATTCTGGTTTCATACCACCAGTTTCCACTCCAGTTTCTGTTTTGCTAACAGACATGCTGCCACAGCACACATAAAAGTAATAATAATATGATCAGGGAATTTCAAGTCCCCAAAATGCAATCTCAAAATGTTTTACTTTCTGTACTGCACTGTTACTATAGCAAGTTAAAAAGTTCTTAGCTGACAAAATGCTGAGAACAAAGAAACCCAAAAGCCAAAACTGGACATTGCAGCTTGAACATCAGACATTCTGTACAAGAATCTTTACCCATTTGTATTTTGTGGAGGGTTTGGTTTTTTTTCAAAAAAATGGCATTATTATTTATTCTGAATTTAATCATTCACTTCAGATTATGAGAAAAAATATAACACAACCTGTTATCATTAGACTGATAGAATACCTACCCAAAGCACTTCAGTCCTATACATTGCAGAGCTTTACTTCAGGATCATACAATGAGTTGAACAGTGGTCCAGGGCAAAGAAATTAATTTCACTTTATCCTGATTTCTCTTAAGAAGTTATGCTACTACTTTTTTTTATCTTACAGAATCTGTAAGTAACATTGGTAAACATTCTGAAGGTGAAATTTTGCATCAAACCCTGCAGTAGCTCACAAAGGCGGTGTCTGGTTCTCCCTGTGATATAGAAGAAATGACACACAGCTCTTGCTAAAAATGCATGTGCTTCAAACCAAATGTTTACAAAGAGGAAATGATTACACAAGCTAAGGAAAGATGGACAAGACTTGCCAAAACTAATATTATGAAAAACTGTACTCTTAAAAAATGCCTGGGGAAAATTGGATAGACTTGTACATATTTAACCTAAACTTGTTTTTCATTCTACCTCAGAGGCACATGATGATTATATTTCCAGGGCTAAATTAACATGGCCAATGTTCTGCAATGTAAATAGGCTTCTATTGATTAAATTAAGCATCGGGTGAACTTAAGCTGTTTTATCTGACCGTCAGTGAATGTTTTGCTGGCTGGGAATGTCCCCAAAGAGGAGCAGAAGCACTTGGAATCGATACTGTCCAAACCAATTTTTTCTCACTGTTATCAAGGACAACCTTGTAATTAAGAAGCAATTCCCTTAAACTGTCCACCACAGTACACAGGAATGAAAGTCTAAGACAGCTTCTCAGAGATACAGTTTGTACCTTGCCTGTGTGTCTGAATAATTTTATCACCCAAGCAGACTCCTAAATGTATATAAAAGGCCTTACTACGACTAAATTTTATTTGCTGGTTCAAAGAAAAATGCCTTTCATATTTACCTTGGTTAAAACAGATGTCAACCTGAAGAACTTAGGGCATATTATGTAAATTATATATATATTATATATATAAAAATTATATAGTGTGTATATATATATAAAAATTACGGAAAGTCAAATTAGTCAGTTTTGTAATAACCTTGTTATCTAGGAAATCCTAGTTGCATTGCAGACCTATAGGAAATTTACTCTAGTACACGGAGATAACACTGCTTATCAGTCTGCATAATCACTGTGATGTTTGACTTGAGATCCTTTCTCAGCACACTCCAAAAGGATATGCTGAAATTTCATTACAGCAATAGCTGTGACACATTCTCACAACACACCTGTTCTATCCTTGGTCCTATCACAGTCCTCCCTCCTGTGATCTGAGGTTTGCAGAACATTTTGTGTGTCGGTCTTATTTTTGTTCACCCTCACTCTCTATTTACACTGAGTTTGGAAACAGCTTTCCCCACACAGAACTCATAAGGTTTCAAACAGAATAACCTCCTGAAATTAAAATTACAATAAGATGTAGAAGTGGCCACTGACAAAAATAAGAATCAAAGTTTACCCTGAATGTCAAAGAGATACTTTATTGAGTTGAATAGCCTCACCACAGGCCTTTTTATCTGTTTTCATGTTCCTGTTTTTATATCTAGTTTATCCATATAAAACACAAACTGTTTTATAAATCGCTTCTAAATTTGGCAGAATTTGGAGCTACAAGTCACTTTATTGGAAGTAAGTACTAAGGTAGAACAGAAATAGAAATAAGGTAAAATGATATTCAGCTTCTAGTATAGTACTCAAAAATCACTGTACAACAAATGTTTGAACTAATGATTTTGTCTACATGAGCTATTTATTAGAACTACCACCTCTCTTGGCAAAGAGTATTGATTATTTAATAACCTTCAAACTTAACTGCTTAGTTTCAAACACAGTAACTGGCAAATTATTTCTGTCATGTATGTACCCTGTTGACGAGCTGTTTCCATATTATCAGATAAAGTTAAAAATTATGTATTTTCAGATAAATTTACCTACAAAACCAACATATTGCTGTTGTGTATCTCAGAATCTGGAACGGTACATAGACAGTACTTCTTAGAATGAGTAATAAAGCACAGAAGCTTAGAAGAAATGAAACACTAATTTTGTCTTTTTATTCATTAACACTTCAATGCCCTGCAGACCTGCTTCTTCTCACCAAGCATTTCAATAACGTGCAGCTCCTTCAAAGAACATCATCAACTTTATAGAAAAGAAGGGGGTTTGGAGTAAAAAGTGACCACTCCAGTTAGGCGGTGCTTTAGAAGTTATTTCACTTGAAAGACAGAAAGTTTAAACTATGGAAACATTCTTTAAGAAAGGAGATTGAACATCATGACATCGTGTAAGACCTCAGTTGTGTGATTGATACATTTTCCATTTATCAAGCAAGATAAACAAGGCAAAAGAAACATTAGCTAGAGATCAGAACAACAAAGTTCCTCCAAATTCAGAGAGCATTTTATGTGACTATCACTCTGCATCAATATTCAATCAGCTGCAGGGTAAAAGTAAAGAAAAGCAGCAATTAGGAACAAATAAATCCAAACCATTATTTATGGTTACTACTGGGACTAATAATCATTCAGTACTACCATTTAGCTAGGAATTTACTTAAGTTAAATAAGGTAACACAACAGTTCTTCTTACTCACTATAGGGGACAGAGCAATACCTACTGAGTTTTTTAGGCTGTAATTTCAGGATGCTATCAAAGTCATAGATCTTACCTCAGTGCCAGGGAAAGTCATGGAACAGGTGATCTTGAGTGCTATCATGAAGCACATGCAAGAGAACCGGGTGATCAGGCCCAGTCAACACGGGTTCACAAAAGGCAGGTCTTGCCAGACTAACCTGATCGCCTTCTATGACAAAGTGACCCGGCTACTGGATGAGGGGAAGGCTGTGGATGTGGTCTTCCTGGACTTCAGCAAAGCCTTTGACACAGTTTCTCACAGCGTTCTGCTTGAGAAACTGTCAGCCTCTGGCCTGGACAGGCGCACACTCTCCTGGGTGGAAAACTGGTTGGATGGCCGGGCCCAGAGAGTGGTGGGAAATGGTGTGAAATCCAGCTGGAGGCCAGTGACAAGTGGGGTTCCCCAGGGCTCAGTGCTGGGTCCAGCCCTGTTCAATGTCTTCATCAATGACCTGGATGAAGGCATCGAGTGCACCCTGAGCAAGTTTGCAGACGACACTAAGCTGGGTGGAAGCGTGAATCTGCTGGAGGGTAGGGAGGCTCTGCAGAGGGATCTGAACAGGCTGGACCACTGGGCTGAGACCAATTGGATGAGGTTTAACAAGGCCAAATGCCGGGTCCTGCACTTGGGGCACAACAACCCTATGCAGTGCTACAGACTAGGAGAAGTCTGTCTAGAAAGCTGCCTGGAGGAGAGGGACCTGGGGGTGTTGGTTGACAGCCGACTGAATATGAGCCAGCAGTGTGCCCAGGTGGCCAAGAAGGCCAATGGCATCTTGGCTTGTATCAGAAACGGCGTGACCAGCAGGTCCAGGGAGGTTATCCTCCCTCTGTACTCGGCACTGGTGAGACCGCTCCTCGAATCCTGTGTTCAGTTCTGGGCCCCTCACCACAAGAAGGATGTTGAGGCTCTGGAACGAGTCCAGAGAAGAGCAACAAAGCTGGTGAAAGGGCTGGAGAACAGGCCTTATGAGGAGCGGCTGAGAGAGCTGGGGTTGTTTAGCCTGGAGAAGAGGAGGCTGAGGGGTGACCTCATTGCTCTCTACAACTACCTGAAAGGACGTTGTAGAGAGGAGGGTGCTGGCCTCTTCTCCCAAGTGACGGGGGACAGGACAAGAGGGAATGGCCTCAAGCTCCGCCAGGGGAGGTTTAGGCTAGACGTTAGGAAAAAATTCTTTACAGAAAGGGTCATTGGGCAATGGAACAGGCTGCCCAGGGAGGTGGTTGAGTCACCTTCCCTGGAGGTGTTTAAGGCACAGGTGGACGAGGTGCTGAGGGATATGGTTTAGTGTTTGGTAGGAACGGTTGGACTCGGTGATCCGGTGGGTCTCTTCCAACCTGGTTATTCTGTGATTCTGTGATTCTGTGATCTTGAGAAAAATTAATTTGGAAATCTGGTCCTTCCCTCATTTTAATATTTGCTTTATAAGTAAATACAGGATCAGAAACTCAGGGAAAGATTAGATAGAACCCACTTGGAGCTGATGACATGCATGTTAGTGCAGATGCAGAGTGATGGCGACTTCCTCCTCCCTGCACTCCAAAGATGGTTTAACAGAGGATAAACACACCACCCTGTCTCCAACACATCTCACACACCCCACACAGAAATCTCCAAGATAAGCATAAGCACAGGGGAGGAGAACAAGGTGCCTTTCTGCTCCTAAGGCAGAAAGGTATGCAAGACCTAAAAAACAGAGCAGCAAGATCAGGGAGCAACTCGTTGTAGGAGATCAGGTACTTTCTGAGGAGAAGTGAAGGGAGTTCTTGCTCCTGAACGGCCCCGCCTTACTTATCATCCAATGGCTACCTTATCGGGGAAGGACATGAATGTGTTCAGACTAGGAAAAGGGAATGAGCAACTGCTCCCTCTTGTTTTATGAATTGTAAGCACGATACTTCTGACTGAGACTACTGTGTTGAGACGCTTACAGAAGTGTCTCTGCTTCTCAGGAGGTCATGGTGAACATATTATGTACATCGCTCATACTGTTGTGTATACAGTGTGATCAGTATACACTTCAAAGGTTCTTCAGAGAGGAGGACACTCAAAAATATTCAAATTGTGTCTGATGTATGGACTCCTCTGCCAAGACTGCTTGCGCAGTTAGAAGTGTGCACAAGCAGACTTTATGGCACCAAGGGAATTTTAACTGGAGCTACCTTAGCTAAAAGCACTTAAGGATGTGGGGCTTGATGGAAATTTGGCCAAGGTCAGGATGACACAATTAGACATCTATTAGCCTTGCTTGGATTAAGCTCTTAGCTGTTTAAAAAGAAGAACAGAATCAACATAAAATTAGGTTATGATTAAAAACCAGTGGCTGTATAGAGGAGGAAGCAACTCTTACTGCAAGCTTAGCAGGATAAATACAAAGGAAAGAGAATCCTTAACTCAATATAGGAAGATGCTACTGAGCCCTGTGGAGGAGTGTTCATGAACTACTTGTCTTCAAGAAAGGGGAATAATTTTAGAGTAACCAGCAGACCTGAACATCACAGAGATATGGATAAAGGTAGCAAAGAACAAACTACAAATGTCCTTAGAATAAGATGAAATTTTGTTGTTCCCATTTTAAACTCTCTATTTGAAATAAGTAAAAGGAAACTGAAAAAGCAGTGATGAAAATTTTGAAGCAGATATGTCAGGCAGAACCAAGTACTCTACACTGGGAACGTTTCATGTGCAGCTTTTTGATATGGAAAAATAAATCAGTGAATTGATGTGAAAAATCCAAGTAAATAAATAATTAGCAACCATAATGCTGGTTAATCCTTTCCCTTTTGAAATATAATGCAGTTATTACTCAAACAAAGGAAGATGCTGTGCAAGATGAAAAGTTTTTAATCTGCTATCCTGTTTCTGACAGCATGCAGTAACAGAGATATAAAGAGATGATAAAAATAGGCCACACTTATAATGCTTTTTCCTTACCTTGTCCTTCCGATTTCAGTGGAGATTTCAGCTCAGGGATTTCCTGAGCCAGAGATGGTATCTTTGCATTGCCATAATCTCAGCAGATTTTTCTTAGATCAACTTCTCTTTTTCAACACATGAAGACTTTTAGGTAACAGAAACATCCACTGGTAAAAAGCTTCACCTCTTCATTAATTCATGTGAAAAACTTATTATATTTATGTTAAACCTGCCACCTGCTGACGTTTAATAACTCTTAGTTCATATATTACAAAAGGTAATGAGAAACATGTCTCATATAAAACATTATTCCTCTAGAACACGGTATTACAAATGCTCAAAGATCCCTTACTCTTAAAGCAAGAAAAGGAGAGAAAAAAATGGTGCAGGACAAGTAACAGTAGAATTATTTTTTAATACACTGAGATTTTCACCTGCCTTATTCTAGATGATCACTTGGCACACAATCCTAAGAGTTTATTGCATATTATGTTCAGAGTTGTCATGCTAAGTCTTACACACGTATTTGCTATGTTTTGATTCTGTACCAACAGTTTATCATGCTGCAAGCAGTGATCTGAAAGGACAGGACATCCACAGCATGACTAGTCTCAAAACTCCTGTCAGAGAGATCCAGTCTTCTTAACCAGGGGAGCTTGCAGGAAAGGAGAAAAAGGATGCCATGGATACCACCAAATAATTTTTAATTTTTCCTGTTCAAGCAAAACACCAATTATGTTTCCTTGCTTGAACGGCATTTATACTTACAATAACTTTTGAGATTTTTAAGACAGAAAATCCAGGCTTTACAGGAGTCACAGAATTTGTTGACATTACTAGGTTAGTTCAGCAGTATCTTTACAGTCCATTTCCAAATGTTTAGAAGCTACAAAAATAGCATTAGCCAATAGACACTAGGCTATGTGTTACTGTAAAACCTCAGCCAAGTGTTAAGTAGTTATTATGACCGAGTTGTTTTCTGTTTACAGTTTTATATTGCATTTTGGCTTTTTGGTTCTCACTGCATAACAAACACTAAAAGCTGATTATAAAAATGAAATGTAAAACTAACACACACATTATCTTTCTAGTGGACTATTTTAGATTCCAATTTCTGATGGCTTCAACATTCTCAAATGTGAGTAACAGCATTTTTTTTTCTTTTTCCCAGAAGAATTAAGCATTTTTCATCACTTAATGAATGACAAAAAGCCACAAAAACCCACAGAGAAAAATGTCTATAAGCCTTTCTCAACAATAAAAAGTATTACACAAAATGACAGACTTTTTCAAGATTTCAAAATGTCAAGTCCTTCTAGATACTTTAAGAACTAAAAAAATTACAAATACGCAATTAATTTCTCAAATGCACTTAGTCTAAATGTTCGTCTTTGCACATTATCTTTTCTATTTGAAAGTAGCAAAGTGTTAATTAATCCAGTGCAATGAATCACTCACTGTAGCATCACAAAAGCAGCTTACATGATCACATTGTACGTGGCTAAATGCTTGGGTTTTTTGCTTGGGTGGAAAACCAGCACTGTCTAGATTTCTCCAATTCTTATTTTGGAAAAGCAATTATAACCCAGTGCCATTCTACTGGTAACTGGTCTGATGTTTGTATACACATAAATAATTTCGTATGGTAAATAAAATTAAAAACTACTGCACATACTGTAGATTATCAGTGAGCATACAGATGCTCCTGAAACAACAGCTACAGAATATCTAATGAAATTCATATTGTCTAAGAGTTCAAGACAGCACCTAAGAAGCAATGCACAAGCATCCATTCTCCTAAATCCTAAACCATGGATATCCAATTAAAAAAAAAAATTGCTTTGCTGAAATGCTTCTTGACTCTTACCCTGAAACAGTCAGATGCACTTTGAAAGCTGGCTGCTTAACCCACCTTGAGCTCTGCCATAATCCAAGCTCTCAAAATAACATCCAAACTCCACCCACTCAGCACAGGTACAGCCACATCTGCAGTACTGGGTCCAGTACTGGAGAGGGTCTGGTAAAGGGCTGCTAAGAACATTAAATGACAGGAACATCTCTCCTGTAAGGAGAGGCTGAGAGAGCTGGGACTTGTCACCTTTCCTGGAGTTATTTACAGGACAGGTAGGTGAAATGCTTAGGGATATGATTTAGGAGTGGGCAGGTACAGTTGAGCTTGATGATCTTAAAGGTCTTTTCCACTCGAGTGATTCTATGATTATCTCACAGGTCTGAAGAAGAGAAAACCAGAGGTTCTCAATGTTTCCAAATTGCTGAGGGGAGGGTACAAGTAGGAGGGAGCCATCACTTCTTCCCTACTACTTCCATCCTTAGCAGTGGCTGGCATTGGATGCTTAGGAAAATACACTGTCCTATTTCATAAAGCATTGCTTTCATCCCTCTGCCCAACCCTCCAGCAAGCAACCTTTCATCTTCCCATAAATTGTGGTTTAGGGATTCCCAGTTCTCATCATTGTGCTTAATAGCCCTAGATGGAAGTAGCTGTCATGAATTTGTCTAATTGCTTTTGAACTTGTACAGACTTTAAGCCTCCACAACACTCTACAGCAGTGAATCCTGCAATTTAATTATGCATATCATGAAGAACTACTTCCCTTCATTCGTCTTAAAGCTACTGCTTGATCATTTCACTGCATATCCTCTTACTCTTGTACTATGAGAAATAGCAAATAATTATTCTTTTTTCACCTTCTCCCTGACATTCATGATTTTATATACTTCACTCTTATTTCTCCTCAGCCATTCCTTTTATAAACTGAAGAATTTTTTCTTATTTAATGTCTCTTCACACAGAAGTTGTTCCTTCCCCATGATGCAAGATCACTATGTACTTACACAAAAGCATGATGTTTTTCATTTATGCTCTCTCCTCTCCTGATCATTCCTAACATTACCAGAGCCCTTCTACAATTTCTCTTTTTCAAGCTGAAGAACTTAATTTAATCTTTCTGTGTGCAGAATCTGTTCCATCCTTTACTTCACACTACTGCATTCCTTTCTGAGGCTCGGAGACCAGTACTGCATCCACGTAGTAAGACAACAGTGTTTTGGTTTTGTTCAAAGGCTGGTGCTACCTGAACTATTTTATTTTCATCCCAGATATTAAAATCTAAGCTTTTTCTTTATGACAGTAGGAACATGTTGAAATAATATGAGAAAAAGCCCAAGTGAAAGGAGAATGCATTTGAGTTTCACTCCAATTAACAGACAGCTTTTCAAACAAATCTCAAAACAGACTGGAGATGTTGCTGTGAAAAATACCAGGCAAAAAGTTCATAGAAATTAATAAAAAGTCCAAACCATCTTGGGGAAAAAAAAATTCTCTGTGTGTTGGACCATTTATTACCACTAAATGATGCAATGGCATACAGCATGATTTAAGGTTTTGTTTATGCAAAGTATGAAAGCCAGCCATTAGCTTAGCCACACACACACACAAGCCTACCTCTCCTCATTCTAGCACTTTTGCCAATGTGTAGAACACAACAGAAATTGTTAGCTGGATGACAAAGTCAGCACTGCAACAACATCCCCTAGAACTAAAACATGGTAGTACTGCTTCATTAGTACTCATCTATGGAGTGTCATGTTCTGTGGGCAAATACAGGTTGTGAGTTTTAGAGAATTCTTTTTTTTTTTTCTTTAAAGCTCTGGTCTTTCACTGCTGTACCAAATACCAGCACCTTCATGTTTTCAAATGGATCCATCTAGCGAGCAGTTATGTTCTACCACCATGGACACTTCTTTAGCCACTTCCTCCAGACAGCTTGTGTATACGTCTTTGAAAAATTCCTCCTCACCTACATCAGGCCTGGCCCAGAGATGAATATCTGAGCGGCTCCAGCCTCTGAAGATATGCCTCTTGAAAGTGCTGTGAGCTCATAGCATGCAGAAGTCACCATGTGCATAGAATTAAGCAAGTTCTGTGCTAGATAAACACAGATAGAGCAGACTATTTTGCAAGCATTCCTCCTGCTTCTTGGGACTCAGTATCACTTCCCTTTCCTCAAACCATAGAAAGAAGATTCTGTACTGCCCCTTGAGACAGCAGGAAAGGGAATAAATAAGCACTTCAAGCAAGAACTCAGAATAATGACGAATGTGAGCAAAATAAAAATGTAGGATAAGAAGAACACAGACAGACAAAAAAGGAATGCTGAATGGTAGTGGGGAAAGAGTATGAAAGAACCATAGCAGAGAAGGATAGGATATAAGATAGAAGCTTGTGAAACACCTGTAGAGAGCAGGGTAAGAGGCATAGGCGTGAACATTCATGAGTATGACATCATGGAGGAAAAAGAAACATATTATGGGCCTTTAGAAAAGGAGTATGGATGGGATTGAAATGACTGGAGAGCGCTTCTTCACAGTCAGCTCCATTTTTCTGGAAGATTAGCATTCTTTGCTGATCTCTCTGGGATGCTGTATTATTCTGAAGCAATGCCATCTAAATTAGGGAGATTCTCCTGGTTTAGCTGCACTAAGTAAGCGCCTGAGAAAAGTCACAGTAGACAACACTCTAGTCAGTCTATCTCTCCACCATCTTCGAAGAGAAAGTCCAACATTCTCCTCATGCTAAGAAAAGCCTGATAGACAAGCCCACTGTAAAAAAATACCAAACCCTTAAACACCACAGATGGTCCATCAAGGAAAGGAGAATCTATAGAATTTCAACATATTCATATTTTCAAACTTGGCCTTCTAGAATGTTAAAACACAAAAAAGGATGCTGAAATTTCAAGTCCACCATTGAGAAGATCAGGAGAGCTAAAAACAAATCCTGCTTAAGCAATGTCATCTAGGTGTTAGGATCCAATCTGTAATTACATGATCATGTATTCTTTTAAATTACATAAAGGACATAATAATCTGAGAACATCAGTGATAATTGTCGACAGAATCAGCCATATGGGTCTCCTTATTTCTGCTGTCAAAAAAAATGAGAAAAAGTATAATGAATCTGACAAGAGACTTCAGAAGACAAACATCACATGGTTTGGGGTGGTTTCTGCTCTCCAAGTCTGGAGAACTGTATGTAATCTCTAACAATGCTGTGTAGCACCTGCATGATGATGATCAAGACCCCTCTTTAAAGATAACCACAAAGCTGCAGATTCTTCTCTGCTAGCTTGAGTTATTTAAGTCAAGTATCTGCATCAGAGGGTCACAGTTAGCCAGGTGGATTGATTGCTCTTTTGTAGAGCTTTTCTCCTCTACAGACCTGATAGAGGATCTTGGGCACCCAGAACTCTCCATCTAGATGCTTTTCTGCATCTTTACTACACTCAGTATGACAGCTTGAGGTCTGATTCATTATTTAATAAATCCAAGTAGCTATAACTGCTGTTGATATGAAAACACAATAAGCTAGTACTACATAATGTCCAGCCCCAGATATTCTCAAACTCTTCAGTAAAAATTATTTCTTATAATATTTGTGCCTTATTTTCTCATGTGTGAGCAGTGATTCCAGCACCACCTCACTTCACAGGGATGCTCTAAAGGTTGTTTGCTAAGATCTGAGAGGTTGCTGTAATGTTTTTTCTAATGTGCCTTTGATAACCTGACATCCTACAATGAGAGCTACAAAGAACAGCTCAGGGAAATGAAAAGATTTTATCTGCTGTACAATGTGGCTGTCATACACAAATGACTCACAAGAATGCACAATGAATACAAGCAAACAGCAAGTGTGTGTTCACTCAACATGACTAACCCTCTGTGATAAACGAGACAGGGATTTTTGCTGACAACAAGACGTTTGGAAAGCCTTCATGTGTTCAAGAATGTTTTCTTAAAATGTTTTCAACTTTTTTTGTACTAAAAAGAATAATAATCATATTTGTGCTCTTACATATTCATTTAAAACAACGTAAAAAGCTACATTTTTCACTGGTATTTCATTTTTGATCATGCTAGAAATATAATTTCTGTCCCACTTGCAGAAGGGAGAAAAAAAATGGATTTACAAACATTAGCTTGCCAGGTGGATTTCACATCTCCATAGCCCATGGAAGTCATCTTCCAGTGAAACAAAGTATGCTACAATGCCCTAAGAGTGCCCTAATCACTAAATAGAACACTGCATGGCTTAAGTAACCATGTTTGACGAAAATAAATAATTCCTTCAGTGAATGTAGACTTTTCACTCTTTTCTGAAAAATACATATGCAAAACTCAACAGGAGTGAATATGCAATGTAGTGAATCATCTCGGCAACAAATTAGTTCCATTTAATTCTTCGGTGTTACTTTATAAATTAAGTCTAATGAGATGTCTGAGTCAGTAGTGCTAGAAACATCAAAGGATTATATTCTGTTTATAAATTTTCAGTGTTTTGAGTTACTATGAAAGCGTGTCCAGTTTACATCTTTTTAAAAGCTGTTCCCCAAGTGCGTGCAAGCATGTAATCACAGAAGCATGTATACTGGATTTTAGAAGACATTAATAGTTTCAGTGGTTTGTCTAGAATATAAAGACAGTTACATAAATCTCAATGTTTGTTAGGGAAGCAAAAGTATTACCAATTACTGATCCTAGATCAGAGATCTCAAGTATCCTGTGTGAATGCTGCATATCATTACAAATAAGAAGCATTATTTGAAAATAGACTATCTGAAAACAGTCACCTTCTGCCATCCCATTCTGAGAAGTGCCCTGGCCCGTCTCATATCCTTGGTTATACAGCATCAGCACAGTGAAAGAGGAGAACACGCTACCCAACTTTCAAACCACACTTCTCATTTGGAAGTGTTTACTGGTGCTATTACTTCATATGGAAATAAAAAAGACTCAAAGCACTCATGCCACATGTGGCTAGGTGAGATGTTAAAGATTAAATTCTGTTTCAGCTTACTGACTTGAATAAATCCTAAGGCACACAGAGTAAGATGATAAATTCTCACCCAAGAACACCAACCACTTTCTCTAATAGATGGACGATTCATTTTTACTCGTGGGACATCTTAAAAGACAAACTTAGTCACGGCTTGTGTGTTGATTAGGACAGAGTAATTTGTAAATTCAGCAATGGGATTGTGAAAGGCACCTAGAAACATTTGGAAATAGATGACTGTAAAGGAATAATAACCTAAGAAAACCTTGAAAAGTATCCTATTCACAACTACCTTCTTAATTTTACTTATAAAAATCAGCGTCAAGTGACAGTCTGTTTCATGTCACACAGAATATGCCGATCACCCCAATTTATTCCCCTCTAAATATCATGTGGTTTTGGTTCAGTGCTTCACAGCATAGAATTATACCAAAGGCAGGTATTTTCTTAATCCCAGTTTTTCCAGTTTCCACAATGCACTATTCCATCTGGCATCACTAAGTCATGGTCACTTACTTTTGAATATCTGAACAAGTTTGAGCCCAGAACAAATCCACTCTCATTTGGTGGATTTGTTTTTAGTTTTTTTGATTTCATAAAGCATTTGTGCTTAAGCGTATTATTGATTAGCTGTCTTTAAGAACAACATGCAACTTACTAGAATCTAACATATTATGACTGGAGTGTGGCTATTGACAGCTACAGGCTGTTCAGAAGGGATAGACCAGGAGGGGGGGAGGTGTTGCTCTCTATCTCAGGAAAGGGATAGAATGTGAAGAGCTGTCATTGAAGAGTAGCCATGAACAGGTTGAGAGCTTGTGGGTCAGAATAAAGGACAGAAGAACCAACGAGAACCTTGTGGCTGGTGTATACTACAGGCCACTTGGTCAAGGAGAACCAACTGATAAAGTCTTCTTCCTCCAGTTACAGGAGGCTTCAAGTTTGCAAGCTCTCATCCTACATGGGGACTTCAACCACCCCGACATATGCTGGAAAAGTAGCATGGCAAGCTGTAGGCAATCCAGGAGACTCCTGGAGTGCATTGAGGATAACTTCTTAGTCCAGCTGATAGAGAGCCCCACCCAAGGGGATGCAATACTGGACCTTATGGTCACCAATTCAAGCAAACTCATCAGTGATATTAGGACTGGAGGCAGCCTGGGCTGCAGTGATCATGCACTGGGTGGAGTTCAAGGTCCAGAGGGATATGGGACAGGTGAGGAGTACAGTCAGGACACTGTCATGCACTGGGTGGAGTTCAAGGTCCAGAGGGATATGGGATAGGTGAGGAGTACAGTCATGACACTAAATTTCAGGAAAGAAGACTTCCAGCTCTTCAAGGAATTACTTAGCAGGATCCCGTGGGAAATGGCCCTCCAAGACAAAGGAGTGGAACAGAGCTGGAAAATATTTAAGGATGCTTTCCATAAAGCACAAGAGCGCTCAGTACCCATATGTAGAAAATCAAGCAGGGAAGGGAAGAGACCGGCATGGCTGAGTCAAGACCTGCTGGTTAAACTAAAGAAGAAAAAGAGGAAACTGCACTGGCAGTGCAAGCAGCAGCAGGTAACCTGAGATGTGTATAGGGACACTGCCCGGATGGCGACAGGAAGGCCAAGGCACAGGTGGAGCTGAACTTGGCAAGGGAAGCAAAGACTAATAAGAAGGGCTTCTACAGGTACATCAATCAAAAGAGGAAGGTCAAAGAGAACCTACCGGCACTGATGATTGGGAATGGTAACCTTGTATCAACGGACCAGGAGAAGGCTGAGGTACTTAGCAACATTTTTGCCTCAGTCTTCACCATAACTGCTTTCCTCACCCCTCCTGGGTCATGGGACAGCAAGATGGTGACAAGGGGGATAAACCCCCTTCCACTGTAGAGGAGGATCAGGTTCGTGACCACCTGAGGAACTTGAACATTTACAAGTCTATGGGATCTGATGAGATGCATCCCAGAGTCCTGAGGGAATTGGCCAATGTGGTTGCCAAGCCACTCTCCATGGTATTTGAAAAGTCATGGCAATCAAGAGAAGTCCCTGGTCACTGGAAGAAGGGTACCATTGTGACCATCTTTAAAAAGGGCAGAAAAGATGACCCTGGGAACTACCAACCTGTCAGCCTCACCTCCATGCCTGGGAAGATAATGGAACAGATCCTCCTAGAAGCTTTGCTAAAGCACATGGAGGACATGGAGGTGATTAATGGCAGCCAGCACGGCTTCACCAGGAGCAAATCCTGTATGGCCAATTTAATGGCTTTCTATGATGGGGTAACCACAGCAGTCAACATGGGTAAACTCACAGATGTGATCTATCAAGACTTCTGTAAAGCCTTTGACACGGTCCCCCACAACACCCTCCTCTCTAAATTGGAGAGATATGGATTTGATGGGTGGACTATTCAGTGGACAAGAAACTGGTTGGAGGGTTGTATTCAGAGAGTAGTGGTCAATGGCTCAAAGTCCAGATGGAGACCTGTGACAAATGGTGTCCTTCAGGGGTCTGCACTGGGACCAGCGCTGTTTAATGTCGTTATCAATTATATTGACAGTGAGATTGCGTGCACCCTCAGCAAGTTTGCTGATGATACCAAGCTGAGTGATGTAGTTGCCACATTGGAAGGATGGTATGTCATCCAGAGGAATCTGGATAGGCTGGAGAAGTGGGCCTGTGAGAACCTCATGAGGTTCAACAGGGCCAAGTGCGAAGTCCTACACCTGGGTCGGGGCAATCCCCGTTTTCAGTACATGATTGGGGATGACACAATGGAAAGCTGCCCTGCAGAGAAGGACTTGGGAGTGCTGGCTGATGAGAAGCTTGACACGAGCCAGCAGTGTGTGCTTGCAGCACAGAAGGCCAACTGTATCCTGGGCTGCATCAGAAGAAGCACGGCCAGCAGGGCAAAGGAAGTGATTCTGCCCCTCTATTCCTCTCTTGTGAGACCTCATCTGGAGTACTGTGCCCAGTTCTGGAACCCTCAATGTAAGAAGAATATGGAGCTGTTGGAACAGGTCCAGAAGAGGGCTACAAAGACAATTAGCCTGTCCATATGAGGACAGACTGAGAGAGTTGGGCTTGTTCAGCCTGGAGAAGAGAAGGCTCCAAGGAGACTTTATAGTGACCTTCCAGTACCTGAAAGGAGCCTGAGAGAAAGCTGGAGAGGGTCTATTCTTAAATGCTTGTGGTGATAGGATGAGGGGGAATGGGTGAAAATTGGAGAAGGACAGATTTAGTCTAGACATTAGGAAGAATTTCTTCACCATGAGAGTGGTGAAACACCCTGTTACCCACGGAAGTTGTGGCTGCCCCATCCCTGGAGGTGTTCAAGTCCAGGTTGGATGGAGCCTTGGGTAACCTGATATAGTGGGATGTCCCACTATATAGCAGGGGGGGTTGGAACTAGATGACCTTTAAGGTCCCTTCCAACCCTAAGTATTCTATGATTCTATTATCCTTTAATCTACTAACACGTACTACATGAAACATTAGTCTTACCAATACCTTTTTACACATGAGATATAAATATAGGTCAGAAGTGACATAAAATCCCAGCGATACATGTAAAGATGAAATTCTGGAACCACACTTGAAAGATTTCAATACAATATTTAGGTTCATATGTAGTGTGTCTACTCCCACTTAATATATTTAATTACTTTGATAAGGTAGTTACAAATGCATGCTACTAAAATAATTTGAACACTACTATACACTACTGACTAGACAAATTAGCACTAAATATCAGTGACTAATACTGCTGGGACAAACTTCATAATTAGAAGAATATAAAGAATTGGAAAATTGGATCATTAACATTTCTGTGCAGCTTCTGTGCTTGCAGAATTATACAAACAAGAGAGATGACAACAAAACTTTTTTCAGTGGCTTTGATGGATGACCATAAGTTACGGAGTCACAGTACTAAATTACTGTTAAAAGTACCATCTTTTTTCTGAATCAATTTAAATATTCTTGTAATTCTCTTCATCTAAAAGACATACGTTTGGATGATAAGACATAGAGCAATCAACCTGTGGAACAGTGTCACAGGAGTTTACTGGGCTTTCACATGAAAAGTACTGCAGATATCAGTTGCTCAGGCTGCTGGGCAGAGAGTGAATCACCATTTAAGATACCTAAGGATCTAAAGGGACTCATAACTTTCCACATAATATGTCATAGACAAAATTTTCCACTCAGTTGTAGTTCTCCACAGCTGGTATTCCAGTTTTGTCCTTCCAAGACAAGTTGAAAAATATGAATTCAGTATAATGAAAATCCAAAGCTTTTTACCTCCTGGTTTAATGTTTCTGTCAAATAACAAGCACTGTGTTCATTTCCACAGTTTTTTTTTCCCATAGTTTTCCACTTCTAGGTTTTCTCTATGTATTTTTTTAATGTCTATTTTCCACACAACTTTATTTTACAGTGTATTTGGGTGGACAGGCTGGAGATTCAGCTACATAAATTTTAGGTCTCCTCTCGTATTCATGAAAATCTGCCTCTTAAATCCTGGCAAATTTCTCAGCAATCTCAGAAATACTTATGCCAAGTCTCCAATTCCCACTGGACTACAGCCACTTAAATGCTTTTCTTCGAATCTGATAGCTGGAATAGGAAAGACATGGCACAGTCTTTAAAAATGTAAAACAATATTAAACTTCAGAAACTTCAAGGAACTTGCCTTGTAAAATTACAATCAGAACACCTTCCACTCTAAAGCTGCTCCTAAACTTACTGCTTTTTCATTCTTTCTAATAATCATGACCACTACCACCAGAAAGATTTTTATATACTCACTGTATACGTCCACCTCATGCCACTGTCTCACTTCTCTATCTATGTTATGCCTTCAACACTAGAGACCATGCAGACTTCAGACAACCACCAGAGATGCATACATATGCTATTTGCTCCTTCTATTCTGCATAAGTGCTGCAAAGAGACTGCTTAGGCTGTCATTTCTATACAAATACCTCCTGTGGTTAAACGTTAACCTACGTGTAAGACCAGCTATATTGGGTGAAAACAAATGTCAGTCTAACCAACCTCCTCTCTCCAAGGGTAGCTGTAGGAGATGCTGAAAAAAATGGCACTAACAATGTGGGGGAAGCATGCAACTAACTTCCAATTTTCAACAATCTGTATTTTAAAAACTTCTGAAGCTAAAGAATCTGTACACATCTTTGCATTTATCAGTCCTTGATTTACCTTCCATTCCATTCAGTTGTCATTTAGAAGTTTGTCCTTTGCAAAGAGACCCACAGAATAATTTTGTATAGTATGAAAATTACTTCCATTAATTTATTTAGAGATGTTTGCTGTTCATATTACTGAATATCTCCTAGTCCAGTGTTCTCCAAGACACTTATGATGTTAAGAATTTTTTTTATATTTATTTTCGTATAAAAAATCAGTTTCTCCTCAATCACTTCTTGTGAGCAGGAGAGCCCTAGTTTACTTAATCTCTCCTTATACAATAGCTGTTTCCTACTCAAGATACAAGTTTGCAAGGCATTTAGAAACACTTCCCATTTTGTTCTCACCTCCTCTACTTATGATTTTTAGCAATGCTCTGACTGGTACTAAACACAGCATTTTCAGCTTTCTATCACAATGATTTTCAGATCTCTTTTCTGAGTGCTAATGGATAATTTACAGCCCATCACTGTGTTAGCAGCAACAGTTTTATCCCCTATGCACTACTTTGAATTTATTGCAAGAATTTAATTTGTTGTGTTATTGCCCAGTCACTGAGTACCATGAGATTCTTCTGTAATTCTTTGGTTTTAATTTAATCGTTTAATTATTTGGTGCTATAGAATTATGGTTTTTCACTATTCATCCTTTTTGCAGATTCAGGAATATGCTGAACAGTACATATTCCAAGAGATTCCTTTTAGTTCTCAACCATAATCTCCTTTTAGATTTGTGGTAAACTCCTCCAACGAAGATCTATCATGTTAGCTCCATACACTGTCTTGTATTATTCCCAAGCTGAGTTTGCTAACGACAGCTCTACATACTCCTGCCCAACAAAATAACAATGCTGTCTCTGAGATCCCAAGGCCTAGAAGAAATTAGTGATGGGAAAAATGGAATTCATGATCCGTGAAAGAAGATAAGGGAAGATGGGCAACAAGTGAATTCTAGTGACTGTTGTGATCCCCCAGGGCTCTTCAATTGATCCTCCTGCTTTCTCCAAGTGCTTTCTCAAACAAGATTCAATACTTCTTTAGACAGTACCAATATGAACAACTGGATATTGCTTTCAGAAAGTGTCAACCTTCACACAGAGATGCTTTGGTTAAACTGGCCCAGGCTAAGGCAGCAATCCCACAATCAGCAGCTACCCCAGCAGCTCACTATTGCTTCCACAGCAATGGTTTTCCTCTTCCCCTACTCACACAAACCTTTGAGATCAGGTCTACCTTGTCTGACATCTTGTCATGAGCTGTGTCACAGTTTAGCCCCATCCAGCCAAATTTTGGCAGCTAAAAACTGTGCAGGTGAGTCTCCAAAATCCCTTCCCCCATCCTTCAATGACTACACATCACCACAAATGCCACAGAGCAGACACAAGGGAATGGGTCCATAGCTAGGAGGGAGCTGGACTCAGGATCTGGATTCAAGAGCGCATGAATCTGGGATCAGGAACAACCAGGCAGGCTAGGTCCTCCCTGGACATCGGCCATGGTAGAAGAGGGCGAGACCCTCATGATCTCTCAATTTTATACCAAGTACGACAAATATGGGATGGAACACCCTCTTGGTCAGTTTAGGGTCACCTGCCCTATCTGTCCCTTCTCGCAGGTGCAGCTTCTTTTCCACTAGCTTGAGGATGGCCTTGGTTAAGTATGAGCATTGGTCTTTTTGCATAACACTGTCTCAAAAACATGCAGTTAGCTCTCAAAGAATGAAATTACTTTACAGCAACCAAGTTAGTCACAAAACTGACACTGATCTACTTCAAACTACAACAAGCTGATTCAACTCACTAGCCAGGAAGAAGCTGAGTTTATTTCAGTAGTCTAGTTTCTTTCCAGGCTGGTGAATTTAACTGTTAGGCAACTCAGTGCAGTGAGCATCAGAGACATTGAGTGGGAGCACAATTGCCTCCATTGAGACAAGTTCCTCTGGGCTCACACAGCCCCACACCATCAGAGGTAGAGGAGAAAGCTAGATAAAATAGCAAGCTTGCCTCTTCCCGTACCAGGAGATACAAGCTTTAACCTACAATTCAAATATACTCACGCAAACCCAGAAGTTTCCTTTTTAAACTGAGTCTTCACTAGATTACCATAAAATAAATGAGATGCATTTTTGAAAACATATTACTACATTTCAAAATCATATTTAGAATTAGTCTATTAAATTAGTCATCCTCAAATTATCATTCATTCCTTTGGGGAATATGAAGATTAATCGTCTGTAAACTCCCAAAGACACTGAATACTAATAATATCACTAGTAATGTGCATTTACTTTAATTAAACTGTAAACAAGCCGCCGGTCTTAAGACTTAGATGTCCATTCAGTGTTCCAGAGAAACTGCTTTTAGGTGTTGTAGTCAGATCTTTGTTTTCCTATCAGTATTACAAAAATTCTTTGCAATTACTTAGTGCCTATGATCTGTGCATCTCAAAGTGAATTTACACTGATCAGACAATCTGATTCAGAGAGAGGCAAGCTTTGGAATTATTCAGGTTGTAATAAGAATCATAATCTGTACCCAGAAAAGTATTTTTTTTCACCTGAGTGAATGCATTCAATATCTAATTCTTCTCCAAAACCATGGCATGGTGCCTATCGTCTAAAACCATAACACTGGGTACCCCAATCCCAGCTTAATTGTACCCTTATTAGGTTGGACACTGACAAATCTTCTCAGAGCCACACTGACTGCACTTTGAGTTTCTAAAGCAGCTGCCCAAGCATTATTTGCCTTTGGCTACTCCATGACATTGTATTAGTCACATTTGGTGGCTGACGCTGCTTCAAGTTATGCCAGTTAAGTAATAACTAATTCATCCTGCCCTCAGCAACCAGGCTCTAATGCAGCTAAATCTCCCAGAAACGTGCAGTCAATTGTTATTAGATTATTACCACAGCCTCCCTGACCTTTGGTTTCTTGAAATTAAGCTGCTCAGGGACTGAAATAAGCATCTCATTTAGGTGCACAGTAGTAATCTCATCTTAAAGTATAATGACTGGAAGCCATTTATAAGTATTTTCTAAGGTATTTGAAACCGTTACTTAGTAGCTGACATTTCCAAATTGCACACCTCCTGAACTATTCCATATGGGGTAAAATGGCAGCTAATTCAGCTTCTCATGCTCTTAGCTACGTGGAACTTACTTTGCTTTCTGCTACAAACTTTTTGCACGTGTTAATCGATCCACATTCCAAGGGGTTGTTAAGCATTTCCCTTAAATGTCTGCAACAAGTGTTTCCCATGTTACAAGCAGAACTGTTAAAAATAAAAATGATTTAACTGCTGAGACACATTAAGCTATCTCTCATCTGTGCATAAGCAGATTTGCTGGAAGCTGAAACCATTCATTCATTTTTTACACCCTTTAAGTTTGCAATGGGTCGCTTTTAGCACCCCATTGCATGTGATCATCAAGGTTTTAAGACTGGAGGTCATCAAGGTTTAGTGGAGAGATAACACTTGGTTCCCTATATTATTTAGGATGAGGTGGGGGTGGCTTGAATTGGAAGGGGGAAGATTTAGATTAGACATTAGGAAGAAATTCTTCACGAAGAGGATGGCACTGGAACAGGTTGCCCAGGGAAGCTGTGGAACTTCCTCCCTGGAAGAGTTCAAGGCCAGGTTGGATGGAGCCTTGAGCAGCCTGGTCTAGTGGGAGGTATCCCTGCCCATGTCAGGGGGGTTGGAACTGGATGATCTTTAAGGTCCCTTCCAACCCAAACCATTCTACGATTCTGTATTACGTCCACATATATAAGTAGGTAAGTGCCAAAGAACTGCGTTTCTCTAACTTTTCTAATTTCCACTGAATTTCCATAGAAATAGTATAACAAACTTCCCATCTCCCTGCATTAGAGATGAGGGAAAGCATGAAGGGAAAAGAATAAACGTATGTTACCTATAAAATGAAAAACTATTATTAATCACATTTATAAAACTTTGCAAACTACAGAAAAAAAGAGTGGAAGACTACCAGGGGTTTACTTGGGAGGATGAGTTTGTGAACGGAACTCCTTTCTCACAAAGGAACAATAATGTAACTTCCTGCAAAGGTGAGAGGATTGAACTGTAAGATAGAGAGGATGAACAGATAGTGAGGACTTCATGGCTAAGTTTACACCCGATAGAATCAACTCCAGTTCCCACCAGTTCTAGTCTCATGGACTTAGTGATTTCAGGGATGAGCTCATGCTGATGTTATTTTAACTTCAGTTAAGATTGACACAAGTGCTTTTTAATTGTTCAATTTTTCTGACTTTATCCAATTACTTGTTTAGGATAATAAGGCAAGCTCACAGTGAATTTCATACCTCGCAACCAAGACTAAAGAAAAAATTATGACCATCTGCTGAAAATTTTTTCTGTTCAGTTTCTTTGAAGAAATCAGGAATAGTTTTTTTAAAGCAGTTTAACACAGAAAACCCTAGAGCTTTGTCACATAAAACTGACATAAATTTAAATAGAAGTTTTATCAATCTAATAGTCACTCTGAGCATCAAATGCTTTTGCAGAGATGCTATAGACATACTTTAGTATTGTAAAACTATCTTTAGGTCAGATGTTCCCTAACTCTACCACCGTTTCTTTAGAATATTTTATTCCACCCCCACCCTAACTCAAGGAAATTAAAATAACAAAAAATTGTGAACAGAAAGCATCCTTTCAAGAAAAGGAAAGATCTGGAAAGCTGGAATAGCAATGAATTTAATAATAACTGGTTTTTATACTCTCAAAGGTGGACAACCCAGTGCAGAGGTGAAAAAAAATTCTGAAGCCCAATACCAAACAGGCAAAATGGATCACCTTCAGAGTCAAAATTCAGGAATTTATTCCATGCATTGCCACACACCAAATATAATGCTTGGCTTATGATCTCCTTGAATGATGCTGTCATTTTGTATTTTCAACATAGTCAATATTCCCATCCTAGAATCTTCAAAAGAAAATGAGAGGTCTAAGGAATGATGCAACATCTTAGGAAAGCTGTCATCACTAGCTGTGAAATCTCCTTTAGATGTCTACCTACCCTGCTTTTAATCTATCGGGACATAAAACAGATTCTGCTTTAGGACTGGAGACAGGAATAGATGACCATCCCAGAAAGATCTTCTGTGACTTTATCATTTGTTGCTCACCTCTGTCTATAGCAAGACTTCACCGTTATTGGAAAGACCACAACAATTTTCTTTACATCTCATCGTGATCTATGATGCTAGTCACTCATAATATGTAAAAGGACTGTATATCGCTTAACCAGATGATAGTAAAAACACTGCCAAGCTCACCATTTGACAAAGGCATTGCTCTTGAGGTTCTTGAACAGAAACAGCATGACAGCAGGCTGAAAGAGTAAATGGAAGTATAAATATAAAGCTGTTATCTATAGCAGATCAAACCTGAAACCTACACAGATGCTATGTGAAGGACCAGAAGGAAGGTAAACAAGTATAAGAAGTGAGTATAAGAACAAATTGTACATGTAGGTATTGCCTAACTAGTCTCCCTCTCCCAGAAACAACAACCACAACAACAAAAAGTAGCCTCAACTGCTTTGCTCCCTGGCAGGGATTTGATGGATTGGCCTGGACAGCAAAGTCTAGACTTTCACGAACCAGGGTCACTCCATCCAGACCAAAACTAATACAGAAATTCCACCCAGCCATCTGCACTCTCTGTTCAGGTGGAATAGTCTGTTTCACGCAAATCCAGTATCCTGTTGTTCACATTAGCAAGGTAAGAAAGTAATTCTCCTTGTAGGCCAGACTGGAAGGGATCAAGCTGTATTTTTGCTTTCATAACAAACTGGCCAGCAATTTGAAGACTCAACTAACTGTAACAACCACGGAGGTAGATGGTCAAAGGTAACGACAGATGTTAGACTCAGCATAAGACCAACAGACATGTGGTACCATCAAAGGACAGGCTGCAGGAAGGAAAAATAAAACCAGGAGCATTAGTGGACCTAAATTTTGGAATAACAATAAGAAAGCATGATTGGGCCTTCTTTTCCTGATCAGGTTTCTTTTTTTTTTCTCCTAGATTTTTCCCTAGAAAAGAGATTTCTTTTTTTCCCTAACTGAGACTTAGATGACCCTCAAAGCACGCACAACAGGTGTGGTTAAATATACATGAATTAATAAAGATGCTGCCTGCCATTTGAAATGGCGCTAGAGCATCTGTCCCATCTCCTGTCTGAGGCTCGAGAGTGACCTGGAACCACAGCACAAGCTGGGCTGTGAGGAGGAATACTCATCTCTACAGTTTGCTTGGCAGACATTTCCAAGCATATCTCTTGTTGATAAATCAGTAAAACATACTTGACATAAACAATTAAATATTTCTCCCTGAAGTGTCGCTGAAACGCAAAGAGGCTACCAAACGGATGTTGTAATAACCAAATGGTAACAACCCAGGGGGACTGGATAAAGTATTCATTGGTATTTTTATACTAAAGGAGAGTGAACTACTAAAAGCTACGAACGGCTCACATCCAAAACAACACCACATTTAAATGAATCTATATAATCTAGACCAAGAAAAATAATTCACAAAGCCTAAAAAAAACAGTGATGCCAATGAAATTGGAAGCCTTTTTCTAACAGTCTGGAGAACATTTCTTTGTGATCACTAACCAATAATATTCATCTAAATCACAGAATCATAGAATGGTTTGGGTTAGAAGGGACCTCAAAGATCATACAGTTCCAGCCCCCCTGCCATGGGCAGTAACACCTTCCACTGGATCAGGCTGCTCATAGACTTATCCAACCTGGTCTTGAATGCCCCCAGGGATGAGGCATCCACAGCTTCTATAGGCAACCTGTTCCAATGCCTCACCACCCTTACAGTAAAAAAAATTCCTAATATCTAATCTAAATCTCCCTTCATTCGACTTAAAACTGTTACCCCTCACTCTATCCTTGTAATCCCTGATAAAGAGCCCCTCCCCAGCTTTCCTGTAAGCCTCCTTTAAGAACTGGAAGGCTGTTATAAGGTCTCCCCAGAGTCTTCTCTTCTCTAGGCTGAACAATCCCAACTCTCTTAGTCTGCATATTGCTCTAATGGAAATATTCAGAAGCCGAAATTCAAATTTTACATGTTCTATAGAGAACTCAAAAGTGATCACAACCATCTTCAGAAGTTATCAAACTAAGGTTTGTTCCTATTGGGAAGAAATACATGACCTGTGTGCAGTGAATTTCATGTCACAGATGAAAGAAAGCATTCATAAAACAGGTTTATATTAGCTTTTGAGATTAGGAACTCTACAAGCCAGCATCCAGCCAATATTCTTGGATTCTATTAAAAAAAAATGTAGAAAGAACATCTGTGCCCCAAAGCAATGAAAAAATAACACATAGGTTTATAACTGCCATGATTTGCACTAATTAGCCAACACCATAATTTAAGATGAAGTTTTTCTATGAGAATCTAAGAAAAAAAAGTATAAACTCCTACCATCTATTGCAGAATTAAGCCTTTCTGTTCATAAATATGACACTCCTGTAAATATGCTGCACTTGGTTATGTGTAATAACCAAGTCATCGCTGTGTACACAACACACTTCTCAAATAACCTTTAAAAATATTGTACCTCAGAAATCAGTACTTTAATAAGCCTGCATCCTTAGATAATCTACCTAAAGAAAGTGAAAGAAAATGTATATAGGAGAGAAGATCTTCTTCCCTATTGCAGAAGGAAAAGGGAAAGGAGGTTTTTTCACACCTTTGTCCAGAAAAACTTTTTATTGATCTTGTCGATAAATTCAGGATAGTATAACCTGTATCGCTGCTGAACTGTACTATCATTGCATCATCATAGTATAAGCAAGCTAGTCATAAGAACATGACAGGGCTTAAAATGCACTGATTCTGCTGAGGACAAGCAAGATTTAACTGAGCATGAGCTCAATCAAACACTATGCCCATTTACTGGACTACTCATAAAGAATGATTAGCAATACACACCTCTTGCAGCCCATTTGGATTTGTGCAAGTCTTCATATAGAGAATATATGCATTCTTATCCTACATTAAATTTGAAGGCTGGGAAGGATAAGAAAAATTAGCATTGGTAATTCCATGCAAACAGATCTGACATTATTTTATTTGAATGAAAAATAGATCGTTCAAAATAGCACAAACAGTAAGTGCTGAGATGGATCAGCAGTAAGTAACCCTTCCAATACTTCTTAGTAACAGCCAATTAAACTGTTTGCAAAAATGCAGGAAAGTTGTCCTCTATTTTTCCAGGAAACTCATATGCAATTTAGTTTATAACCACCCCACCATAGTGAACATCCTATATTTTACTCCCCCCATTAGGACTGTCACTAAAATGTTAGAAGACCATCCCCAGAATTTTTTGTTCTGGGGTGAAGGAACCACTATCTTGAGCTACTGTGATTTTAAGGATGGACCTGTGTTACCCAGCCAAAACAGATTCCAGACACTGTAGAACGTATATGACAACATGACATAAAATACCTGTATGAGAATAGGACATGTTCTACTCAAGCCTGCCTATAGAACCCAGTTGGTGAGGGTATAACACATTTTTAATTCCAAAATACGTTGTGTCTGGAAGATACCTGCAGAGCTACAGTGCACAGTTATTCTGAGTTGCTTTCTTAGTGAAATTAGTCCTTCCAGGATTTAGTTGATGGACTAAAAACACAACAGTCTGAATTTGTTCATAGCTAGCAAAGCTGTGTTGATTCAACAAAACACTAGCAGTGACTTCTTTTATGCTAATACATTTTTTTTTCATCCATAGCACAGCTATAGACCTTCAAGATGGGGTCCTATTAGTTCCATAAAAGCCTTCAACAAACAACGTTACATTTGAAATTTTTCCCACAAAAGCAATGAAGCTTTTAAGGTAAGTGAAAAAGCAGTGAAGCTTTTAAGGTAAGTGACTGAAATACAACACCTTTTAAGTGATTAAATCCCTTCTCATCAGTCCAATAATCAACCACAATAATTTTCTGTAGGTTTGCTCAATCTCTTACTCCAGCAGTGGTGCAGGTGTAATAGCTGTTTTCGTTTCGTGTGTATTATTTATCATCACCGTCCTTTGTTACTAAAATATCTGAAAAGATGAGGGATTTCTTCAATCTCATTGGTACATCCTGTGGTATACACTTCAAAATGCAGACTGATCATTGTCACTCTTCCCTATTTACTCCTTAAATTAAGATTTTTCCACCTCTTTCTTGTCACAATCCTGTTAACACTGTCCTAGTTTCTGAATGTATTTTAGAATAAAAATCTTACTGTTTTCCTCTATTTCCTAGCTATAGATATTCTCCTTGGTGCCCTTCGCTTACCCTTTTTAAAGGAACTCCCAATTTTCTGTCTATAGCTTCCTTATAGACAATTTCAAATACAGTTTTCCTCATCTCTGGGAAATTAGCCCTTTTGATATAAGCTTGTGATTGGACTTGTCCTCTGTTTGCTTATACTAAATATAATCAAATCAGCATTACTGGTCCCTAGGCAACCATCAGCTTCCAGTCCAGTGGTTAGTTCGTCTTTATTCGTCAAAATGAAATCCAGAATTGACTTACCATGTATTCAATGTGATACCTTTTTGCTTGAGCAAATTGGCCTCTATTTTCCAGCCACAATAGTTTGTTTTATGTCCAACTGCACACATCTTCCACTAACTGTCTCTTAAATTGTAGTTCCCCCCATAACACCACTATTTTATTAACTGTGAATTACAGAGGTACTTAAAGCTCCTCTTCTTTTCTGTATTCTCATTTGACGGCTGGTAACAGATCCATCCAGCAGTACATCGATCCACACACGTTGAAAAACCTATGGTTACATTCTCAGTAGCTCTAAGAAAGGTAATGAAGTCTTAAAAACAGATTGCTACCTGCCTTGTTATTCTCCCTGTCCTTCATAAAGAGACTGTAATTCAGTTCAAATGATTCCACCAGTTATATCCAACTTCTCATCACACCTCTGCTTGTCTACCATTATTGGAAATGGAACTGAAAAAAATATTCGCAAGATTATATAGAGCTTCACTACTGTTTTTCTGGATGCACCAAGTTCCAGTCTGTGTGTATTTGCCTTTCTTAACAACTTCTTATGAAAATTGTAACTTAAAAACTTCCATGCTTTTTTATGGAGTTTTCAATCAAGAAAATTAATAGAATGGAATGGAATGGAATAGACTATTTCAGTTACCAGGGAGAAGACATCAGCACCTTCCTCTCCACTTCTCTCAGGAAGCTACATCTTCTAAAGAGAGTAATGAGGTCGCCCCTCAGCCTCCTTTTCTCCAAACTAAACAAGCTTAAAGTCCTTAGCTATTCCTCATAGGAGATTGCTTCCAGCCCTGTCACCAACTTTGTTGCCCTCCTCTGGATGCATTCAAGGACCTTTATATCCTTCTTAAATTGTGGGGCCCAGAATTATACACAGTACTCAAGGTGAGGCTGCACAAACAGTGACTATAGAGGGATAATCCCCTCTTTTGACCAGCTGGTTATGCTGCATTTGATGCACCCTGGGATGCTGTTTGCCCTCTTGGCTGCTAGGGCACGCTGCTGACTCACTGAGCCTGCTGCATGCAGCACCCCCAGATCCCTTTAAGCAAGGCTGCTTTCCAGCCACTCCTCTCCCAATTTATACTTGTGCCTGTCACTACTCTGTGCAGAATGTGGCATTTGTACTTGTTAAATTTGGTTCCATTGATAATTGCGCAATGCTCCAATCTACCTAGATCCCTCTCCAAGGCATCTGTCCCTCAAGAGAGTCAACAGTGTCTCCCAGTTTGATATCAGCAGCAAACTTGCTAATGGTGCAGTCAACTCCTGCACTCAAATCACTGATAAATATATTGAACAGGACTGCCCCTACAATTGAACCCTGAGGTTCACTGCTGGTGACTGGTCACCAGATAGATGTAGCCCCACTTACTGCAACCCTTTGAGCCCTGCCCTTCAGCCAGTTCTTTTCCCAACTTGTCCCACAGTTGGACAACTTGTCCAAAAGGATGCTGTGAGGGACAGAATCAAAAGCCTAACTAAAACCTAGAAAAACTACATCCACTGTTCCCCTTTCATCCACTAGGTGGGTGACCTTATAATAGAAGGATATCAAATTGGTTAAACAGGAGTTTCCCTCTGTGAACCCATGCTGACTGTGCCTGATGATTGCATTGTTCTTTAAATGTCTTTCAATAGCACTCAGTAAAATTTCCATAATTTTTCCAGGAATTCAGGTTAAACTAACAGGTCTGTAGTTCCTTGGGTCTTCCCTTACACTCTTCCTGTGAAATGGAATAACGTTGTCTAGCTTCCAGTCAGCAGGGACCTCCCCAGGCTCCCAAGACCTTTGGTAGATAGTCAGAAGGGTTCCTGCCATAATATCCGCTAGCTCTTTCAGTACTTTAAGATGAATATCATCAGGTTCCATGGGTTTGTTAACATTCAACTGATAGCCTGGTTTCTTACAATTTCAGTGTCCACAAATGGAAGTCACTGTTTCTACACTCGTGGACCTCCGACTCAGACCTTGGGCTGCCAGGTCCCCTATCAGTATCATTGAAAAAATGAGGCCAAAAAGAAACATTGAATGTCTCTGCTTTTTTTTCAAGCCTATTAGTCAGACAACCATCAGAATCTTGCTGCAAAATGCAGAACACCTTGTTTCTGTGGTTCCCTTGCGTTCAGAAGCAATGCAAGATTCCACAAAAATGGATTTCCAGCTTGACTTCCAGCTTTACTTCCAAGGACTACCTCCTGCTTTGCCTCCAGCACTTCCTGGAGTAACAAAAGATCAAATGATATCCAGACAGATCAAACTCTGTGAGTTTGGCGTTTTCTTTTTTCTTTTTCTTTTCTTTACACAAGTCTTACATTTGTCTTCCTAGAACAATCCCTGAGGAACTCTTAATAACATGCATAGTGTATACCCTGGACTTCATTAAGCATCTGTAACAAAAGATCAGTAATGGTCTTTTTTCCTAATTGAAGCAGATTGTGCTCATTTAAAAAGACAGATAGGTCAAAATCAAACGATAATACAGAAATTCTTTAAATGCTATGGGTTTTCTGATAAATCAGCTGATAAATCAGCCTTCCCTTTATTTAGGACATTTAAACAGAATGATACAACAGAAACACATCCTGTCTTCTATACTGAACTAACTATGTTACATGGTTTTATCAAAAATTTATACTTAAATATTGCTTAACATCAATTATTTTTTCAATCTTAATTCTTGTAAACTACAGATATTCTAGAAGTTCAAAACATAGAAGTATAGCCCCTAGTTTTGATGAGAAAATATCTAGCTTAATTTTCAGCTCTTATCTCCTTGACTCTGCTGTTCTCCAGAAGGAAGCTGGCTATTGTCCAGCGTAACTCATCTAACATTTTGTTGCTTATGTTTAATGTAATTGCAAACACAACATGCATTCATAATTAAGCCCAAAGGGTAAGCCCAGAGCCTGAGACATGCTGGAAAATGCTACAATAACAATGGCTAATCTCTTCAAGAGCAAAAAGTGGAAAACATGTTACTAATGAAAATAAAACAATAAAAATAACTATTATGGTTCAAACATGCTACAACATCATTGTCCATGACATTGAAAAGTATATAGCCACTTTACTAATGAAATTAAATTGCAGTAGTTATAACAGACATGAGTCTGCACAGCCTACTTAATGAGTCTGTAAATCTAATCAGAGGAATCTGTAATACTCTGTTCCTGTCTGGACAGACCTGAAAAGCTGGAAGGCTTTCACTACTACACAGCAACTAATCTTAAAAACCTTGCAACACCACTTCTGGTACTTGCCCCTTCCTCTTCCTTCACTCAGTCTGCTGGAAATGTAGTATCCTACATTACCCCATGAAGCCTTTCCAAAAATTCCCAACACTTAAATAACTGTAGATGCATCCACACAGAACTCTTTTGACACTATGACCTTACCACAGACAAATTATATATAGCGGTCTTTATAGCTCCTGGATTTAAGGAAGAAGGAACTAAGGCAGACTTTGAGCATGACCAATGTAAGGGGAGTAAATGTTTGGCTGAAGATTACTGATGGCAGCATCCCAAAAATAACATGAAGAAATAACCCTAATGACCAGTACCCAAAAGAAAAATGAGGGAGTAACCAGCAAGGATAGAAGATGGGATATGAGATTAAATCATTCTAAGCAGCACTAGATAGAGAGATTCATGTAATGCTCAGGCCAAGAGAATGGTGACATCACCTGGCATGGTAGAGCAGTTTTGGCAGTGGAGAGGGGGTAGATCCTCCAAAGACCCAGAGGAACATCAGCTAACAGGACCGACAACTGCACAGAAGCACTACACCTGGGACAAAACCCTGTGTTGGTCCCTAAGCTGGAATGTGGTCAGCACCACCCCATCCTGATCAGTGACTGGAGTCCAACACAAGTAGCCTCCCTCAGCCACCTCCTGGGATGGATATGCAGGGGCAAGACCCTGGAACACAAACAGCATGAACAGCAGAGCGTAGGCACCTGGGATAGGTCATAGGAATTGTTGTTAGTTGTTAGTGTTTTACGTAACTTTTTCTCTAGCTTTACTGCTTTTCTAACTTGAGGTACTTTAATCAGTTAACAAAATAATCATTTCAGTTAAATGAGGGTTTGTCTATTTCCCTGGCAGCACCACACGCACATTAATCAATTGGCTGTCACAGCCCTGTCATGCCAAAGTTCAGTGCACAGCATGAGGGCAGGAGACACTGAAGGTATCAAAAGCTGCAAATAGATCCTTGTGCTCCAGTGCCAGGGCTGTCCTCTGAGAAACTGGCAGAGAACACAGGCAGCAGGAGGCTGCCCCTGCAATGAATAAATACCCCTATGACTAACTCAGTAGAAAGCTACTTAAAATCTTTTTGGTACTTCATCCCCACTGCACAAAAGACCATGATAACAACTGTGCATTCATTTTACCAAGACAATATGATGCTTACATAAACACCCATGTCCAGTTTTAGAATACAGCATCTTATGTCTCATTTTCTTCTCAAAGGACATAAAATAACCATGACAAATTGTGCTAATAGGCACTAGTAATTATGAAAAATAAAAAAGGAGAACAAAACAAAGCGCTATAGCACATCTTTGCAACTGGCTAACTGAAGGGGAAAAAAAATATCACCTGCAGCCCCACAGAAGAAAATCCTTAGTTTTCTCACAAAGCGATGGGAGACTAATTACCAGGGAGATATTAACATATGCTTATGTAGCACAGCTTAATAAGCACAGCAAAGCCAGGCTTATTCCTCAAATTTACAAAGCTGAGGGGTGCTAAGATGGCAGGAACTCCATTAAAAAAAAAAAAAAAAATAGGTCTTCAACATTCAGTGTCCCAGAGGATACAGAAGAAACTGGAACAGCTTATGGTATTATGAACTTATAAATCCACTGTAGTAAAAAGATCAAAAGAAAAGCCTGCCCTTATGAAGTATGAACAAATCATACTAGGGCAATGCTGTAAGCATAATTAGCATTATGCTGGATTTCCCCGATCATTCCCATCTGTATGTAAAGGAAACCCAAAAATGGAAATAGATTAATTTTGATGTGAGGCAGATTCTGAGGAAGAATCTAATGAAAGCGCAATACACAAAGGAAAGCCTTGACAGCAATTGGTAACAGTCTATCCAGGCAATAATCGGAGAAGAGACTTTAATATGTGCATGAAGTCCCTTTTCCCATAACGTGTTTCAGGTTTTCCCTGTAATGTTTTTCAGGTTTTCCTCACATCTATAGCTCCAGATCTACAAAACCTACAGTTTTACAGCAAGTACAAACGACTTAAGAGCTGTTCCGAGACTAAAACTTAGAAGCTGGGAAACTGAAAACAAGAGAAACCCAACGTTACAGCTCTCACACAAGAGCATAATCTTTTATATTGATGAAAGCAGTGAACTTGAAGAAGCACTAGGGCTGAGTAAGACAGCCTAAATTCTTTTTTCAGAAAACTGTACAATTTTTGTAATTTAAGTATAGAATTAAACATCATTTTGAAAATTGAAGCTAAAGTTAAAGTAAATTAATAAAAAAGAATAAAGTAAATTAGAAAAATACTGAAACACTGCCAAAAATGGCCAAAAAAAACTAGGCTAAACCTGCCAGACATAGCAAAGCAAGAAAGCAGCAATAGGGCTGATTACACAGGGACTGCATTAACTTAAACACTAGGTTGCCTAAAGACCAACATGAAACATGACAAAAGCCACAACCTGCCTGAAGCTTCTAACTCTTCCAGCACAAACAATTTTTAAGAAAAACTGTTGTATAAAGAAGAATCTTCCAGTGTCACTGTTATAGACCTGTGCACAGTATATTTGGGTAAAATTACATTCTTCCTTGCTTAGCCCTGCACATGTAAACATAAAACTCAAAATAATCCATTAGCAAGCAGTGATAAAAACCTCTACATTTTGGGAATATAATGAGTCTCATCCTATACATGTGATCACTGGATATCTTTATAGTATAAGTTTACAGGATTTTCCTTTAATATGGAAAATCAGACACCAACAATGCCTCTTACCAAACAAAACCAAAACACTACACCTCAAAAAAAACCATGAAAGAAACCCAACCATATGAAAAAATAACCAACAAAACCAAACCAGAAAATAACATTCTTGAGATCGTATATTACCATAACTACTTTCACTAAGACTAAAGAAAAACACAGAAGGTACTATCAAACCTCCAGTTCATTGTCCAGTCTGCAGTCTCCATTCTGTGCCTGCTTACCATAGAAAAAATCAACAGACATCCTGTTTTAAGAATTCTATAACATAAATAAATGTAAGAGGACTGAATGAATACAAGTGTAAAAGGGCAATCGGAAAGGCAAGCATGACATCTCTATGCATCTTTCTTCTCAGCAACAATGTCAGGGAATAGCTGCAGGCTTTCACACAAGAAACATGACAGCCAGCAAAAAAATTGAAATAATACAATTTCACATAAGTATCATTTGCCTCCTCACCTTCTTATTGGACAGTTGAAATCTGTGTGAGAAACAGCAAAACCATAAGCCTCTGTTCCTGTAATTTCTTTCCAAAGCATAGAGAACAAGAATACTAAACAATTATGTCAGTACAAAAGTATTAAATAAATCAATTAGAAGACATTATATCTTATGCAAATAAAAATATCAAAGCATTTTTCATTCATATTTCAAACCAAGGATTAAGAGAACAACCCAATTATTCACTCAATCTGCTCATTTAAGAATCCATCAACTAAAGAGATTAACATGCCTTACGGCTGTGGAACATGAGACAGCTTTGTCCTCGTATCTGCATTACTCCCATTAATAAAGGCATTCTTAGTATGTATTAACATTTCTTAGCTGTCACCTGTGAAATGACCCTGAATTTGAGGTAATGAAGGCATTCAATTTTCACTTCTCCCTTATAACATACAGTAACTACAGTAAGGAAAGGCAACTCAAGTGATTAATTTCTAGTAACCTAGTCATTGTAAAAAAGGTTCTTCATTTTTCTTTAGGAGACCAAATAAAATAAGTGAGGGGATATTTAAGTCACACTATTTAAAGTGTAACTACGTAGCAATGAGCCTGCAACCAGAGGTATTCTACTGAACAAATGCAAGTGATCAGAAGAATAAGAAAATGGTAAAAGCTGCTTTACCCAAAACATACACATCCTTATGTAGCAACTACAAATACTTTTTCATTCATTAAAAACACTAAAGAAGAATTAGCCAGCTGGAAGAGAGCTTGCTATTCCATTCTACAACATGTCCTGCAAGGAACCAGATAAGAAAAACCAACCTGGGATCACTATCTCTCCCTCCACCCAAAAAACCTGCCCTGTCTACTACTGCTGCCAAACTGAGGATGGGCAGCTACTGCTGCCAAACTGAGGATGGGCAGAGGAGGGGCATTATCAGCCCTTGTTCTTTGATGAGAAGTGAACACATGCATCTCAAACCCATCACTGAGAGCCCACTGTTTGAAGAGCGCTGCCATCTCCTTTGTTTTAGCATCACTCTCAACCATATGGGAATTCCAGCACTGCTCTGAGGAACTACTATGATGCTTGGCCACAACCACCACCCTCCAAATCCTTGAAGCTGAAGCAAGAAGGGTTGCAGAACAGGAAATGAAAGCAGCACATAACAAGTGTCGATCTGGATTGCTTCTCTTTGGTCACATTATTTATAAATTACAGTCATAAATACATGCACTGTTTATCCGGGTCTATATAAACAGTGCTCTACATAACTCACAGTAACTGTTGTGTTACTTCACTGATGATTCACAAGTGCAAATAGCAAATATGCATTTCAAATTCAGCATAACTTCTTACTGCTTACCATAAACCAGAGGATTCAATCTAGATAAGGGTTGCAATAAAAACGTAATCTGAATTCCACCTTTTTTCCCTACATGGTGCATAGAAAGATAGCTATTAGAGTGATAGAGTGTGAGAGGGGACAGAAAAGCAGTTAAGTACGTTGACCATAACAGCAGTATTGCTATGGAAAAGTGATTAAGATACAACAAGTTCTCACTTTCAAAACCAATTTCCAAGCACACGCATGTTAAAAAACAGAGTCTGAAGGCATTGTTGCACACCGGACCTGCATGGAAACACATGTTCTTTAAAAAACGTCTAGGAAACAACATCGTACCTATTTCATGTCTACAATGATGCTACACAACAGTCAATCCAATTTTTGTGGTATTCTTTACATCTCCAAAACTGATTCTTTATTCTGGATTTGACATTTTTTATATTCTGTCATAACAGATTTAGACAGAGCACCACAACACAGCCCAAATCCTCAGAACAGGATCATGCTTTAGGCATTTTATTTCCAAAGATTATTTGCTAAAGCCATGCTCAAGCCTGCATTCCTTTTCTGCACAAGGAGAATATATAAGCAGCATAACTACATTTCCTCAAGATACACATCTGATCTACAGGCTGAAGTGAAGGTTGTCTCAGTTCTGAATAAGTAACACCAAGTATGGTAACTGAAGTGCTCAGCAACTGCATTTTGTAAGCCTTGATGGAGAAAATTACACCAGCGGAACAATAAAGGAAGGTACTCACCCCCATGTGTAGCTCAGGACGCATTCTCCATGTACCTGGCCATACAGTGGATCCAGCTACTGCAGACACTTGTGGAGGAAGCTCGTCTTTACAGTATTTATAATGTGTGAAGATATGTATTGGGCTCTCCAAACACAGTGAAAGCAATATTTGTGTTGTTCTTCCCTTTGATCCCCTCTCATCAGGGGGCTATTAGGACTATCACACACGGAGGACAAGCCTTGAATGTACACTCAATCAACTTTAACTAATTTCCATTGTTTACTGTCCCTCACCTTCTTTTTTGTTTGCACCTTTTTTCTACAGGCGACTTCAAGCATGATACATTCGAGCTCTCAGATTGGGATATAAATCTCAAAACCTTTTGAAGAAACAGTAAGTAAGACAACTTATTCAAGTGGAATGACACTCCTCAGTACATTAGCACAGTATTTATAGGGTGGCTGGAACTAGTTTCAACTACAGATTACTAGGATTATGAGGAAGGGCTGCTTTGTACGTATCAGGAATGAGAAGTCATTTTTTAATAAAGTCACAGATACACCCTGATCTCCTGCAAAGCACACTCTTGTTACCAGAAGTAACTCCAAGGTGGTTCTACACAGTCTTGGACAAGGCTGCTGTCTCACTGAACAGCCACTGAAAGGAGACTGCTGATCTTTTTGGTTTCTTAGTTATTGATGTATTTACCCAGAGGCCATTTGGAATGCTTGATCCTGGGCAAGTTGAAGGACTGCTTTCTCTGCATGGCCTATGGGACAAGCATGGCCAAGCCCCTGCTAAGAAGTTATCTCTAGATTCATCAGGAAACAAGAGAAATATCTATAACATTGTCTGGAAGGCATTTTAAACTTGCTGTTTGTCACCAAAACAGAGATATAGGACTAATTCCCCCAGCTATTAAGTCTCAGGCTGATCACAATCCCATACAGGGCTCATAAATAAAAGTTCGAAGTGCTTTGTGCAATCTGCGTGTAGCCTGCCTGGTCCCCTCTCACTCTTTTCCCCTTTCAAACAGCAGTATTAATGTATTTTTTATATGTTAATATACATTATATATATATAAAATCTATGTTTCTGTGTCTTTCTGTTCAGTTTAGACTGCGTCATTTCATTTTGTCCACCAGTGAGTCCCCTCCAGCCTGTGCTTTCATCCATGAAACATCCATCTACACATACTGCTCAGCTTCAGAGGGGCTTCAGTTTTTTCCAGGACCTGTTCAGAAAAGCACACTCCATATGGGACAAGACTTGAGCACACAACAGTCTCTCTCATGGGCTGGTTTCTGCTACCAAGCCAGCACTCGTAACCCCAGTAAGAAAAGTGACACTCTCCAAAAAATTGTTCAGTCCTGTCACTGGGGCAGCTGGATCCCAGTATACACAGTCTTAAGTAAAAATTTAGAGAGTCCACATAGAACCGAGCCATCTTTTGCACAATCTCTCCTGAATATCTCTGGTAAATTTACATACAAGGTCCAGGCAAACCCTCAGTAGGTCTATAATGTCCTACTTCTGTCAACATCAATGAAGCTATGAAAATTTTAGGCAACAGAGGTTCTTGCATCAGACAACTACATGTCATACTTCTCAAAACCTTACAGTATGATCCACATGAAATAAATCATCTTTGCATACCTCAAATGCTAAATAACTGTTTCCCCTTGCTCTTCACTGTATTCCAGATGACAAAGGAAATCACACATTGCAGATGTTTAGGCAGGAAGACAGACCCTCAGGGGCTTGGTTTTGATGCTCACTCCAAGCTTTTAATGCTTAACTAAACCTGTTGAAATCCCTTGCTGCCTCATAATCTAGGTACGTAACACCTGGACACATACTGATTTCCACAACTACTTGTGCCACCGATCAAAGAATAAGATGATTAAAGAAAACATTCAGAGGTTTTAGTTCTATTTGGATAAAACAGACATCAACAGTTTGGACTCTTGGCCAAAGCTGCTTTGAACATTAAGGACTACATCTATGCTGGACTGCTGGGCTGAGTCCAACGGCATGAGGTTTAACAAGGCCAAATGCCGGGTCCTGCACTTGGGGCACAACAACCCTATGCAGTGCTACAGACTAGGAGAAGTCTGGCTAGAAAGCTGCCTGGAGGAGAGGGACCTGGGGGTGTTGGTTGACAGTCAACTCAACATGAGCCAGCAGTGTGCCCAGGTGGCCAAGAAGGCCAATGGCATCTTGGCTTGTATCAGAAACGGCGTGACCAGCAGGTCCAGGGAGGTTATTCTCCCTCTGTACTCGGCACTGGTGAGACCGCTCCTCGAATCCTGTGTTCAGTTCTGGGCCCCTCACCACAAGAAGGATGTGGAGGCTCTGGAGCGAGTCCAGAGAAGAGCAACAAAGCTGGTGAAGGGGCTGGAGAACAGGCCTTATGAGGAATGGCGGAGAGAGCTGGGGTTGTTTAGCCTGGAGAAGAGGAGGCTGAGGGGAGACCTCATTGCTCTCTATAACTACCTGAAAGGAGGTTGTAGAGAGGAGGGTGCTGGCCTCTTCTCCCAAGTGACAGGGGACAGGACAAGAGGGAACGGCCTCAAGCTCCACCAGGGGAGATTTAGGCTGGACATTAGGAAAATATTCTTCACAGAAAGGGTCATTGGGCACTGGAACAGGCTACCCAGGGAGGTGGTTGATTCACCTTCCCTGGAGGTGTTTAAGGCACGGGTGGACGAGGTGCTAAAGGGCATGGTTAAGTGTTTGATAGGAATGGTTGGACTCGATGATCTGGTGGGGTCTCTTCCAACCTGGTTATTCTATGATTCTATGATTCAATGATTCTATGATCTGGCAAGGAATTTGAGAGTTAACTTGCTACTAAAGCTTCCGAGACTGTGCTTTGTGCATAACACAGAAGACAATCTACTTTTCCTATTAAAAACCACAAGCTGATCTATTCTTAAGCAAAGAAGGCACAAACATATGGAGCAGGATTACCTATTACTTTTATAAAGTATTGGTTAAAAACACCATACAAAATTAAAATGGAGGGCTCAATGCAGATGCCCTTCCTCTCAAAAAGCAACAGACACTCATAGGGCCAGAGGGGAGACCAAAAGCACCATCACTGTCAATGAAAACGAACCCCAAGTGCTGGGGAAAAAGCTTTCCTTCTCTATGCTTCGACACCCATTTTTAGCACGGACAGTTATAAACACGTGGTGCTTAGAACAGGTTGATCAAGCGAGTCTATCAGCTTTGTAATTATTTCTTTTCATATTCAATAAAGAGGCTGGCTTTCTTTTCACTGGAAAGAACATGGGCTACCAGTGTCAGCTGGACACTCCAACTAGCCCTTGGTTGTGACCATGACCATGACCTTCTTGGCTCACAGTTGGCATTCTGAGTTTTGTTTGGGATTTCTTTCGTTTCCTTTTAAAGTTTTAACAAAGGCTTTTTCTTCCCCACTGTGACATTTATCACAGACTGCTCAGTAAAAGGCAGGCTGTTAAAAAGCAAGACTGGATGAGCAGAACATATACTGATTTCATTTAAAATGAATACTTTAAAAGTTTCAGCAGAGTAAAAGTATTCTTCCCTTATAAGTAATCAACCATTTGTACCAGACTGTAGGTATAACTCAGCTCCAGGTAGAGCTCACCAAACTTAAGTGTCTGCATTGCTCTTCTACTCAGTAGAGATCTATTTTTTCCAGTAAATCAGTGAATCCTTGGTAGCAACTCGCCTCTTCTGAAACAGACATCTACAGCTGGTCAACTAAATCACTAGTAGTTATATTATCTCCTTTGACTCAAATGGCATGCTCATGGATACATAACAAAATAAAAGATGTTTTCATGTAGTCTCTTAATTTGGTATGGACAGCGAGTAAGATTTTAATGACCAAAACTGTGCACCTGATTCTTTGATGCAACACCACCTCAGAAGAAACCAAGCACGAGTATGGAAATAACTGACTGAATACTAGGCTCTGCCTGGTACCAGCCCACTTGTCCATTGGACCAACGGAGCAGCTTGAATGGACTAAGTCAGTCACATTACTTGCTGACAAGACGTGTGTGAAGTGGTGTTAATATTACCAAACCTGCATAATGTAAAGGTAGACAAGATTCTTTTTCCTCTGAGTTTTCAGTCTTGCTATGATATAAAAACTGGATCTACTTGGAAGTCTTAGAATACTTAAAAAAAAAAAAAAGGCTTTTGAAAAAAGTGGAATTCTCCTGGAAAATATTCTACTCTGATTATTATTCTAGTTGTGGGTTGCTTTTGTTGTTACAGTGCCCTCCACTCAAAATAGGAAAAACTGCATTTCTCAATTCATTTTTCTGAAAACTAAACTAACTGCAAGCCAGTTGTACAAGTTCACCATACCAAAGGCAGCAAGCTGTTACATAAATGGTTCAAAAAATTACAGATTAATATCATGCCTTCATTACTGATCTTGCTGAAGGAATATCCTAAACTGAAGTCAAAGTAAATCTGAACCCCTCACTACTTTCTCTGCATAGCTGGGATGAGCAATGACTGCCTCCCCGCAAAAACAAAATTGCATCCCCCAGCCCAGATTTCTCACCCAAGGCAGCAACAGCAAGCCAGCTGAATGAGGCTTTCTCATAAGTAACACAGGCAGCAAAATCATGGCCTTTTTGGACAAAAACCTTGCCTATCCCTAGAGCCAGTTCTGCCTTTGCCCCTTGTTGTGGATAGCCATGTTTTTACCCAGTCCTGTCATTCTGATGCCAAGTAACACCACTATTGCAAGCTCTCTTCATACCGTTTCCCATGATGGTCTTAAAAGTATCAGCAATGTTTAATAGCCTCCTGCAGTTATTCCAGAAAGACAATCTTTTTCAGAACAGTAGCTGTAGGAATTGTGCCAACTTCCAACTGTCTGGCAGGTCTTTTATTGGCACTATAATACACACAAAACATGGAAGTGTCATGTGTTTTGACATCACAACTAAAGACTACTTCTAACATGGAATAATATGCTTCTAGGCATATTATAGGTATGGAAGTAGACTATTAACACATTAAGCAACTTACCAAAGTTGCCTCTATTTCAGTATGATCTCATACATCAAATAGATATTGACGTTTCCCGCTGACATTCAAAAGTCAAATGATGCTTTTGTCTCTATAATAAGCAATTAGGTAACCCACAAGCAGACTGAGAAAATTATTGACAATAGAAATATCAGCCAAACCATATACTGAAAATGTGAACTTTCTGCTCAACACTGGTACCTTTAAGGCAGAAACCTTGTAATTTAAACAGGTATAAAGCAAGTTAATTAACTTAAATAGCCTAATATAAACTACTACAAGGCACACAAGAAATACAACTGATGTTTATAATTAAATCAAGATGCTAGCAGCTTCAATAGAGTCTCATATGGGTTACCTATGGTTGGAGTGTAAAGTGCACGTAGCAGTAGTAACGGCAACGTTTAACTTCTCTTTCTCCTCTGCTTCTCAAGGCGAAGGACCAAATTAAAATCCCTCTGTTCAAATTTACTCAGCTTTCTATAACATCCTATTAATAGAACACAGCACAAGTAGACACAGATGCATACAACAAAAGACGTTTATTGTATCTTCACCCAGCTGCATAAAACAACAGGCTCTTAGCCAGCACCTGCTTCTTCCCATCAAGTATCCTCTGCCAATGCCTGCTACTGTTTCCTCCTATGAGGATAAGAAAGTTAGAGACAAGATCGTTTTGGTCTCCTCAAAAGAAGCTTTAAGACCACCTTGTATTTAGTAATACTCCTGTTAACTATAGTTATTTAAGGCAAAAGATTAATCTAATAGCAGAATATACCAAAATTTATCTTTTGGGTTTTAAATGCATGCATTATTACTATAATATTTTCATGAACCAACCAAGATGCACCATGGAAGCCTCTATAAAAATAAATAATGCGTTGTTTACATCCTTCTTTACTTTTTACACAGAAGCTTTCCAGTGTTGTTTGATCTCCGTTTGCACTGACAACAGCAGTCACACCTCCTACTCTCTACAAATCCAATCTCACTCAGGTTACAATCAGTCTGATGACCATACGCTTCATAGACATTGTTCTCATTCTGCAAGTGGAATACGGGAATCAAATGCTGAAAAGGGGAAAAAAGCAAATAACACAACATACCAATACATAGTTATCAGTGAAATGCTACAATACCAGCTGTTTCCCCTCACAAGATAATCAGTAACAGTTTTCAGATCTTGATTATGTTACAGTTACCTGTGCAAACAGAACCACAATTTTTATACTTTCCCTCATTTGGTTAGTATAATTTGAAAGTATTTCGAATTAGCGTAAAGAGGTCCTTTGCCTCATCAGTACTCCTACATATAACATTTGTGAATAATGACAATAATGACCATTCGTAAAAGCAATGAGCCATTAATGCATATTTCTGCTTGATGAATGTTGTTTTACAGGTTTTTATCTTGCAGTAAGTACTTTAGGGATACGAAAACAAGAAAAGAAGCTAAAAACACAAGAACTAAGCATAAACGGGGAGGATAATTATTTTTGAAACTACCATGATCCCAGGCTAATTACATGCCATTCAAGTTTTACATCTATTCAGCAACTAGGTGGAGTGAGGCTACTGAGCTAATTAAGGCAACATTAATCTATCTCAGGAGGATACTCACAAATCTGGAGATGGAGCAGCCAACACAGACACTGAATCTGCTGACGTCACTGTGGCTTCATTGAGTCTTGCAATTCAAAAGCAGCTTGATTACACCTACCAACACCACTGTCAATTCTGTGTGTTGGCAGGACCAGCTCTTAAAGTATCAGCAAACGGCAGCTTGCCTTGCCTGTGGAGTAATGTACAGGCATCCAAGATGAAGTTGTGATTGCCATCCTGAACTTCTGCCGCGATAAACAGCTAAATGCTGGTACGTTTCTGAGCTCTTCTGGACCGTCACTGCTTTTGAATACAGCCACTGGCTCCAGCTTGAGACCCCACAAGACTGATGCAACAGCCAGTGAATCTGATCTCAAAATCCACCGGCCCCAACAAGGCCTCCCAGCACCACCATTCAACTCTACCTGCCTGCCTCCACGCACCTGCAGGACTGACCAAAAGCTCAAGAACACACCCCACACTTCAGCTTCCACCTTTAGCATCATTAACTTACAAAGTAAACCTCTTGGGACAACACTGCATGACCTGAGAACATACACTTGACTCAAGAAAATTCTGTACAGAGAAATGGACCTGTGGATAAAAAAAAAATCTGCTTGCAAATTCCCAAGCTATGACATTTTTTACTTGTCCTTTGAAATCTTATCAGTGCCTTTTTAGGGAACGAGAATTATCCTCAACCCTCTGCTGCACCTCCTGTTCACTTAGTTTTCTTAATTAAGAGAATCATTATTCAGATGAAGTTTTGTTGCCATAGAAGTTTCCATTCTCCCTGTGAGGTTACTGCAATCCCTTATACCTTGGCCAAAGTCCCTGATAGAGAATCCACCCATTAAAACAACCTGCCTGGGTAAAGATCTTTTGACACGAGCAGAAACTTCAACAAACAAGCAAACAAATCCTCACTATTAACCCTTTCCATCTCTTTTCCTTCCATGAACTTTATTCTTCCAAATGAACAGTCAAAATCAGTGAGATCTGTTGAATTATCTGCCACAGCAGATTCTTGAAACTGCTTAAACTTTGTCTGCATGCTGAACAAATAGGTGCCTTCTACTTCTCATTGGAATCTAGATTAAATATTTCTTTAAGTGTTGAGAAACCACATTCATCCTCCATCCTCTTTCTGCTGCATACTCTTATGGAGCAGGTGTGAGCCTCTGGCACCAGTCTTACAACTGGGACCTCTGTCAGTCTGGTGTGTCCTTAAGGATCAGGTTTTATGACCCTGGTGATTCCTATTCGCATTGGTAATTTGAGCCATACATGAGGGCTGCTGCCTCTGCTGAATTCATAGAGAACTCAAGGGTGATTATGAAATTAAACATGTTTTCATTATTTCTCCCTAGCTAATTTGCGTCAGACAAAGGCAAATTCACTCACAAGCCCAGTTGTACTCTGGTAACAACACAGACATCAGAAAAGGTCATTGTCTACATGGTGGAAGTCCTGATGCTTCAACGACAGCTGGATCTTTTAAAAATTCCAGCTTACAGGACACTCCACTCTAAGAAGAAACTGCAACACCCACCTCTCTGCCTCCACTGAGACTCTGGCTCTGTTGCATACAGTTAACTGTTGCTCAGTGCTTATGACTCAGACACCAGTATCCAGAGAAAGCAGAGTGATGATAAGTAAAATTATCTTTTATGAGAAAGAGACACGGATCACAGTTTCACGGGTATAAATTGTAGGCATACTGAAATTGTGCAAATGTGTCACGAAGATTGATTCCTCGGTTGCTACCAACATCGCTACACAGCATATAGTGATGGCACGCAAAAAGAGGTTAAAACTAGCTTGAGTCCCCAAAGCATGAGTCACAATTCCACCAGGAAGCACTGTGCAGCCCAGGCGAGGAAACGATAGCACAGCATTTGCTTTTGGTATTCACACTGGCTTCACTCCATTGCACATAGCTCTGATGTTCCCTGAGCGTCTGTTTTGTCAGTGTCAGAACCCAAATGACTACAAGCTTCCAGGATAAAGAATAACAGAGTCATAGAATGCTTTGTGTCAGAAGTATTACACAGGTGTCACTGTTGAGCCCTAGCCCAACCTACATCATCAGTCAAATGCAAGCAGTTATGGGGGTCCCAATTCCATTCCCCCATCACCGAAGGGAAAGGAAAATAAGAGAAAAAGGACTTCTGGTTTGGAAAGTAAAACTAGAACAGTTTTAATGAAATACTACTACTACTACTACTACTACTGCTACTACTACTAATAATAATAATAAGTAGTAGTAGTAGTAGAAGAAGAAGAAGAAAATAATGAAATATATACAAATACATAAAATTCCCCTCCTCTGCCCCTCAATGCCTATGTCACCAAAGATGCTGTAGAGCAGAGACAAAGAAAAGGTCCCAGCCTGGACTCAATGGCAGGAGGAAGCTGAACTCAGGAACTGGATTCAGAAATGCACAGATCCAGGACCACAGCAAAAAGACAGGCGAGGTCCACACTGAGCATCAGCCATTGAATATGAAAGCTCGACCCTCATGATCTCCCATGTTTATACCAAGTATGACACGTATGGAAAGGAATACTCTGTTGGTCAGTTTTGGGTCACTCCCCTGTCCAACGCTTCCTGCAGGCATGACCCTTTTTTACCTCTTTGACTTAACGGTATTCCATCATCTCGAGAATGGCTTTGGTTTCTATAGGAATAAGTACAAACAGTGGCATATCTCATACCAATGCCCCATGTTACCATTTCTAGAAATACGATCTGAAAAACATGCAGTTAACTTTCAGAAAATGGAGTTACTAAGATGAAACTTAGCTGAAGTTATAAAATGGATTCTACTTTAGCTCAAATCAGAACAAGGAGGCATTCTAAAAAAAACAGAATTATGTAAGCACACATGTATATACACAGATGCATTTAACCTTAGGTAAAGGAGATGGAAAGCCACAGTTGAAAAGCCATCCAGTTTTGGGACAATATCTATACTGTTCAATATTAAGTTTAAAAAAAAAAAAAAAAGTTTAGCAACTCATGGGAACTTATGTGGACAATATTCTCTATATTGTGCTACATAAATACTTTAGAAGCAGACATCTGGGTCTTCAGATCTCTAATTTGTACACAATCCTAAAATAAGAGTTTTAGAGGTACTGCACACCCATTTCTTATTCTTTACAGTAAAATCTTGCTTTGCCTAAACAGACAACTATCAAAACTGAAATAACCTAGTGTAGAACACCATCTTTATTAACACAGTTCAACACAGCACCTAAAGAATATCTATAGTTACAAGGCTATTCCGACTGCTCCACATGCCAGTACCAGCTGGAAGCAAAATGACTTTCACGGGGATGAAGGCAGCCCCTCAGTCCCAGCCCCCAAGGAAAGGCACCACCTCAGCTTTCTCAGTTCTCCACCCTTCAACTCTTGCATTTCTCTGTAAGCAAACACCACACAACCTTCTCTTCCTGCTGGTAGCACTGGTAGCACAGTAAAAATGAAGGAAACAGTAAACAACTTCAAAGACAGACCTGTTACTAATATTTTGATTCATAACAGACATCTTGTGGTTTACACTCCATAAAAACAGTGTATTCTCAGATCCAACAATAGGACATCTCCTGGAAATCTGTTCTCTTTTTTCACTCATATCACCTTATTAAACAGATGGTATTCCCTCCTTTAAAGCTCCTTTTATTTTCTCAAGGATATTCATACCTCTTGGTAAATTTGAAACAAAACAGCCAGCTTGCTGGGATATTAAATGTTACTAAACAGCAAACTCCACTTGATGGATTCATAAATACAAGACAGTGCTGTTATTGTTTGGAAATCAAAATTATACTGCCTGACAGACCTGCTGCCTTTGTGTGTCCTGAGACATTGACACCAATATAAGTATAGCATGTACGGTGTTTGCATATTCTGGAACTTGACTTGCTTTGTGCATAGCATATGCTAGTTCTAAAAATAAATGCAGATTATTTATTTCTAATAACAGATGAGATTTCCACTGAGTAAGATTACACCTATGATTTTTAGTCCTAAATAATAAAAAAAACAATATTAAGGGAATTTTCAGGAGGTTGTTTCCCAAGCACGACTTCCAGACTCTTAAAAGCTAGTTCTACATTTTCTACTTCAGAAGGGACTCTGTGTTCCTCCTGCCCTCCCCCCATTTCATTCTCATTCCAGTGTAATGAAAAAACATGAAATCACTATGTAAAATGTCAAAATCTCTCCATTCTGTGTTCTTCACTTGCTAACAAATAGGCAGGTATGACTAGAAGGGGCACAAACTAGAAAATATAATGATCAATAGTTTTTTCTTTGTCATTCCTTGAAAAAAAGGTCAATCATACAGACTGGAATATGTTTGGTTCTTAGGGAATACTCTAGTGACCAACACCACATCCCATAACAACTGGACTGACTTCATCAGTACAGCAGCAGAGATTAATGTTACATGCAGCAGCAATGAGGCAGTTGTTAACAAGACTGCAACAATTGGAGTACTTTAGTAATTATACTTTCTGCTTAGCTATACAGAGGACTAGGAAAAAAAAGGCTACCTGTTGACTTGTACCTTAGTTTCATTCCCAAAAGCTCAAAAATCTTAAAATGAACATACTCCATCACTAGCAATTTGAAGGGAGAAGCGACAGCCACTGTGGGACATTTTAAGGTCCATCACTGCTGCTTTCTCTATCCGTCATTTATTCTGATTTTCACAAAGGGAAAAAATTGCTCTGGTGCAGAGATTCACCACAGCTGAAATAAAAAGGGTCTATAATATGAACATTTCATTAGGACAATATTTGAGGAGATGGTTTACAGACAAAACTAACAAAAGTATTTGCAAGTGGAAAACAGTGGTATTAAAAAGATAATTAGAAAAGCAACAAATAAAAAGAACAAATCAACTAAAAGTTACTGTTCTGATTTCCTGTCCTGCATCTGAGATAAATATTCTGGTCATACAAGTACTGGTGTAGAGTTACCCTCTGAAACAAGTGGGTCACAGCCTGCCAGGCTGACAACAGCTTACACTCTGTCACTCAGGCAGGTCTCCTCTGTCCCAGCAAGTGGCCTGCAGCACTGCATGTGTCCCACGGCCTGAGGAAAAAGATGCCTGGTCCTGCCTAGCAGCACTCTGGGATCTACCAGCATATGGACAAAATTCTCAGCAGTCCACTCAGCAGATACTGGGTCCCAACACAATAAACACTCACGGAAAACTCTGTCCCACAATTTAAAAATGATGTTGTCTCTAGACAGAATTCTTTTAAACCTAATTTCCAACATTTTGCTAGATGAGTGCTTTAGTCATCAAAATGGATTATTAATCTCCAATCTACACACAATGTACCATGATTCTTTAAAAAAAAGTAAACTGTGCTTAAAATAGCTATGGAAATGGATGTTCCATTTAGTAAAAAAAAAAAAAATCCTACAAAGTACACTTCACACAAATATTCCATGACTGAAACATTAAACATTTCATTATACACTTACATTATTGACATGTTTATCGATTATTATGAAAGTAAAAGCACTTGTACTTTATTACTTTGCTTTTCTGATGGTTTGAGAACAAAACACTTGAAGATTTAAGAGTATTTTAAGGTTCAAGTTTATTGTTACAGATTACTATTTCCCTATCATAAGTGAACACACACTTTCATTTAGTAAAAGAAATACATATCAAAAGTTACATTGATAAAACAAACCACGCATCATGTCAGATTTATATATTGACAATGAAATCACAAGGATAAAAATAAATTCTTACACAGTGCAAAATTCTTGAGCATCATACCAGTAATCAATGTACAGAAACAACACCAGAAGGAAAGAGAAAGAAAACAGTGCATTCATACTAGGAATCAGAGAGTTACGATTTGGGCTTGGCCTTTGCACTTTGGTGTTAGCATTTGGCATTGTGTCTGTGTTTAAAAGTCTTATGTGCTAAAAAGAACATAGACGAGCACATAGGGAAAGATAATTTGTTACCTTCTGCACTAAAGGTGTCAATGGGTCATGTTTTCAAACAGATTCAATGCATGGCACTACTTGTAAACAGTAAAGATTTTTTTAGAGGAGCAGGGTTGGTTTGTTTAGACTAAAATTAGTCATATTTTTCAGCTACCAGAACAGGAAAAGCAAAATTTAGTGTTCCAAGAGAAAAGTCAACTTCCTTGGTAATTTCCACTGATTCTGGCTACTTCAAAAATTCTCTTCAGAGCTGAGCAGCCAACTTGAAGTCATCTGATAAAGGTCTCGAAATATGTGAATGATCAATCAACCTTGCAAGCTTTTTAAATTTTCAGCCTAGAAAAGTAAATATATAAAACTCCACTGCATTCTTCTTCAATAGCAAAGGGATTGTTTCGCATCCACGAGCAGCACGATCTATGGGAAAGTGAGTTTTTTACTTCAAGAATTCAGCTTTCTGGTAGAGAAGTGATGTATTTTTCAGTACAAAAGAACATCAGTCTTTTAGACAGATGTCTACAAAGTCAGAGTTGCAACTGTTAAACATAAGAAAGGCAAGAGGATTAAGGGGACCTCCTTATTCTGCAGTCTAAGGCGGATTTAGTCATTCCATGAGAGAACTATAGGACAGCCAGCCACATGCTTTACAGCACAAGACAGTCCCAGAAAGGTAGTCACAAAAAATAAATAAATAAATAAATAAATTAATTAATTAAAAGAAAAAGGGGGGTGTGGGGTGTGGAGGGAAGACAGAGACACACAACAAGGAGGAAAAGAAAACCCCCCCAAAAAAGTGTGTCCAAAGATCTCTGATTTTACTTTGGATTCTCCCATCCTTTCATTCTGAAAAGGCAAAAAGAATATCTAAACACGGAGAGCTGATAAGCACTAAGAACCTTTCAGTCAGCAGAACTATTTAAAGCTTTTTCAGCTCACTGTCCCAAGAATCCTATTTTGGCAACAAAAATATTAGTTTGAACACTGAAGCAGCTATTAATGTTGACTCAGCTTTGAATGGAGAATCAAGCAGGTTCTGGAGAGCTGGACAGGGAGGGATAAAGAAATCCTAATATCCCACATCCAGGGTTGTTATCACTAGCTTTGCCTACAGATTTGTAGAGACTATACACCAACCACATCAACTAGAACTAAATGAATTGAAGAAATTTTTATACAGTTTGAAATATTTTTTATGAATATGAAGTTATTGGAAGGAGGGGATAGGCAAATTAAGTTTTTTTAATGGTGGTTACATAAAATTAAACAAGAGATGCACCAGTGACTTATTTACATCAGAAAACGTATTGGATTCTGAAGTAAGGATCAAGCAAGCACAGCACAGCATGCAAGAAGAATACAGAGTAAATGCTGTCTATTGGCTCTACTAGATCTGTAAATCTAAGTTGGAAAAGATAACTAACTGTTCCTCATTGAAAACTGTAAGGGTATATAACTTAAATGCAAGGGCCATCTTGAGAAAATAAATAAAGATATATTAACTTTATAGATAGGAAGTGCCAACATATCAGGTTAAAAAAAAAAAAAGTATTGTAGGTTTTGCTTTGATTTCATGTCCAGTTAAAAGACATTTAAACAATGTTTTCAGAGGTAGACAATGAGAAAAAGGAGGCAGCAGCAGAAAGGGGAGATTAGAACAGCGCTGAGGAGTTATTTACCTGGGAGGTGCAAAGCTATTGATAAAAACTTTCCATGATTACTCTCAGCTGGGTGTGCTGAACTGTAATGTAGCCACTCCTGGTGTGATAATTGTGACCACTAATGCTCCCAGTCAAATCACAACACTGAAGCACATTATAGAGATACTACTTAAACCACCCCATGAAAGCAAATGAGACCTAAATTCATTCCGGCACCACTCAGGAACGAGTGGTACTAATGAAGTATGCTACCCTCACGTTGCAGGAGTGTGTTGCAGGACAGGTCTGTCGCTTTTCAATTTTCTGTCACAGCGTAACTCGAAGGTAATTTCAGTAGAAAATATGAACCTATCTCCTACTGCTTGCATTCAAATCTCATCTTCACTCAACAAGAAGCAACTCCCCACTGTGACCTTACTATTTACACCTGGAGGCAGAATTTCCAACTGAGAGCCACCAACTGAACTGATAGTTTTCCTAGATAAAAACAAGTATAAATTTTTCTGAGGCTCACTGTGGAGATGGTATTTCAATTGTACCATGTGCATCACTGTGATACAATAGATGACCCCGAGTAAAGACAGAAGACAAGGGAAGGGAAAATAGACATGTTGGCTTAGGATGGGATAAAAATATTACATTGTCAGACAGCAAGTTGAACAGGAGCCGACAGTGTGTCCTGGCAGCCAAGAGGGCCAAGCACATCCTGGGGTGCATCAAGCACAGCATTGCTAGCTGGTCAAGGGGCATGACTGGCCCACCCTCCTCCGCACTGATGCAGACCCACCTCAAGTACTGTGTGCAGTTTTGGGCGCTACAATATAAAAAAGGATATCAAGCTACTGGAGAGTGTCCAGAGGACAGTCACAAGGTTGGTGAAGGGTTTAGAGGGGAAGCTGTAGGAGGAGCAGCTAAAGTCACTTGGTCTGTTCTGCCTGGAGAAGATGAGACTAAGGGGAGACCTCATTGAGGTCTACAGCCTCCTCACAAGAGGAGAAGGAGGAGCAGGTGATGATCTCTTACTTTCTGGTGTCCAATGTTAGGAACCAAAGTAATAGCAGGAAGATGTGCCAGGCGAGGTGTCGGTTAGATATCAGGAAAAGGCTCTTCAACCAGAGGGTGGTGCAGCACTGGAACGGGCTCCCCAGGAAAGTAGTCACAGCACCAAACAATATTCAAGAATCATTTGGACAATGCCCTCAGACACATGGTGTGAATTTGGGGTTGTCCTGTGCAAGGACGGGAGGTGGACCCAAAGGTCCTTGCAACTCAGGACATTCTATGATTCTAACTTATACTGTCTTAAGTTGTACATACCAGATGTTTCAAAAGTAAATACAATTATAAAAGTTTATAATGTGTATGTACTGTTTCCATACAGGCCAGAAAGAATTTACCTAAGGATGAGCCATTCGCTCCCCTTTTCCCCAACCTCAACTATCTGAACCTCCTGAGTAGTGTAAGTTCAGAACAAGTCCCTGGGAAAATGAATTAAGGGGAAAACCAAAGGCAAGATTCTCAAAGCAGCATGACCAATGTGATTTCAGAGCAACTGCATAATCTTACATTTGTATCACTCTCCACAGTGCCTTAACACATTAGCATATCACCCTTAACATCGTAACACAGGCAACATATACCAAGTTCTGCCCTGTATCTGCTCTATATACAGATAACGACTTCATCAACAAGGCTGCCTTAAAACCATTAAACTAATTTACAACTGGAAATCTCTTCCTAAAAGAAAAATGTAAATATTCCCATTATTAAATAGGAGAAATGCAAATTAACAAAAAATCTTGTGAGTTTCATGTGAACACATGACCCCCTCTGAGCCACTTCCCTGTTGGCTGAGCATTTCCTACAGTCTCCTAAGAGGTCAATAAAAGATCACCAGCTTGAGGCATTAACTAACAGCAACTCTGCCTCTCACACTACATGACAGGAAATAAAATGTTTCAGGACATTAAAAGCCTTTTTAGAAGAAACCTTTACTGTCTCTAAGCAATCAAATCGTGAGGTTTCCCCTCCTACCATTGCTCACATCCTATACAGTGGAAAGACAAGAAATGTACCCAGACGAATGGGTTTTGCATTTGGCACCAATACGAGTGTTCTCAAAGTATACTAAACCCCTTAAACAATAATTGAGCAACAAATGAACCATTTAAAAAATCACTGCTACTATTAGAACAAATTAAATTAAGCCAAGATTAGCATATTGTTTGCTCAGCCCAAAAGCAGCTTATTTCACAAAGTTGCTATTTAGCAATGTGTAAACTATTTTTCAAAACCTCTGACCATAAAGAAGGGCCAAACGGATGCAAATATGGAAATGATATAACTGGGTAACTTATATTCAAAGTATAATGGTGAACTAGGTCTTTATTTTTCCCCTCACAGTAGTTAAGATGCTCAGTGTCCAGGTTTCTGCTGATAATAACTAACAGTCTTCACATTCTAAGGTATTCTATTACCCAATTTACAAAGCTGTGATCAGCATCTGTATTTTACCTCCTGATTCTTGTAGGGGAGAAGTGAATAAGGAGGGAATTTCCACAGCATTCCTCAAATATCTATAAAGTCTGTATTACCAAAAGCAATTTTGTTCACATATGTGTTATAATTTGTGACATACCTGTGATCCTTATGTCAATGAGGACAGCAGGATCCAGGTAGCTGAAGGACTTCAGTATGGTAGGTTACCTCAGTGTAACCAGGAGCTACCAAACATGGGGTCATAATACAGGGCTATAGGATAAATTTAGATGTTTGAGTGATTTGTAGAAACAATCCAAATTTCAATAATTCTAAGTGGAAAAAAAATCCAAACATTTTCTTACACATATGCATGTCCTACAGCCTAAAAGTGAAAACAAGGAAACTTTTTTCTTACCCATCAGCAATCATGACTGTGATAAATGGGTAGTGTTTTCTTGCAAGACTATTTACAAGTTCAATATTTTTATTCCTAACACTGCTATTTTTTTAACTTATACTATGCAAACAAACCCAATTCCTACAGCAAGCTAAATAGGGCTGTTCTTTTAAACAGTTACCTAGCAAATAGTTATGAAATAACTAGCTAACATTTTTATATAACAATGTGTCAATAAAGATGATCTATTTCACTTTAAAAAGTTTAGAGATAGGTTCAAAATTATAGAAAAAGACACCAATCTTAGGAAAAAAATCCCAGTGTTTCACACATTCCAAATGTTTTGAAATCTCATCATTTAACACTAATTATTAATTAACATTTATTTCACCAAAATATAAAACTGAAGTAGCTTAGCACAAAATTTCTTATAAACCATGTTCCCATGAGATTATGACTCAGGAATACAGTAAGGCTGCAAAGTTTTTAAATTAAACAAAAATGCTTAGCAATTTTCAGTGCAACTACTATTTATCTTGTTCAATAACTAACTCCAGTCTCCTGCAGTTACAACTGCCTCCCAATATTTTTATATTCTTTTCATATAAAATTTCAGTGTAAACTAACTGAATAGGAATTAAAAAGCCAGTCAAAATACAGAGTTCATGCTATTGATGATGTCTGAGCGTGGCTACTGATGTGCCTTTTTCCACACAGTTACAACGTACAGAATAGAGAATAGAGTAATTGTCCCTAAAGCTGCAAACCTCCCAGCACAAACTGACTTACATGACATAGCAAATAGCATTTAAATTTCAAAGCAGCTGCAAAATAATCTTTTCAAGGAAGCTGGACAAGGCATTTATTGCCACGTGACACGGCCTTCACATTTAACATTACTTAGGCTTCTATTTATGCTACTTGAAAACCTAATTATCCAACGCAGTCATTCTAAAAGTACCTAAAATTGAATTTGACTGGTACATCAAAACTTCACTTCATTCTCAATTCAGTAATTAAACCATAATTATACTATACATTTCTTTAGATTGTATTTGGAAAATAAAGTAGTATAACAATAGAATACAGGACATGGCAAGCACCTTCCAAAGTTTCTACTTGAATTCTCCAGTATCTACTCAGCAGTAGAGAGAACAGTGCAAATAAATAGTTGTCAATTTTTATGAAAGAAAACTAAGAACCTCTTTAAAAAGACCCGAGGGTTCTAGTGGGGGTGGTTCCACTTTCTTGTTATTGCCTCATCACAGCCACCAACCCCTCAGGCATGGATCTAGAAGTTATAATTCTTCCTAGTTTGATAAAATATTTTCCTCTGCTATATGCCGTTGCAAATCCAAAATTAACAACTCTTCTTTATAGCGGGGTTCTTTTACAAAGACACTGAAAGGCCAGAAGCAACACCTATTCTCTGTGTCTCATGTGATGTCTATAATCAACGTTAATGAATTAGTGACTCCTAATCAACACATCTAGTCTGCCGCTGGCTGTATACTCCATGCAGCAGTTCTGACAACACAGAATTCTAGAATGGTTTGGAATGGAAGGGACTGTCTATGGACTTCTTCAGAAGACCTATAAGAATTGATCATAAAGCCTAAAAAACTGCATAACATTCATCACTTACTTGTTTATTGTGTTCCATGTTTCATATCCCTTCATAAACAATTGTACAACCACAGGATTGGGATCGAGTGTGACCTTGTAGGTCTGGAAGCCAAATTCAGTACATTAAGATTCCTTTTCTTCTTTCCCTGTCCCACTCTATGTTCCCATATGTTCCGCTTCCACTGCTCCTTTTCAGATCTTTTGTTTCTATAAGTCTTTCCAAGTACTGATATTTATTTCTGTAAATAATGGTAGCATATCACAGATGATACGCAACTCAGGACCCATTTCAGTGGGATCAGAATTAGGATAATCACTTTTGTCATTCCTGTTTGTGGGGTTTTTTGGTTTGTTTTATTCTTTTGGGAGCAGGGGAGGTGTCAGGGTCATTCTGTTTTGTTAAACAAACAAGCTATTATTACCAACTATTTCATCAAAATGAACTTCAAGGGCTTTCCTCCAATACTCAGGAGACGAATCTCCTCCCATCATCTGAAGAGATGCTCATACCCAGATTTGTTTGCATGGTAAACTGTCACAGATATTCAGAAATCACACGCATTAGCAACATACACCACACATCACTGTCTTTACTGACAGCTATCATGCATTATGAAGATCCAGAACACATTTACACTCCACTACTTCAGGTCACATCCAGGAATACTGGTTGATTTGAAAGACATACAGCATGTCTAAACTACCCAATAATGAATAATTAAAATATTTCACACAGACACAAAGCAAATCAGTCATTTTTTCATTGAAGTAGTTGACAGTAAGTCCACTGCAGGCAAAACTTCTTCCTTCAAAGCAATTAGACTTCCTCATGCCTCTGCAAGGTCAAGCACATTGAGAAAGATCTATTGGACTACAGGTACTCATGATGTCAAATTGTAAAATTGAAACAAGTGTCCTGTGGCCTATTTCTCTTTCTCCCTTGATGAGAAAGAGTTGCTATTGCCAGAGATTCTTTTCTAATCTTGTCCCCACTCTCAAGTTCACTACATCTTTGTCAAGCCTACAAATGCTGGAGCAGGAGTGTAAAATTAGGAGCAGCATCTTGACTTCTAGCCTAGGGTTTTGAGGTAGCCGTATTGAAAAACTTCTAGCATTATAGATAACTAGTCCTGCACTTAAAGGCACTGAAGGATAGGAATGCAAAGCAACAAAACAACATGTACTGCACTGCAGTCACTGTTTAGCCTACGCTTTACAACAGTACAAGAATATACAAGATCACAGAGTCTTTAGGTCAGAAAAGAACTTTAAGTTAATTGAGTTCATCCCTTAATCTCACACTGACAAGTCCACCACTAAACCCCATCTAGACATGTTCTAAATACCTCCAGAAATGGGGACCCAAACATTTCACTGGGTAGCCTGTTCCAATTTTTGACAACCCTTTCTGTGAAGGAATTTTTCCTGGTACCCAGTCTAACCCCACCCTGCTGCAGCTTGAGGCCATTTTGTCTCATTGCCTGGGAGAAAATATCAGACTCAACCTCTCTACAACCTCCATTCAGGTATTGAAAAGAGCAATAAGGTCTCCCCTCACACTCCTTCTCACCAGACTAAGCCTTTGTTCCCTCAGCCGCTCCTCTAAGACTTGTGCTCCAGACCCTTCACCAGTCTCATTGCCACTTTCTGGACATACTCCAGCACCTCCTTGTCCTCCTTCCAGTGAGGGATCCAAAACTGAACACGAGATTCAAGGTGTGGCCTTACCAGTGTCAAGCACAGGGGGACGATCACTTCCCTAGTCCTGCTGGCCACAAGATTTCTGGCATAAGCTGTACAGGCTTACCTGAAAAAGCTGTATAGGTACTGCTTATGGCAAAGCCTTTCTTGCTTTGGTACATAACACTAACATCTACTTTGTCAATGCACATACAGACAAGGGAGACCACTATCAACAGATCTGCTGTAGTTTTTGGTGACACCTACCACCACTCTCCCAGAGAGGTCAGGACACGGCATATGTAGTCAGGCGTGACAGCACCCAGACCTAAGCCAATAAAGAGCGTGCCAAACGGGTTCACATACTTTCTTATTTGCCAGCCAAAGCTGACAGCGCTTAGCTTAACAAAAGTCATGGGTGGTAGATCCGTGGCCGCACACCGTGAGCATGGCTGTGAAGTTTCCTATGCTGCACAGCAGAATTTGAAGATACAGAAACATAGAGTAATCTCAGTAGAGGAACAAGAAAGAAAACACATCCACCCAGTATTCACTTCCTTCCCTATAAAGTAGCAAAATCTGAAATAGAAGAGGAACAGGAAATTCTCCCATAAAGCAACATAAATTCAGCTGAAGACCAACAAGCCACAGAGATACTGGCCTTGAAAGCAGCTCCTGAGCTGTTTTCACATCCTACCCAGCTGACTGTGCAGCTGTTCCAAAAGTTATTATAAGGGAACGACTCTGGCACAGATATTGCCTACAATATGAAGATTATTGCTGGAATAAGAAGAGTTGGAAAACGGAGAAGAGATAACAGATGTTGTTCACAACATACAGGAGACCTACAAAAATGCAGTACAGTTGAGAAATTTTGTATTAAACTCAAACTAAAAAGTTACCAACTCTCATTTTAAAAAGTGAAGCCAGTTGTTATATGGGGAGAACAATATACGGGACCAGAAACACATCAGAACAGAATTAGCACCGCTGACAATTTTATTACTAAGAAGGAAGCCTAAGCAGCAAGACAGATCACTCCAAAAAAATTGCAGAGTGGATTTTGGGTGCCTAGGAAGCCAGAACTCTGCCAAATTGTTTTTTACTGAAAGGTCATGATCAAAAAGTTTGTTCCAGAGGTGCCTGCCTGCAGTGCGCACCTGCAAGACCAATGTTCCTTACCCATCAAAATACATACAATAACAAGGAAAAATTTGAGTTTAAATAGCAAAACAAGCTGACATGTAAGCATAAGAAGGCTCCTTCTCTTTTGTAATTAAGGATACAGAAAAGCCTCCAAAATTAAAACATTCAAGAAGCTTATGAACATTTGGACTGATGTTAATTAATTCAGAAATGCAATGTTGCTTTCTTTTAAAGCCAAAATCAAATTAGAAGACAATATTTCAACACTATTAGCACTGTTACTTGGTTAGTACCAGAAACCAGCACTCTCACCTTCCCAGCAAGAAGTTAAGTATACAACTGTGAGCATCAAGAAACTTACTCCAGCTCCAAAGGGAGAACAGAGGTTGAGGAGATAGATGTTGCAAGACAGGTCTAGAAGGAAAAGAGACTTCAGACTGGGACTTGGCCCCACAAATGCCATAGTTGGACAAGTTAATTTTGTTCAGAAGTCATTATAAAGAAAGAAATTGTTACAGAACAACAAAAAACCCAGCTGTTCTAAAAGGTTAAAATTATAAAAGCAAAAAACTACTTTCCCCTTCCTCCTTCCTCCCAGTATAATTTCTTTTATTTATATTACGTGAACACAGAATAATAGCAACAAGTTTATTGCAAGACTACAGTAGTAACTGAGGGCTTAAAATTATATATAAGTATGCACTATAGTAGTGGTATTGTAAAGTGAGGGGTTTCCCCTCTTTTCACTGATCTTCACATAAAGCTGTAATTAAATGCCATCAACTTCATCATCAGTTAATCAATTTTCTTACATGAAATCAGTCCCTCTTTTCTCAACAACTGGTAGAAGGTGATGCCAACCAGACAAAGCAATTAGGTCAGAAATCAAGTCAAATCATTTTCCTTTCTATTCACTATAACAGTCTTTAAGTGTGATTAATCAAATCAACCTTCACTTTCCAGGCAAAGCAGTAATTGCTAGGTGCAAATTAAAGCATATGATATGACACATGACACTTAATTTGAAGACAAATTTTTATTAAGGTTTAAGTCAAACTTTGTTAAATGACTTAAATTTACCCACTGAATATATCTTCACATTATGCACATGCCCTACAGGGACAGAAAAAATATTACTAAAATACTTCAAGCCCCATAATAATCCAATAATCCAATTGCTTGACAAAAAACAGAGTAACAGTAATAACATGTTTGTAAGGATAAACAGAATATCTTTGCAGATCCTATCATACAGTTTAAAATGGGGTAGCAGATAATTCTTTATTATTGTAAAAAGAAAACAAAACCAGCCCAAACCTACAATCCTTCACAAAGATAAAGCAGAATTACATTCACTACTGGAATAAGCCAATGCAACTCCTATGATTTTAATAACTGTTTGCAACTGCTGTGAAATCCATTGCTTTTACTGTCCCCTAAGCAGACACAGGCAAGGAAATTACCCCATTAAGGAATTTAAAGGATAAGAGTTGATACTCTTATTCAATTCCCCAAGGTTTGGTTTAACTTCTTAACTTTTACATCTATTGATAAGTATATCAATGTTTTCTGATGGAATTAAATACAATTCTTTGTCCTACTATGCGTGTAACTGTGAATTTACTTTATTAGCAAAAGCTGGAACAGAACAATATTGTCTCAGAAATGCAAACAAGAAGCATCAGCCTGCAGAACTTCTAAAAAACCTTTACAAGCTAACAGGAAAAGAAATAATCCGAAACCAAACCTACAAGTCATGACAGGGAATATCACTTCTGTAGGGTGTTTTACCTACAAAAAACATGACGTGGAATATCAACTTAGTTCAAAGGGGAAAAAGGGATCTAGCAGCTGTAGGACAACCAGCCAGCTGTCTGCACTACTTGGAACAAGTTATGGGTTCAATTCCCCTCTAAAGAGGGAAAATGTGCTGTTTTATTTCCTACTCGCAACAGTCACAGAATGGGAAATCTAGCACCTCTGGGAACCCTCCTTTTCTTTCCAACCTGACAACTGGTCAACAGCTTCAGAAATCATTTTAGGGAAAGGAAGAGGCATTCGATGAGTCAGCTGACAGAGTGTGAGACTTTGACCTCATCACATCAGAAATCCACAATGAAATGTCACTGTGGGTAAAACACACGTAATCAAAGTGTGAATTTGTTTGATTAAATTCTCATTTTTCATCCTGTAAGGGCTATGTTTCCTGTAGGGTGGATATATCCAATCTACACACATAATGAAGAATGAAGCAGAGATGCTAAAGGTAGATTTCATTAAGCCTTTGCAGCTAGGAGCCTTCTGGGTGTGAAAGCTAAATGCAGACTTACCTATTCCACTAAGCAATACCTAGACAGTGTCTGGTACCTGAAATAGTTTTTTTAATTAACTCAAGGCATACCTAAACCATAATGTGATTCCACACTTCTTGGGGGGGTTTCCCATTAATTATTGAATAGCATTTCTATTTGGCTACCCCTAGTTTAAAACAATGCTACAATGCAAAACCACGTTTATCAGCTAATTCCATCCATGCTACACTCCTGGCTTAATGTACATTTCAGATTACCAATTTAACATCTCATCTCACTTGCACTCAACTGCCATGGGCAGCAGGGGATGAGGAAGGGTAAGACAAGAAAGACAAAAGGGAGACAGGAGACATAAAAAGGTGCAGTTGACCAAGTAGTCTAAGCCTAACTCCCCATACCATGTTGAGACAGCATTTCATAGTTTGGCTTTGAGTCCAGCAGTAAATACGCTTTCATTTCTGAAATCAGGCATTTTTAAAAGCAGTTTTCCTTGAACTGTAAACTCCTGGCAGATGCATATCTAGCTGCTTTACTACCTTCATTCTTCCACCCCCTAAACAGTCATCTCTCAAAGCAAATCATGTTATTTGAGAAATATCTCAAAATTAACAAGCACTATAAAAGCAATGTAACATTTCCTCACAGAAAGCAATCTAGCAGCTCACCACAGCACGCAATGCAGGGTTTCCTTACCAGAAGTTTTAGCCTGAACACATGTCCAAGCTGCTCAGGATCCGAAGCTTAAATCACATCTTCCACGTGGGAAGAAAAAAGCATCAGATTCTAAGAAGTCAGTCATCAAAACAACGCCTTACATGCATACTATGCTCTTATTTGCTGCACATATAGGAGTATTTTTCATCCCTGGAGAAGTTTTCCTTTCATGACACAGTCTGCCACAACTACTATTTGTTGCTAAATTCTATATAGCATGTCACTTATTGCCTAACAAACCCAGATGCTTCATGAAGTCTCTGGACTTACAATTTTCTTTGTAGCTGCCTTAGTGACAGGATAGTTTGGGGCTTTTTTTTTGTTAAGAGTTAAGAAAAGCCAAGGACAAGATGATTAGTAGTCACAACATTAATCTTGTTGTACAAAACAACTTCATTTACTGTTTAAGACACAAGCCCTTGTGGAGTTGCTGTTCTGTTGAACTGAAGATGATGTACTTGCTAGGAAGTTACTTCTACCTCTTCTGCCCCCCTCCGAGATGTAACAGATGTGCTCTCAGGAAACTGAATCTGATAGGAAACACTCTCCCTGTCTTCAGTGAACTCTTAAAAGGCTGAAACAGAAAAATAAGGTTCGCAAGTGACAAAGAAACTCAACACATTTCACTTAAATATGAAGACTTCTCTGACAGTGGGAAAGAATTCCTGCATCAGCAACGAGATTTAGAAGATACACTGTCTGTTAATATTATCATTAACACTTAAGAAAAGTGTATTTTAACAATTTCCAGGACAGACTTTACATACACTGCATTCATCACTGGAAAGGAATAACACCACTCATACGATACACATTAAACAGCAGACTCCAGCCCTTAACTTCCAAGCACAGTTGAGCAGCTTCATGCTACATTAGTCCAGTAATGCAAAGAAAACCCAAAAATAGAGACATTTTTAACCTGGCCCATCTAAGCCTCCAAGGAAATGAGGCTTAGGCAGTCCCACATCTGTTCATTTCTCACATGTAACTTGTAAACTTGCTGGCCAATTTCAACTCAATTTGATAAAGTGTTTGGAGACTCAAATATAATTAAGTGCCTGCAAATTCCACCAAAATTAGAAGCCGAATACAAAAGAGATATACAATGCTTTTACTAAAGGCAAAGGAGTATTGATTAATCTATTACTCATCACATAATTAGTGAAATAAACACACTCTATGTGTGCATATATATGCAAGTATATATATTGTGTGTGCATATATATTTGAGTATATATATGTTGTATATACTCAAAATCTAACTGGACATATTCCTGGACAATCTGCTCTAGACAACCCTGCTTGAGATTGAACTAAATGATCTTGAAGGTTCTTTCTGATACAAATGATTTGATGATTTCAAGAGGTCCCCTCCAGCCTACAGAACTTTGGGATGGGGTGGTGGTGGTGTGTTGTGTGGCTGGCTTCAGAGAAGACATACCAAATGCTGTCAAACAGGGCTGCTAGAATAGAAATTCAGGGTCAAAAGGAAGAAAAATTATTTGGAAGGTACATAAATCCAAAAGCAGCCAAGCTCTAGCAGTTATGCTATTAATGATCTTTTTCTTTGATGACCTTCAGAATTTCACTGAAGACTTGTCACTCCACTGCTTATGTGCTATTAGGAGAATCATTTTCTAAATCACCTGTAGGGATAGAAGCTACTGTAATTACACTAGTGTAAAACATACTTTTGATAGCGATGATCATTCCTATAACCTTTTACACTGATGTGAAAGTACCCACATCAGGGGTTGTATAGCTTTCTGAAACATATGCGCCTTATTAAATGACAATATGAACACAAAATTGTGAAATGTATTTTGACCTGCCGTTTGCTGAAGGAGAGTTTTGGATTACAAATTTTAAAACAATTGCTAGGGGAAAAAATGAGAACCATCAAACTACAGCAAATGGGGAATTTATGGAGATGACCAAACACTTCCAGCATAACTGAATACTACACAAGAGTCTTGTACCAAGAAAAGAGAAAGAGTGGTGTCTGGGGGACACATGGCTGGGTCCTCCCCACCAGCAAACCACCATACAGACAACTCTGCAAAGTGTACACTCCTTTATGGACAGGAATAGAAGGCAGTTGAGAGGAAGGAAAAGTCATTGTGTAGACAACTGCAGAGGGACACCACAGCATATGCAGGATGGAAGTCTAGTAAGCAGAAAGATGACAGTAGTGGGATTACTGTCCACTACAGACATTAAAAAGGAGGTATCTGCAAGCAAGCTTGTCATCTAAACTCCTCTTACAAGCAATGGGCCAACAAAGCCATTAATTCATGAAGATTGGAACAACCCCACCTTCCAGCCAAGTCAAATGAGGAACTTCACCACACCAACAAATAGGACAGAAGAGGGCTTCAGAAGCCTAGGAAATTCAAGGCTGAAACTCTGTGCCTAGGCTACAGCTCACAACATGGTCTGGATGCTGACAACAGCAATAACGTGCTGAAGGAATCAAAAACTGCAAGGCCAAGAAACACCATCAGTGGCAAATGTCAGGACATCACAAAGCAGGTGAGAAAATGAATTATGATAGACTTCAGGTTTGGAGAAGGAAATCCTGACAGGGCTTGGATCAGTGCACGAACCAAGTCCATAAAACTGTTGAAGGGCTACTCTGTTACAATACACTTTGACTCAGCATTCTTGTAGGAGCAACAGAAGTTCAAGGGTTCACTAGCACTGTGCTTAATTTTAAAAATGGAAACAGCATGAAAAATCATGAAACTTTTGCGAAATATTATAAAAAGGAAAAGCTTTGTGGGTAATCGCAACACTATTTAACAGCACTGTAATAAAGGGTAAACTGATGCACACCATCTATCAAGGTATTTGAGAAAATGCAAGCGAAAACCACATGGCTGAGCAAAAGAATTAACGTCAGCTACTAGAAACAAAAAAAATGTTTTAAATGGGCCTATCACTATCATAAAATTATAATTCTGAGAGGCTAAAAAAAGACAATAAATCATACTCAAAAAGATTTAAGGAACAATCTGGAAAAGACACAAAAACTAATAAGGCAACTTCTCAACTAAAACTTCTGTCATCCCAAAGGACTAACATGACTAATGGGACACTAACCTTTGAGAAGCTCTGGGTAAGTACAAAGCAGAAAGCCTTGTAAACCACACCAGGAAAAAAGTGGGATAAATTATTCAGAAAAGCAATATTACTGACTATACAAGCAAAGAATACCTATTGTGGAAGACTTAACAAAGCTTTTGTAAAGTGGTATAACAACTGACAAACCTTAAAAGCAGGTTCTGCAAGCAAGAAAAACAAATTGGAAATATCAGGCACTATTAACAAAAAAAAAAGCATCTTTCATTGTCATTCACAAAAAGCTCTTAAAGACACAAAGCTGTCATAGCATAAAAGGAACATCCTTGCTTACATATATAACTTTATGGAAGAGAGAAAATAGAGGAAAACAAAAGGGGCAGTACTCACCCTGGAAGCACATTGCCCAGAAGCATTTAATGGCAATCTGCTCAGATCTGCTGTTCTCTGCTGCCTTTAGGGAACCTAACTATTCAGCAGCAGGAGCAGAGGACATCATGCACTGGTATAAACTCATGGAGTAACCACATCTGCAACACTCACAGCACTTCTGATTCGTCTTATCACAAAAAGGCAAAGTTACTGAGAAGGACAGCAAGCACCTTAAAACACACTGAACAGATTAATCTGAGGAACCATTAAGACACCTGGACTCCTCAGTCCAGAAGATGAAGTAACTGAGATGTGACAGTAATTTATAAGACAATGAATAGTATGAAAATGGAGACAGAAGAACATTCAAGTGCATCTTCCAATTTAATAACCAAGGGACATTAAATGAAACTAATACGTGGCAAGTTCACAGAGGGCAGTCCTCACTGTTTGTGATCCTATGAAGGAATTGCTCAAATATCTACAACAGACCTGAAAAGCTTCATAAGTTTAAAAAGCAACTGGACACATGTTTTGGATTAAAATTCCTCCAAGCTATAGAAAACAAAAACCATCACAAGTTCAGAGATTTTTAAGAGACCTTTGTCCAGCATGAGAGTCGCTATGCTATTGCCAACAGGAGATGTTAGTTTAAGTCAGTGCACACATTTGTATACCATACTGGCACATTTCAAGTGAAAAGAACCATAAAATATTTTGGCAATGCAGTATGCTCCAATTTTGTTCTAAGCTCCAAAGAATCATTTAGGTTGGAGAAGACCTTTAAGATCATCGAGTCCAAATGTAAACCTAGCACTTTCAAATCCACCACTAAACCAACAGTGTATTCCCTGTATTCAGATTAAGATAAAAAAGATCTGTGCCCAACACAGAGACAAAGAAAACTTGGGTTTCCTGTATGAGCAATTCAGAATACAGACCTACTCATGACTATTTATATCAATACAGATTTCCATGAAAATCTGTACATTACACATAAGTCTTTCTAAGAAGTTTCTATGAGACAACCAAGCTTTGTGATCAGCTTCAGAAGGTACCAAAAGAACTAATCTCAGTTCTTTATATTCTAAGCAATTGTTTAATTATATTTTTTGGCCTTAACTTCCAGGGTAGGCAGGGAAGAGTCAAAACAGCAATGAACAGGCAGTGTCCCAAATTTGTGCCTTTCCCTTTAACATATACAGCATATACAGCATAGACATAATACCACAGAAAGAAATACTTTAAAACCTTCATATATTCTACATTAACAAAGTAAGGCAGTTAAATGAAAGTATGATATTGTAAAAGTAGCTGGAGGCACAAAGGGGAGAGAGGAGCAGGGGGAAGGAACACATGATAGTATTATATATCCCCAATGAGGTGAACAAATTATTTTGCTTGCACTTAATCTTATTATGCCTTCCTTCTCAAGCCCTGAATTTCATTTATCACTGTATGTTTGTAAGCTGTCTGATGCACAGGCAACACTTTCATATATTTTTGTGCAAGAACAATAAAAACTTGATCCTTATTAAAGCTTCTTGAAGGAAAAAAAAACTCAAATGGAAACAAAACAGTAATATATATTATTTTTATTTTCCATCAAATAGAAAACAAATCTGTTCCAGAGGAACAGGGTATTCAAAGCTTCCCTTGGGGCAGGAAGGGGAATGTTACTAAAATGAAGACAAAATGGTTGGTTTGCAACCTGTCATAACAGTTTAACCAAAGTTTGAGCTGTGAAAGGTTGGCATAATACATGCTTTACAAGAGGATAAAAAAATGAAAAGAGTTCAGAATTATCTTTTGAGGAGACATCTACACTATTTTAAATAAAGCTTTTCTTAAGGAATCAGTTCTGAATCAAACTAGTTCTTTCACAAACACAATACAAAATCTGCCTTCAGAGCTAAACAATATCCATGACAGAACTCACACTTATTTCCATTTTTTAAAGAGATTAGGTTAATAGTTCCTCTCCAATACAAAACAGCAAGAGGAAAATAATTTGAAGAGTAACTCTGACTCTCTGTTTGGCACTTAAGAGTAGAAGAAAGAACAACATTTTTGAAAAGTTCTCATTCTCTACAAAGAAACATGTTCTGAAAGTAGATTGAAAAATTAAGCCACACAATGAAGCTACTGCAGAACATACGCTCTTTGTTGTCCCAAGATCTGCTGGGTAACTGCTGAGTTCGATGTGAATAGGTGAGAAACTCCAGTTATTTTTACAAGATTTCTTCAGAGATGAATCTCCAGAAAAAGATACAGAAATCACAGAATGGTTTGGGTTAGATGGGACCTGAAAAATCATGCAGTTTCAGCCCCCTGCCATGGGCAAGGGCACATCCCACTAGATCAGATTACTCAAAGCAACCTGGCCTTGAACAACTCCAGGGATGGGGCTTCCAGGACTTCTCTGGGCAACCTGTTCCAGTGCCTCACCACTCTCACAGGAAAAATTTTTTCCTAATATCTAATCTAAATCTCTCCTCTTTCAGCTTAAAACCACTTCCCCTCCCTCTATCACTGTACTCCATGATAAAGAATCCCTTTAAGAGTCTACAGTCCCCCAAGAGGGAACTTGTAGCAGTGAACCTGTAACACTTGGGGCACTGACAGCCACAAGCCACAGCACACCACAAGCCAAGGCAAAAAATAAGGGCACATCTGCTGTGTTTTAGGTCTGCTCAAAGTCTGTGAAGAACTAAGCAGGAAGAGAGCTACATAAGGATGCCAGCCAGCTGGCACATACCAAGTACACTGGCTATTCATGTTCCAAGCACAGCCCAAGACACATCTCCAAGCAGAATTAAGTCCATGGGTGGGTGCACAGTGATGTGTATATACACATCGTATATATGTATGTGTATAGGCTGATGCGAGTGGTAGTGGTCAAGCACAAAAAAACCCAAGAAATAAACCAACCCCATGTACATCAAGACAAAGGTAACACAGGATGTTCTAGTAGGAAAAAAGGAAATGCTTAATACAGGAAAGCTGGGGAGGGGCTCTTTATCAGGGAGTAAAGTGATAGGACAAGGGCTAGCAGTTTTAAGCTGAAAGAGGGGAGATGTAGATTAGATATCAGGAAGAAAATTTTTCCTGTGGGGGTGGTGGGGCACTGGAACAGGTTGTCCAGGGAAGCTGTGGATGCCCCATCCCAGGAAGTGTTCAAGCCAAGGCTGGATGAGGCTATGAGCAACCTGATCTAGTGGGAGGTGCCCCTGCTAATGGCAGGGGAGCTGGAATTGGGTGATCTTTAAGGTCCCTTCCAACCCAAACCATTCCATTATTCCATTCTATGAACAGGCCTCAGAAAAAATAGCCCCATGTAGTGTGTATATTCTGTTATTGGTTTCTTAGGTGTGTTTTTAAATATGCTGTCTTCCAACATCTGTTTCATGCCAAGTACTTCAGTTTTACATTAATGTTATTTGTTTGAACGTTGTGTTGACCCACAATGTTTTGTGGTGTTATACTCTGTCAGTATATACTCAGCGTTAAATACACCCCTTGTTTGTCACATACTCCCTGTTAGTCACAAAACACACAAACAACTCTGAGAGAAAGATGGGTCTCTCACATGATTTCTGTATTTAGCTTTGGTTAATGTGCACTACACATACACTGTTTGTGTTCCAATTTGGTTATGACCTACTTTAAGTAAGAAAGTATGATCTACAATATGGAAGAGACCTACACGTGGAATTTACTTGGATGGTCTTAAAAATGGGATCATGGATAAAAAGAAATCAGGAAGCTTTTGGGCTAAGTAATCTCCATCACTAGCTAGGTCAAGTTAACCCATCTGAAGAAATGCAGAAGACTTCCATTACTTTTGCAACATTGATTAATGTATACGATTTGCAGTAATTTTTACATGTGAAGTTGTTATTGAGGTACTAAAATCAATTTAATTCTGACTCATGCTTGGAGATAACCTGTTGTTGCATCACCACCTCTTCTTAAAAAAAAATTTAAAAAAATTAGTCCTACCTATAGACCTACCAACTTTAACTTGTAAGAATAGCTGAGGCAGCACAGTAATTGTGTGAGAAGCCAGGAAAAAAAAGAAAAGTGAAAGGAAAAGAGGTATCATTTTACAAAGAACAGGTATGTAGGAACATTTTAGACAAAAAAAAAAAGTGATAGAAAACCAGTTTTGACTGACATCAGTTTTTACTGACCTGATTCTCTTTGGAATACATTGTCTTACCATGTGCTCAGTTCTCCTTTTTCTTGTCTAATAATACATACAAGCAACAGTCTTTTGGAACCTTTACAGAAACACTGTCAGGTACTTAGCTCCTACTGAACGCAAAGTATTGAACTACACAAAAGAAAACCAGGATGATATATGTTATATATACATCTTAACTTTCAGGGATAACAAAAGGGTAGGAATAAATAGCCACAGTAAAGAGGGAGTAACACAAAAGGATGGTTGTAAGCAAAGAGCTTTTAGCAAATACAAAAAGACACAAAGCATACATGGCAACAGCTCAAATCAAGCATTAAATTAACAGTTCAGCACATTCTAAATTCTAGGAGGGGGCTTTGTGCCTATTAGAGGTAATATATAATCTACCACCGAATGTCTTTAATACTTGAAACATATAAAAAGCTTCCCACTGAAAAACACATAGAATCCCCAGCAAAGGTAACCTTACATACTTTAAAATACACCATTAATTGTGTTAAATATTTTAAAAACACAGAATGATCACTTATCTATTTTTTTTTGTTTAATGAGACTCCGTTAAATGAAGATTTTGACAATGCCATTTTGGCCCACAAGGTCAAAAGACATTTTGCTCCTGACTTCAGCCAACAAGTGAATTAGTTAAATCTCAGAGAAAAGGGTGACAGTAAAGGAAGGGAACATTTCTGTCAAATTCAATTTGTCACTGAACAGAATGAACAGGTAGCTATTATTGTAGTCAACTTAGTTGCATATTCAGGCCTCAAGTTCCACCAGGAGGTGGAACACCCAAGAGAAGTGGAGAAGTCCAAACAGGAGAACTCTGTCAACAAACTAATAGATATTTTCTTTAATTTATTAATCTTTTTTCCTGCACCCCAGTGGATTGTACACGCCCCCATTTTGGAGACTACTGGTGCCTAGCACCAAGACATATCTTGTACTGCTCCCGCAGGGGGACAAGAAAAACAGTGCTGCATATTCAGCAATCCAGGACATGGAAGCTTTCTTACATAAGCAAATTATCTGGATTCTTCTGGTCTCTTTTGTTGTGTTCCAGACTTTGTCCCAGATAATGAAGAATTGACAGTGGAGCTGCCTTGCTATTTCAGTCCTACTCCTGAACAGCTGGTGTGGAAATACAAGACGCTGGCTGCTATTACTCAGCTAGGGTGAAACCACATCATATAATTCAAGTCACTGTCTTTTAAAAAAAAGAAGAAAAATCAATAGGCTAGGATTATCTATTGCCATTTCACTGTCAAACTAATTACTAAATAAACCCCAGAAACATCATTACTTCTCACTATTCAAATAATTCCAATAAGAGCAGAAATCAGGATTTCTCCCTCTGCCACAGGCTACTTACAGGGTGTAGCTGCAACGACAGAAAGGGGAAGCCACACAATCAGCAGGACTCTTAAGAACACATGATGAACATGTCAACACATCCTAGAGAAGAGCTTCTCAACAAGAGGAGGTATCATTTGTCCTCACAACTATGTGCACAAACATAAAAAGGTTTTTTTAATTTAATTTAATTTTAAAAGAACCTTCCAGTCCCAATTCATTGGAAATACAATAGTATAGAACAATTCTGAAGTGTCGCTATCTGTTACATGAAATCAAAACCAGCTATCAGAACCAGCCTTTGTGTTAAGCGCTCAAACTAAGAAAAGGCAAACCTTCATTGCAACAACCACCAGGGTGCAAAGTTAACGTAGTAAGACTGATCAAATTAAACTTGCCTTCACAGTTGGTTCTTTGCCTCAAAAGCCTCAGACTACAAAGTGTCTCTCAAACTTCTCAGCTGCAACACATAAACTGACCATGAAGCACAGCACAGAGAGGAAGTGTCCATCTGCTTGAGGGTCAGGAGACTCTGCAGAGGGATCTGAACAGGCTGGATTGATGGTCTGAGACCAGCAGCATGAAGTTCAACATGGCCAAGTGCTGAGTACTCCATTTGGGTCACAACAACCCCGTGCAGTGGTACAGGTTTGGGAAAGCTGCCTGGCAGAGAAGGGCCTGGGGTTGTTTGTCCAGCAGGCTGAACATGAGCCAGCAGTGTGACCAGGTGGCCAAGAAGGCAAACAGCACTTTGTCCCATATCAGAAACAGTGTGGCCAGCTGGACCAGGGCAGTGATTGTGCCCTTGTACATTGGTGAGACCACACCTTGAATCCTGTGTTCAGTTTTGTGCCCCTCACTGCAGAAAAGACATTGAGGTCCTAGAACCTGTCCAGAGAAGGGAAATGAAGCTGGTGAAGGGGATGGAGAACAAGTCTTATCAGGAGCAGCTGAGGGAACTACAGTTGTTAAACCTAGAGAAGAGGAGGCTGAGGGGAGACCTTATCACTGTCTACAACTACCTGAAAGGAGATTGTAGCAAGGTGGGTGTTAGTCTCTTCACCCAAGCGATAGGTGATAGAACAAGAGGAAATGGAAATTTCTTCACTGAAAGGGTCATCAGGCACTGGAACAGGCTGTCCAGGAAGGTGGTTAAGTCACTGTCCCTGAAGGTATTTAAAAGACGGGTAGATGAGGTACTCAGGGACATGGTTTAGTAGTGGACAGGCATGGTTGGACTTGATGATCTCAAAGGTCTTTTCCAACCTAGCAGTTCTATGATTCTATGATTCTCTTGCACAAAGACTGAGTTCCAGAAACAAATCCAGAGGCCTTTAAGCACATCTAGCATCCTAGCATCTCCATATTTTATAGAAGGCGACTATGTAACACTTAGTTCCCGTTATTTCTCAGCTCTACATTACAGTCTCTCTCTGGCTGCTTCCCACAATAGCCAAAGCAGTAGGCTCCATTCAGGGCCTGAAAAGCCCTGAAAGAGTCAAAAGAAAGACCATCTGTTTGGATTTCATAAATTCTTTGGGGTTTTTTTCCTGTCTCCTAACCAAGTTACTCTAATTTCAGACTCCTTCTATTAAATGTTTAACGGGCATTTCTTCAAAACAAATTCAGCTAGTGAAGAAATTTGGTAGAAAATCATACAATTCATATATATTCCCACTGCTGCTTCCTCCCAACTTGTGTATGTATGAATAAACATATAAAAAGTCTGTCAAAGGGAAACAACAGCTCCACAGCATCCACTGTTTCAGCAGAGCATCACCCCTAGTTGCACCTGACTGCACTGGAGAAGTGTGTCCCACAATTCTGTAAAAGCATTGTCTTGTAACACAACATCATGGTCTATTTACTGCTACACTGGCATAGCCCGGTCAAATCTCCTCAAATAAAGGTGCTGGCTTTAGCTCAGTAACAAGTGCTGTAACGATTAACTATTTGGGAGAGAGGCCACTCCTACTCTCTTATAAGTAGTGCTATTCAAAAAAACCTACAAAATACAGATGTCTTCCTTCCCAAGTACAGAGGGAAACCAAATGAAGCTAATATAAAAAAAGAAAGAGTCAGAATTATCTCCTGAAACAGCATCTTGCTTCTATGGCAAGAACCCACAGGATGCATGTGGTGGTTAGAAGAGTATCATAGGCTCGTTCCTTTACAATGTGGGTAAGGTTGTTTAAATTACTAGTCCTCCAAAAGACTCCTTTTAAACATCTACAAGTTATTTAGACAGGATTTATACATAAAAACAGTTAGAAACCTGGCAGGAGACTAAAAATCAAAATTCATGCTCTTTTATTTATAGCTGAGTAACTTTAAGACTTTGATCAAATTAGAGCAATAAGTATGAAACAAAACTCTCCAAGAGGTACTGGTTTCTCAGTTGGAACAACCCACTGAATTGAGACAATTCAATCTTCATTTTTCTCATTTTCAAATTTCTAACATTCTGAAATGCTCAGTGTAAAGTTCAAAACCAACATCTCCTTATTATAATTTTATTTCGATAACTTGCAAGAAGTAGTATTTTTCTCAGCTCCATTTTAACAGCTTCGACGATGTGCACAGCACACAAGAAAAACACAGCCGTGAAAAACGATAAAACAACCCACTTGGAGAGACTTAGTATCTCAGTTCCTGTGAAAGCACCGAAAGGCATGAGAAATGAGAGATCTCGGAGAAAAGGCGTTAGCTTGTGATTATAAAGACATACGGGAATATGACTGTGGAATACATGCAGATTGTAACTGTGCCACTGTCTCTGTTCCCCGCCTCTCCAGTTTTTTGTTTTAATGGAAGGACAGATCAGAAATTCAAGAGTACTGGCTTGGCACCCTCTACACTGCCACAGAGAACCCCTTGCCCAATGCAATTTAGACTAGACACTGCTGCAGAGTGCAGGGCAAGTGTCTAGCAGATGTGAGAGCTGGAAGACAATATCCTCATTTACCTGATTTACAGGGCAGTTTGACTTCCATGTCCCTCTCTACTGTAGGTACACTCATAGGTGCTTGGGTTGCACAATTTCTTTTTTAATGAGAAGGAAAATACCAGCAATGCTTGAGTGCTCCACAGAGGGAAAAAAGAAAAAGAAAAAAAAAAAGAACAAAAGAAAAAAAGAGGAATAAAAAGAAGAATATAACAGAACCGCTTTTACAACTATGAAAGACACAATGACCTGGTTAGTATCTCCTTTCTTATTTATCAGAAATAACCTACAAGTTCAGGGCAACTAGAATACAAGGTCCAGCACAGCTCTACCTCACAACAGCTACTCTTTCCCTCCACCCCCAAAAATGATTAAAAAAAAATAACAAATCACAAGCAAGCAGATGCAGCTCATTTCTGAGGCACACAGGTGGTTCTTGTATGACCATCAAAAACCCCAAAGAACACAATTCCCTCATCCCAAAATATGGGCATTAACGTGATGGGAAGAAAAACCTAGTGTATTATATTATGCAAGGTGACCTAACATTCTCCTTCTGAATATCTCCTTCTATGGAAATATCCAAAATCCACCTGGACACGTTCCTGTGCAACCTGCTCTAGGTGAACCTAAGTTAGGCAGGGGGGTTGGACTGGATGATCTCTACAGGTTTCTTCCAACTCTGACCATTCTGTGATTCTGTAGCGTTTGAAGGGTGTCATTTAGGGTACTAACCTGAACAGTGTTGTAGTTACTTGAAACAAATTAATTCAGCTTATCCAACACCAAAACCACATACAAACACAGCTCATTGTTGTGGGAGCTGGGAATGTGTTCTTTGCCTCTGCAGTATCTCTTTTTCTCTTCCTTTGTATACAACGATATTTTAATTGAGTTACAGATGCCAGGCATCCCCAAAATACTGATGAGGAGGCATCGTTTCATTCTGCCAACTAACTTTGCACATACACTTGGAGAAGTCCTTTTGAATTCAAAAGCTGCTTCATAATCTATTATATTATTACTAGATTCATCAGCTCAAAATGAAAATATATGAGCACAGTAGATATAGATTAGAAATGTATGGAATGTGGTAAACACTATATGTCACTATTTTAGTAGTCAAATCTTGCTTTGCAGACATTTACTTATAATTCTCGCTTACTTGACTAAATTGAACTTTTATATAAACATTTTTCCTTTCTCTACTGAGCTGTTTTTCTTCTATCTAAATGGAAAGACATGGCTGAAATTATTTGGTATCTATGTGCTTTCTACATTATCCAAAATTAAGTAGTCCTTCTATAAGGAAGGAATATGACAATCATGTGCAGGCATACTTAAAATCTGCTATTTTGAACATTTTTGTTTGTTGCTGCAGGGTCCAAAATCCCCAAATAATTATTGGAAAGGCTCACTGCCATCTAGTTGTATAAACACAAATAAGCCTAAGATAACACCCCAAGCACCAAGAGTAATGACAGAGGTGGAAGAGATAGTTTAGTCAGGCATGAAATTGATTTTATAATGGCAAATATCTGTTGCCTTCCATGTGCTAAGTAAATAATTCTAAAGAAGAGAGTAAAGATAATAAAAACAAAATCATTAACTGCCCCTACTAAATCAAACAAAAGAGAGAAACCTGTTTTCACATTGACCCTGAAACCTGTTTAATAGCTAATTAAACCAATTATTCCAAGCATGACAAAGTCCTTAATCATCAACTCCTTCAGATGCAGAGATATTTATTTTTTACTTTCTTCAAAATATTAGCATTTTATCTAAAAGGGAAGATTATGCCACCAACAGCCACCGACAGTATCCAACCATCAACTAGTCTGGTTAGAAGAGGACGCTCCACACAGACTTTATCAAATTGACTACTCAACAAAAGGAACATTACAGTACTCAATTTCAGGGCTTTTATAATAAGACTTATCTGAAACACTTGAAAGTAGCTCTGAAAGTGACTTTTTTTTTTCTCCATCACATTCAGAAACAAACTTGATATCCAACACAAATCCAGTATTGTTGCAAGGCAACTACAAAAATTACTTTGTTGGACACCCTCCCCCCTAAAAAATCATCTGGAATTCTGCATTCCTTTGCATCACTTACCCCAGCTACCTCTCTCCTCTGTCCAAAGCCTTATTATACAGCTTTATCTTGGATTCCTTCAATTGTAAGCTCCACCCACAAATAACATTTTATTTTAATAAGTTTTATGTTCAAGAACTCTTCATAGCCTTTTAATAATGACTAGTTATCTACTACCATTCCTAGCACTCTACAAGAGTTAATTAAGCTTTGAACACTGATCATTTTCAAGTTACTAAACGTTTCTGTGCTATAACAGTACACAAAACAGCACCCTCAAGCTTGACAATTATGAAGTGTTCAGCTTGACAGTTTATCCAGCCATAAATTAACTAACAAAAAGGTTAACAAAAAGCAAAGGTAACTTAAAGTTTATCTTGAGCTTTGCTATTTCTGCCTACACAGAATCACAGAATCACTAGGTTGGAAAAGACCCACAGGATCATCGAGTCCAGCCATTCCGATCAACCACTAAACCATGTCCCATCCACCCGTCTTTTAAAGACCACCAGGGAAGGTGACTCAACCACCTCCCTCCCTGGGTAGCCTGTTCCAGCGCCCAAAGACCCTTTCCGTGAAAAAATTTTCTGATGTCCAGCCTGAACCTCCCCTGGCAGAGATTGAGGCCATTCCAGAAAAACAAAGTATTCTTGTTTAGATTGTAAAGAGATGGGAATACAGTATTAAAAACACAAAGGGAACTCATTCAGTCCTGTTTAGGAAAGACCTAGGGGAATTATGAGCTAAGGCAGGGGAAGGTACCAAATAAATTCCAAGTTGGAATAAATAACCACGATACTAAAACAGAAATGCTCAAAACATTGCTCTAAGCATTACTGGTTCCACATGAAATTTTCTTCTGGCAGCTGATTTTAACTGATGCCATTTGTGGGGTTTTTTAATTCATTCCTATGAATTTGCATAGCTATGAAAATATTATTCAGATAAGCTGGCAACACATCTTTCCCCCCACTCACCCACCCAGTTTATTCCTCTCCTACCACCCAACAGTTCTTTTGCAGATGTGCTGCACATACTTCAAAAAGAAGCTACAACTAAATAAATTCTCCATTACTTACGATGACCCTCATGTAGCAGGGCTGGATGTGCTCAGGAGCAACTTCAGAATTTGTTTATCTTCCCAATAAGATAATTATGCTTTCATAACCAAAGAAAACAGCACAATTTGATAAACTCATGTTAAAAGCACCTTGCAATAGACACTTGCATCCTGATCCTGAAAATTAACCTTACATAGTGATAAAGCAAAAGAATATTCAACTTTCACACTAGAAAATAATCAAGTAAGAGAAAAAAAAATACTAAAGATGGCACAGATCTAGAAGAACAGGTCGTTTTATAAGAATATTCTGATTGTTAAAAAATCATGCCTTTGTCCTCTCTTCAAAATTGAACTGGATTTAATTCCAACAAGTAATTTTGGAGAAGACTGCCTTTAACAACCATCACTTCTTCAGTCTTAAGTTGCCCTAAATTATTCCTAAGCTATTTTCTTATTTCTTTATAGACTTCTAAGGGTCCTCTTCCTTCTGAATTTTGCTAGGTATACAAAAAGATAATTATACATTTTTGTGCATATGAAATACAGATATCTTTAGCATTTATTTTAAAAATCCTATAATCTGGCTCCCTATGGAAAAAAAATACAGAAATACTGACCAATAAGTACTTCCACTAATTTTTGAGCTCACTGACAAGGTTCAAACAAGTCTGACAAAAACAAACTCCTCAAGCACATCAAGTTCCTACATATTTTATTTGAAGGAATATTTTTAAGTGCCTGGAAAAAAGAGAAAGGTCCAAAGCACTGATGCTTCTAAAAGGCAAAGATGGTCAACCTTTTTTTGTAACTTTGGGAATTAGTACACTGTAAAATAACGTAGGAGAATCTGAAGCTACTTTTTAAGTTTTACCATTATTTCCCGGTTAATTCAAATGAGACCAGAAAAGAAAAGCTTGAACACCTTTCCCCTTAAAAGGAGAAGTTACAAATAAATGGCTGCTGTTTTAAAAAAAAAAAAAAACAAAAAACAACCAAAACAAAAGAAACCTCAAATTTGCCCCAATGTCATTTGAGTGATGACTAGTTCTTATAGTCAGATTCTGCATATATTATGATGCAGGCATGTTGCATCCACTATTAAAAAGAAATCATGGCTCTAAGGTTCTCATGGAAAAAAAGAAAAGCTTTACAGATCTTGTTTCTGACCTTCACCTCCACAACAGCAAGCTAAGTTTTTATCACAAGTAAACCAATTTTTTTTATGACTGTAGAACACCCTGAGATTGCTGACCAAGCCCCAAGAGATGGTTGCTGTTTTTCTCAACATAAAAGGGACAGATGACATTTACTTACACATGTCCTTACCCAGACAAACAGGGAAGAAGGAGGAAGGGAAAAGGGAACAACGCTGAAAGAAATGGAATATGTGACGGTTTGTCAGAAAGACTAATTGTTGACAAGACAGCCAGTAATGAGCTGCATCTCATCGTTGCTTACAAACTACATTCAGAAGACACTATCCAGTTATCAAATCTATTCCAAGACCTTGAAAAACCTCCTGTAAGAAATAAAAAGCAGCACATGATTTACTTTGTACCCTGTCATGGGTTCAGCCAGGATAGAGTTAATTCTCACAAGAAGCTGGGAGGAGATACAGCCAGGCCAGCCGACCCAAACTGGCCAAAAAGATGTTAGATACTATTATTAGATACACTGGGGGTAGTTGGCCAAGGGGCAGGGTTGGTGATGCAGCTCTCAGCTCAATAAACACAGCTAGAGAGCACACACTGTGTCGGTTTCTAGGCAATGAGCAGTTTGTGCTGCGTATCATTCACTTTCTACATTCTTTTATTATTATTGTAGCTGTTGCTTTCCTCCTCTTTGCTGTCCTCTTACATTGGATTTTATCCCAACCCACGAGTTTTACTTTCTTTGTTTCTGATTCTCGTCTTCATCCCATCAGGAGCAGAAGGAGTGAGAGAGCAGCAACATGATTCTTCCTTGCTGGCAGGGGCGAAAACACTCTGGAAGAACTCCAGGGGCCATGTCAAGGAGCAGAACAAAATACAAATTCATAGATGAGCTTTTTTACACTTCAAAATGGAAAAACAAACTAAAGTTCAATCCGCCTAGGCTGGTCCTCCCCAAAGCCAAGCTTAATATTCAGTATCATTGCAAAACTCACTGCAGTAGTTTCAGAAACTTATATTTTATATAATGAGTACCAGTAAGTGTCAAGCAAAACATCTGAAGAAAGTAAAATGAAGCTCTACGATTTCAGTGCAATACAAATATGTCCCAGGCGTAAATTTTAATTTGCTGCATCAAATCTTTCAGCACTCCCAGAAAGTCCCTGTCATGGATACACAGTCCAAATTTCTTCCTCCTCTTCTGCCCACGTTGTGGGGGCACAAGCAGAGGACGTGGTTGATTGCCATGTAGGATTCCCATAATAGTTTCTCCTAGACATACACTGCCAGTAGATATCATGCACTTCCCTAAACACATACAGATGCACTCTGCAGATGCCAAATCCAACTGGAACTAACACTTGCAGTTAGCATTCTTCAGTAACTACAGATCAGAAGTAACGGTCTTGTCACACCTACTCCTTTACCTCACAGCCATTTATGCTATTCCCTGGAATACGACATCTGTTTCCAATGCCAGCATGAAAAGAGTCTAAAATACAGGGGGAAAAAAAAAAGAGCTCCGAAGAAAAACTGTCTGCACTGGAGATCTAATTGAGCTGCCAGTAAAGGTTACAATACCATGTTAAAAGGCACTGTACTTAGCTTGTTTTATATAGGATAGAAAATCCTATATATATAATAGATATACATATATATAGATATATCCTATATAATCCAAAATCTTGTTGCACAGACTCAGACAAAATTCTGCTTACTAAACCCTGGACTCAAGTATTTGTACATACCTTGAAGCATTTGTACAACATAGTGCTCACTTTCAGACTTACAAGAAGTTAAAAATTGGCCCTTGTATTCACTTTGATGCACCCAAGGCATCTACTCTCTGAACTAAAATGATTAGGGTCACAAGATCCCATTTGGCATGCCCAGGAATATATATAAACTTTACATCTTCCTGCTGCTTTCATGCCTTTTGAGCTCTCTGCATCTCTCCTATCTCTTCAAACACTGTTCTCAGGGGAAATACAAACACCTGTGCTACGAAAGTATAGGGGCAACAGTCAGATCAAGATACACCTATACATTTGCATGTTCTGATCACACTGACACACTGCTCCACGTATGCTTCAACTCTACACTCTTTGGATTTTTTTCTCCCCAGAACTACCCCATGCATACAAGAAATTTTAACACAAAACCTAAATACAGTAGACTGCAAAGACTGAGCACACTAGAAAGACGCGCTAGTTGGAAAGAAGAAAGGAGAGGGAAAGGTGCTATGTTCACAATGTTTCCAACACCCATCTAAAATTAGAGCCAAAGTAGGAAATCAGATTTGTTACTGAAATAAATTTTAGTACTTACACCACAATGCTGATATTTCTCTGATGGCCCAGACTGAAAAGAAAACAGATGCGTCAACAGAAGTGAAGCATTCCCTAGGGAGATGCACAGCAACCCCTTATCACTCTTTAGAATAATTCTACCTTCTGAATTTAGCTGGCAGTATCTGCTATCTAATCATGCAAACCTCTGAGGGATATGAAAGTTTTCTATATCTGGCCAGACAGGTAAAATACAGAAACCTCTTAATTCACCTGCTTCTGCATCTGGGAAGCAAGAAACATGACAAAACCCAAAACACTTTGCTTCTTGATGAAAGTTGTAAACCAGGACCATTTAAGAATGGGGTCCATATCAATAAAAGCTCACTCACCTTTCAAAAAAGAGTTAAAAATACATTTGTAACTAGAAGGTAATATAACAGCACTCCTATTTTTGTGACTAAACATTTGGATTTGCATATTGCTGTTCATTTTGCGAAGCTAAATGGAATCAACTTTAGATTTAGAAAAATTATGTTTTAAATACTGACGGGTTAAGTACCTGGAACTCCTTACCAATTGCACTGTCCTTCCAGAAGCTATCAACTATGCTGATATCTAGCAGTTAAGGGAGCAAGGATAACCTGGTAGCCTTTTGTCAATCAAAAATAATGGAATATAATTCATTTGGTACCCCAATTTATAACTATTTTTCTACTTTATTCTCTGTTTCTCTAAGGAAGAACTTCTCTAAGAAACTACCGTATTTTAGAATCATAGAATCATAGAATCATAGAATAATCAGGTTGGAAGAGACCCACTGGATCATCGAGTCCAACCATTCCTATCAAACACTAAACCATGCCCCTCAGCAGCTCGTCCACCCCTGCCTTAAACACCTCCAGGGAAGGTGACTCAACCACCTCCCTGGGCAGCCTGTGCCAGTGCCCAATGACCCTTTCTGTGAAGAATTTTTTCCTAATGTCCAGCCTAAACCTCCCCTGGTGGAGCTTGAGGCCATTCCCTCTTGTCCTGTCCCCTGACACCTGGGAGAAGAGGCCAGCACCCTCCTCTCCACAACCTCCTTTCAGGTAGTTGTAGAGAGCAATGAGGTCTCCCCTCAGCCTCCTCTTCTCCAGGCTAAACAACCCCAGCTCTCTCAGCCATTCCTCATAAGGCCTGTTCTCCAGCCCCTTCACCAGCTTTGTTGCTCTTCTCTGGACTCGCTCCAGAGCCTCAACATCCTTCTTGTGGTGAGGGGCCCAGAACTGAACACAGGATTCAAGGAGCGGTCTCACCAGCACCGAGTACAGAGGAAGAATAACCTCCCTGGACCTGCTGGTCACGCCGTTTCTGATCCAAGCCAAGATGCCATTGGCCTTCTTGGCCACCTGGGCACACTGCTGGCTCATGTTCAGTCGCTGTCAACCAACACCCCCAGGTCCCTCTCCTCCAGGCAGCTTTCTAGACAGACTTCTCCTAGTCTGTAGCACTGCATAGGGTTGTTGTGCCCCAAGTGTAGGACCCGGCACCTGGCCTTGTTGAACCTAATGCCATTGGACTCTGCCCAGCAGTCCAGCCTGTTCAGATCCCTTTGCAGAGCCTCCCTACCCTCCTGCAGATCCACACTTCCACCCAGCTTAGTGTCGTTCACAAATGGACTGTTTTTTTAAGAGAAAGACAACAGCCTCTGCCTGGTGCCCTGGTTTTCTGTATCTGGCACACACTTATGTGCCTACACTTTCCTCTTCCAAGTTCAAAAGTATTCAAGAAATACCCAAGTAGGAAGGTAAACCTAAAATAAGTAAATAAATAAACAAAATTAATAAATCATAAAGTGAGGGCATGGGGGAGAAGGTGGAAGCTGTGTTTCTTTCAAATAAACCTGAACTACATACTGTTCACAGCCATCACGTGGAAGTTCATTCAGCACTTGAAACAAAGAAGTAAGGACCA